>NC_029774.3:47971403-48071461 GCF_000817695.3 Arachis duranensis
TTTATTGTTTTCCGCTTTAAGGCTTGTAATGTGCTAAATTAAAGAACCAAGTGGGTTAATCGTAGGCTCAAAGTTGGCTAACAAAGGAAGATAAAAGGTAAGGCTTTTGGGTAAGTAAGCTAATGAAGTGATGGCCTCAATCATATAAATGCATGTATACATAAAATAATGGACATAAAGAATCAAACAAATCAAAGATTACAATCATAAAAAGAGAATAATGCACACAAGAATGGAAAATAAGTGGTTATAAGATGTAACCACACCATTAGGCTCAAAACTCACTTGCTTGTGTTCTTAGCTCAAAAACCATGTTCCAAAATACATTCTTTCAAGCAAGTTCAACAGAAATTTTTCAAATTGGTAGGTTGCCCTAAAACGGTTTCTTGGAAAAGAAATCATCATCCTAACCAAGTAGTCCTAATAAGAAGAAGGTAGTAAAATATGTACAAATTCTAACTAACATGCAACCTATCGTGCAAATGCAATAACTAACTAACATTGGTGTTGAAAAAGAAAATTGTTACCCACGGAGATCGGTCAGACGACCTCCCCACACTTGAAGATTGCACCGTCCTCGGTGCATGCAAAGAAGAGCAGGGTAGACGGGTTGCTACAATTGATGAGCTCCTCAAATGGTTGTGCGGATGACTTGTTTGTTGCCCCATTTAAAGGTATTTGTTTCTCCCTTCTTGGTGGCCAACCTAAAAGGGGAGGAAAGAAGAACGACAATTAGGCCTACAACAAAGATATCAGAACAAGTATAACGTAGGCCTGGGCTAATGTCAAATAAGAGTAAGGTTCTCAGTACATGTTAGCTACGCATGTAGGTGAGAAAACAATATAAGCAAATGTCATATTAACTAATACTTGATGCAAGAGTAAAGTGAGAGCATGAAGAGCATATGGCACATCAAGTTCACATAAGAAGAAGTGGGTCATGAAAGACAATATGAGGTCATATCAATGCACAAAGACATAAGAGTCATACAAGATGAAGCATTGATTTAAAAGTTTCAGCACCCAACAATATCGAACAAGTCAAGAAGCACCAAAATAATGCAAGGATTTCTCAACAATTGAGTGGAAGAATCCAACACCATTATTGAAATGACACTTAGAAAAAAAAACTGAAAACATGCTATAGAAACAAAATGAAAATGGAAAGAGTAGAAGTAGGCGAATGTGATAAGCAAAAGAAAATGGAAGGGGAGAAAAAAAAACTCTCTCTTTTTACCGACGCGTGCGCGTCATGCGTGCTTACGCGTCGATGTGCATATTGGGACGCGTGCGCGTCATGCATGTTTACGCGTCGATGGGTATATTGGTCGAAGGACGCGTACGCGCCGTGTGCGCGCATGCGTGCATCGAGTTAGGCCGGAGGCATAATGTCGGCCCAAGTCTGGCACAACTCTCGGGTAAAAGTACCAGGAGTGTGGATCGTGCAATCGACGCGCGCGCGCACAGTGCGCGTGCGCGTGCATTGCGAATTTAAAATGATGTGCGCGTACGCGCCAAGTGCGCGCACGCGTGCATAGACTTGTGCCTTAGGCCCAATGTTCGCACAGTGCAGGCCTAACTCTCGGGTTTTTGGCTGGAGGTGAAATTTTGCATCCACGCGTACGCGTACAGTGTGCGTCCGTGTGGATGGTCGAAAATGCTCAGGTGCGCGTACGCGTTAGGTGCGCGCACGCGTGGATGGTGTTCAGTTTTTCAGAATTTTTTTTTTGTTCTTGCACCAATCCAAGCCTTTCAATCCTCCAAACAGCTACCAAAACACCCTAAAACCTTATTTATCATATTATACTTCTAACTAAACTCAATAAAACAATAAAAACAAGAAATTAAACTAATTCTACCAATATTTACAAAAGATAAAAATGAAAATGAGAATCTACCTACAATGGCAACTCAATTCACTTATTAGCAAAACTAAAAGAGTATGGAAAGAGTTTACCATGGTGGGGTGTCTCCCACCTAGCACTTTTAGTTTAAGTCCTTAAGTTGGACTTATGGGGAGCTCTTCTCAAGGTGGCTTGTGCTTGTACTCATCTTGGAACTTCCACCAATGCTTGAATCTCCAATAAGCTCCATTCTTCAATTTCAATATCTTCAAGCTTTGATGGAGTTCTCCACAAACCATGAGCTCCCAAATTTGATTTTCATTGTGCGATCCGGGATCCCATACTTTGTTTTGACACCCATCCTTAGATTGATCGTCATTATTCCATCCGGGTGGTATGGCCTTGGAATTCTCAAAGAAACCTCCAAACAACTTCCTAGACCCATGCCATTTGGTTTCACACCAACCATTGCTCTTGAATTTTGAGCTTACAACCGTCATGAGCTTAGAATGATGTTTCCAACCACCACACAATTCTCTTATACTTTTGACTCCACAAAGAGCTCTAAGTTGACCATCATTTTCAATTAAACCATATTCAAGTGAGAAAGTAAAGCTTAGGGATAAGAATTTTACCCACTTGAATGTTGTTTTGGATGGTGACTTGGGAAGGGAGACCTCCCCACACTTAGACAATGCAAGGTCTACTTCTTTAGGCTCTTCATTAGTTATTTCCACCTCTTCACAAGCTTCTTCAATTTCAACCTCATCCCCTTTGTTACGTGACTTGGTGTTGTCTTCAAGAGCTTCATCTTGTTTAATGGGAGGTGATTCAACTTTGGATAGGAATTCATTGATGAATGAGTTCATCTCTTGATCAACCTCTTCATATTCTTCAATTTCAATATATACCATGCCATTTTCGTTATCCTTGGGAGGTTGTGCACACTCTTTTATAGTTTCAACTTCATGTCCAATGGGAGAGGATTCCATTGTAGAGAGGAATTCATCCATGATTGAATCCATCTCTTGATAAGCTTCTCCCAAGTCTTCAACTATGACATGCCTTGGAGGTTGCGCACCCTCCTCAACATCAATATCAAGCTTCTTGGAAGAGTTATCCATGATGCTACATTCCCATGGACTTTCAACGTCCCCTAGATCTTCAACCACTTCTTCCTTTTCTTCAATGATCATAGGCTCCTCCAATTGTTCCAACACAAAATAGCATCCCTCATCCCCCACCGGAGTTTTCAATCTCTCCTTCATGCTTTGCTCTTCAATTGATTCTCCATATGTGGCTAGGGAAGCACCTTGAGTGTTCAAACATTTGTAGGCTAAAGTATGCACTACCTTGGTCAAGTTAGTCACAAACTCTAAGGTGTTCCTTTGCATATCCGCTTGTCCTTGAAGTAGCAAGGTAAGAGGATCATCGATTGGGGCTTGGGGTGGGTAGGAAGGTTCATTATTTTGGAGAGAGGATTCATGGTAGGAAGGTGGTCCGGAGGTTGTTGCCAATAGGAGTGATCAATTCCTTGAGGCTCCTCCCATCTTTGATGGTTCCATCCTTGGTACATGTTACCATTAAAGTCCACATTGCCTACAACACAATTAGAACCAAACTCATAGCCAAAGTGAGAGTTCATAATGAGAGAACAAAATAAAACTAACAAAAATTAAGAAGCAAACAAAAGGTAAACCTATTCACAATATTCACATATGTACAATAACCAATAACATAACACTATTGCAAATCCCCGGCAACGGCGCCATTTTGACGAACGAATTTTTGCCGGTATAGAAATTATCAAGTAATCAATCGTAGTATAGTCTAAACCGACGCAAAATTCATCATCAAAGTAATTCTACAATCTATAACCGAGAGTATTAGTCCCGAGTCGTTCTTCCCTAGGAATGCTACAAGGATGCATGTTATTGATTAAGTGGTCTTTTGTGGCTTGAAGAGTGTGGCATAAAAGTGCTAATAAAAGTAAACAACAATCAATCAATATTAAAAGCCTTGGCTAAGGTTGAACATTGGAAGTTCCATCACTATAGTTTCCTTCAATTGTGATAACAAAGGAGTGTTGCTTCACTTAGTCAACCCCTAATTATAGAGGAAAGTCAAGTAGAAGGAACAATACTAGATCTACAACAAAATATAAGAACAACATAAAAGAGATTACACCAAAAGAATAGGAGAAGAATGAATGTAACTACAAGGAATTGAGAAGATAGAAGTAGAAGAAGATGAATCTAAATCTAGATCTAAGAACTAAACCTAATCCTATTCCTAATTCTAGAGAGAAGTGAGAGCTTCTCTCTCTTGAAACTAGTTCTAAAACTAAACTATGACTAATGGTAACTAACATGTGTTTCCCTCTTCACTCCTTGGGTTAAGTAGCATAAAAAATGAGTTGGATTAGGCCCACAAGGCTTCTAAAATCGCTGGCCACGTTTTGCTTCAAGTGGACTAGGTGGCAGCAACGGCGCGTGCGCGTACTATGCGCGCGCGCACCACCATACTTGTAGCAACTATGGCAAATCTTATATCGTTTCGAAGCCCCGGATGTTAGCTTTCCAACCCAACTAGAACCGCATCATTTGGACCTCTGTAGCTCAAGTTATGGTCGTTTAAGTGCGAAGAGGTCGGCTTGACAGCTTTCCGGTTCTTTCATTTCTTCATGAGTTCTCCAACTTTTCATGCTTCTTTCTTCATTCCCTTGATCCAATCTTTGCCTCCTAAACCTTAAACCACTTAACAAACATATCAAGGCATCTAATGGAATCAAGGAGAATTAGATTTATCTATTTTGAGTCCTAAAAAGCATGTTTTCACTCTTAAGCACAATTAAAGGAGAATATACAAAACCATGCTATTTTATTGAATAAATGTGGGTGAAAGGTGACAAAATCCCCTAAATTCAATACAAGATAAACCGTCAAATTGGGGTTTGTCAAAGCTTAATCCCTCTATCGTTTTCGCAACTTTGTATATCTCCCCTATTCTTGTAGATAGGTACCAATGTGCTCTTTCTCCACTCATCAGACATCTTCTTTGACCTTAAAATCTTATTAAAAAGTTTGGTTAACCAGTTGATGCCTTTTTCTCCAAGACCCTTCCAAACCTCAATCGGGATATTATCAGGTCCTACTTCCCTGCCATTTTTCATCTACTTTAGAGCCTCTTTTACCTCGAAGTCTCAAATCTTTCGATAGTAGTCAAAATTTTGATCTTCTTCCTTTGTGCATAATGGACCAAGGCTCGGAAGAGTTTTCTGTCCCTCATTAAATAACTCGTAGAAGTAGCTCTTCCACATTTCATTAATCTTCTCCTATTGAGCCAACACCTCTCCATCCTTATCCTTTATGCACTTAACCTGATCCAAATCTCTCGTTCTTCTTTCCCGGCTCTTTGCGATTCGATATATACCTTTTTTCCTTCTTTCGTGTCCAAAGACTGGTAGAGACCCTCATATGCTCTTGTTCTTACTTCACTTACAGCCACTTTTGTCTCTTTCTTAGCCGCCTTATATTTTTCCCAGTTATCTGCATTGCGGCATAAAGACCACTCTTTAAAGCATTTCTTTTTTATCTTTATCTTTTCTTGTATACTCGCATTCCACCACCAGGACTCCTTGTCTCTTGGTCCTATTCCTTTAGATTCACCAAAACTTTCTTTTGCTGTTCTTCTGATAACTTCTGCCATCTCCCTCCACATCTCTTCCGCACTTCCATTCCCATCCCACTTTGCCTCTTCTTCTACCCGTCTTAGGAAGCTTCTCTGTTCCTCACCTTTCATCCGCCACCACCTCGTCCTTGGGTTCTTCGTATGATGTCTTTTCCTCAACTTTTGCTCAACACGAAAATCCATGACGAGCACCATATGTTGTGTTGTCAAACTCTATCCCAGGATAATTTTACAGTTAATGCAAAATTTCCGGTCGACTCTCCTCAACAAGAAGAAGTCGATTTGAGAGCTTGTCATGCCATTCTTATAGGTTATAAGATGTTCGTCTCTCTTTTTAAAACATGTATTTGCGATGAGAAGATCAAAGGTTGAGGAAAAGTCCAAAATAGTTTTACCCTCAGCATTGATCACCTCGAAACCATGGCCTCCGTGAATACTCCCATATCCAGTCACTTCTCTCCCAACATGGCCATTTAAATCTCCTCCTAAGAAAATCTTATCTCCCAAAGGTATGCCTTGAACCTAACTCTCTAGATCCTTCCAAAACCTTATCTTGTGTTGTCCGTCCGAACCCACTTGCGGTGCATAGGCGCTAATCACATGGAAAGCACCTCCCTCCACCACAAGTTTGATAGAGATGATCGGATCTCCCATCCTCTTGACATCCACTACGTCCTTCTTCCACTGTTTATCCACAATTATTCCAACCCCATTCCTATTCTTCACCTTTTCTGTATACCAAAGTTTGAAACCAGAAGTATCCAACTTCCTAGCCTTTGCACCAACCCATTTCGTTTCTTGTAGGCACATAATGTTAATCTTCCTCCTTGTCATGGTGTCCACCACCTCCATGGACTTTCCTGTTAAAGTGCCTATGTTCCATGTCCCAAATTTCAACCTTCTGTCGCTTCGACCTTTACCTTTTACTTTGTGAACTAGCTTATTTACCCTCGTCCGTTCACGAAAATGCGAGAACCCTTGCTCATTTAACACTACATCCGGGCACCGATGCAGCGGCTCTTGCTTTGACACCGTACTCGAATCATACGGCGCATTGCTTCCGGGCAATGACCTAGCTTTAGCGCAATAATGTCTTTGATTCATGTCATGGGGGTTCGGCTATATTTTTATGTTGGTTGCCGAAGACACTACAAAATTTGTATTTATTTGTGGTAGTTTTTTAATGGGAGTTACTAAAAACCTCCATAATATGTTTTATTTGTGACAAATTATAAAACTTCCTAAATAATTAACAAAAACTCCCACTATTATAATATTCCTAATTCAATTAATTATAAAATAATTCAACCCAAACAAATATTCATTCAGCCCATACAAAAAAAATCAAAACAGGGCTGGGCTTCGAGAGAGAGAAAATGAAGGAGAGTGAGATCGAAACCCTAGAATCTACCGCCATCGTCACTACCATCGCCACCGCCATTCATCTCTGTCATTGTTACCGTTATTGTCTCCTTCATCGACACGTCACTGCTGGTGTTATGAATGAAGGACAAGGTGATCGTGGAGCCTCTCCTCTGCTTCTGCATCGTCTTTCACGGCGGGTTCTTCTGCTGGTTCTGCTTTAGCTCCGGTGGCTTGAAGCACTCAGAGCGCAGTTTCGGCGTGGACACGGTGGCACTGGTGGAGCAGGTCTGGAAGGCGAGCAAGCGGGAGTCTCTGGAAGCTTCGATTGAAACTGCTTTCAAAGCTATTAGATCTCGTGGAACTGATTCTCATGTCGTTCCAAGTCATTGCGGTGAAAATTTCTTCCTAATTTGTTCTTGTTTAGTTCGGGACTTAAATTTTCTCACTCACTTCCGTTCAGAATTTGTTCAGACAATCTCCATGTTTGTGAGAGAGGTGAATTGAATTTGATATCTCTATTAACTCTAATTTGTGCCTAGTTTAGCTTCATACTGATACTTTTCACTTGCTTCTATCATCTTAATGATTCCAGATTGCTATTTCTGCACCTCTTCTATGGATTTTATGAACTGAATTGCAGAGAATGCAAGAATTGTCCTCAACTCAAGCTTCTCACAATTTCTAAAGTGAACGATAACCAAACAATCACACAACTGATGTCCTCATTGCGGATTCAGAATCAACATCTGCTACAATTAATGATAGCAAGAAAGTTTTACGCCAAGACATTGAGCTTGTATGCAAATCCTACTAGCTTGTTGGGAAGCTAATTTAAAGAAATAAAATAAAATCTTAAAACAAAATTTGTTTACAGATGCAGAATTTGATAGAAAGGTGCCTACAAAAATTTTTAAATGATATTCTTGCTTATATGTAGTGTCTGCTTTGGTAATGTTAAATTTGTTATAACAGTCATTGCCAAACTGAGTGAAAGCCGTATTTGCCTTGGATATTCTTATATACTCCTCCTTTTTTTGACACCTGTGTTGCTAGAATTTGGCTGATGCAAAAAAGAAAGGCATTAAGGATGAACTTCAGAAGCTTATCTCCGAGTGGCCCAAGGAAGTTATTAAGTACAGGAAAAGAGAGCATCAAAAGGTAAACCATCTCAGTGCTAAGAAATTTGCTTTTCATATTTCTGAGTTTTTTCCCTCTAAGACTAATGTGCTATATTCTCTCTTTTTTATCTGATCTACTCGCAAACACTAGCATCGTCTTTAAAATCCGATATCCTTGCCATGGTTAGTCAACTGAACATGGGACTTGAGGCAAGTCTACATTTGGAAGACCTTAAGGGATAAATGCTTGTTCAAGGATGAGCTTCATACTGTGATGATTTTTCTGGGTCTTCTGTTAGGTCTTGAGTTCAAAGTAGGAAACGTTGATTACTTACATTGGAAATCATTCTTTTTTCTTCCAATCATACCTTTTTTCTTGTTTCTTGGTGCCAGCATATTGATTAATTTTCTTTATTTGAATGCAGGTTTCAGCAATAGTCTCTTTTGTCTTTGTATTTGTTTGCAATTTCATCTTTGGCTTTCTGCCTTATGTCGACAACTTTGCAAGCATTGGAGGTTTCGTATCAAGGTTCCTTCTTGGATCTGTACTTCTACCCAGCAGAAAGCTTGAAGTTTCGTATCATGATTATTCTTGGATCTGTACTTCTTGCAATTCAATCTACCAGGCATTGATATTTTCTTTAACAGATTTATTTAAGAGAATTTACATTCTTTTTAGGCATTGAGACTCATGAACAACCATCGAGCTCTTGTTCTGTTTGATACCCGGAATTTTGTAGTACGCTAGATGATTTAATTTGTTGTTACTTACTCTTGGATGGCAAGACCTTGTTCTATTCAATGGCTCTCTAAAATTGTTAGCACAACAATATATAATGATCATACTCCCAATCTCTATTGTTTGTACTAAATCTATTTTTTCTTCTAATTTCTTTTACAGGGTAAAAAAGTGCTGAGTAAGAAGGCTAAATTGGGTCTAGGTAATGTAGCTTTCATGTTACTTAGTATGTTTCACTTTCACAGTTATGTAATCACCTTCCACTGATATTTTGTTTTAGCTTTGTTCAGTAGGTTTGGGTAAATCTACAAGAGAAAACGTGGTTATAAATTCTTTTTTCTCACAATCTCACTCCTTGTTTTAGAATGGTTATAAATTCTTTTAGAATGCTTATATATGCATTGGCTGAAATGTGTTATAAAACCGAATAAGGCCAAGAGTGAGAAAGATTATGTTATCCAATAATTTGGATGAAAAATCACAGCCTTAAAAATATAGTAAATTCCATCCTAATAAAAAATAATGTGCTATAAAATTATTTCTTAAACATGATTTTTTATGCCTTCAATCATCAGAAAATTATAGAGAGAGAGACATCCAAATCATCAAAACTTTTCTTTTTATAGGTAAATTCAGGCCACATTTTTCTTTTTATTTATATGGAATAATATCAGAATATGTAATAAAACTTTAATTTGATTGGTTTCAGAATTCAGTGATTCCAATGCCAGGTGGAAATGGAATGCAAGAAGTGGCACTGAGGGTAAATAGTAAGTGTTCTATAAAGTTAAGATCAAAGGAACACAGGACACTCTCTTAGACAACACAGGAACACTCATCTTTGGCAGTGCTAAATCACTCCATGAGGTATCAATAGCATTCTTTACTCTTTTCATTTCCTAGTTTATTAGTTCACTATTGGTAGAGGCAGAGCTTTATACTAGTGTGGTTTTGGTAGGTTTTGTAATGGTGAACTGCCTAGTGATATTAGTATTTTCATTGATATTAGTGATATTAGTTTTTGGTATACTAGTGTGGTTTTGGTAGCTTTGTTCCTTTAATATCTTGTATAAATTTTATTTTTGGATACATGAAGCATAATTCCGTTTTACTGAGCATACAAATTTGAGTTCTTCTAACTATATATTATAATTTCTGGTATCTCATTTCAGGTATACATTAATGACTATGGCCTTGCGAAAAAGTATAGGGATCTTCTAATCTGTTTGATGCTTGCAGATTAGCTGGTGATAACAACGAATATCAAAGGATAAATATTTAAGACTTTTATGTAATTAGATAATATTGAAATATTGAAGTTGTTATTTTATTTTATTTTTTAAAGAAAAACAATAATAGTTATGTAGAACAATACCATATACAATTATGTTTGGAATTATTGACATTGAGAATTTTTTTATATATAGAGTTATTGAGAATTTTTTTATATATAGAGTTATGTCTTATATTGAGAAATTGTGTTATAAAATATTTAGTTTTTAAATTTTGATATTAAAAAATAAATTTTTAATTTGAGAATATGTAAATGAAATGAAATTAATGAATTATTTGAAATTAAAAATAAATAAATAATTACAAGGTTTGTAGAGGTTTGAAAATCTCACAAAATAGTTGAGTTTTGTTAAATTAAAAAATCAATTTGTGGGGGTTTTAAACTGCTACAAAAGTGATTTAAAATCGCCACAAAAGTCCAATATAAAACCCCCACTAAGCACATATAAAACCCCCACTGAATAGATTGTGGAGGTTTTTAAAAATCCCCACAAAAGACCTCGCGGCATTTCAAATTTTGGGGGTTTTAGAAACCCCCACAAATCATTTGTGGAGGTTATAAACCATCACAAATAAGAAAAAAAATCTTCACAAATAAATAAAAACCTTGTAGTGAGACCTAACACAACCCTCCTCCTTTATCCGGGTTTAGGACCGGCTATGTACCGCAAGTGTAACATAGGGGGAGTTTGCTTTTATTAGAGCAATTCAAAATTAAAGGTTTCCGATAGTAAAGGAAATCATATTGCTATATTATTTATCTAAGACAACCATTGTATTGTTATGGGGAATTTTGAGGCAGAAGATATCAGGTCAAAGGCATGCATTCATACTTGCTGGTGGATCTGGTACAATTCTTCCCTGTTTAGTCTGTTACAATGCTTAAAATGCTACTTATGGAAGAAATAAAATCAATTGCAACTGTTTCTTCCCTTTCCAATTTATCTTCCAACTTTTGTCTTCCAATTTATATATCATAAATTGTTAGGAGTCGATCACCCTCTTTTTGTGTCCTCCCTATTTATATTTCTAAATTGATTTTTCATTGTTAATTACTTAATTTGTGATTACTGGTTGGATATAACTTTTTCCATTTAATTTTCTTTATTTTTATATTAAAATTGATATCTCAGAAAAATGAACATGATTAAAATAACATTAGGTCCCTAGTGAGTGTTACACGTCTGAGATTTTTATTGGTTTACGTAGTCATGCAAATAATTTTAAATGATAAGGTATATATGACTTAAAAGCCACCTTTTTATAAAATATTAAACAGGAGCTGAGTGAGCATTTTAATTATGATAGTATTTTGTATTTCATGACCTAATTGATTTCATCCTACATATTAAAAAATTATTTTAATTTAATAAAATAAAAAAATTAAAACCAATATGCTCAATAGTTTCTCTGATAGGTTCCTTTAAGAGTTATTTCACTATTTTGGTAACAAGATTTCTTTTAGATAGCAAGTGTTTTATTTAGGAATAAAGATTTTGACACTCTTTTTAGATAGGAATAATTACTATAAGATTACTTTATTGCTTATCTTGGTTATCCTTGGGTTTTGTTTATTGTTAGTTGTACAGAAAAATCTTGAGAGTGGTGAAGTTTTAGCAGTTGATGTTTCATGCATTGTTGCTGTCTTAGTTTGATTAAGCATTTCTCTTCTGCTTTGTAAATATGATTAATTTCACCTCAACCTCAGGTTTTGCTGGTATTGAGCTTCTTTTGTATTTACATCTGTTGTTTTAGTTTGCCTATAGAAGTTGGTTTGCTAATATAATTCGAATTCTGGATTTTTGTGCAAATGTGAATCATATATAATTTGTGTTATGACCATTCTTCTTTTACCTCTTTCCAGTGGGATAAGAACATGTATGATCAATGTTTAATGCTTTTATTTTGCTTTTTCACTTGATTGCATGATATATAATTCAATACATTCATTTATCAGTTATGTCAATTTAGAACTGAGTAGTAACACTTTGTTGCTGCATAGTTAAAAGATACAAATTTGACAATGTTATTTAAGGGATAGGAGACAGAAATTGTAAACTTGTTTCCAGTTTGCTGTAACCTATAATGTTTGCCATGTCACTTGCAGTTTTTTGATCTTAGCTCATTGCAAGCTGCTCTGCCCGATGCATAGTTACAACCCACTTTCCATAGTGGTATTGCCGAACCATGGCTTCCTCAAAATTCAGTTAACTCTTACATCTCCTCTGCTGGACAAGGTAGTCTTCCAAGACTAGTCATGCTAAGGTTTAAACATTTAATTATGATGATTTCTTGGTTTCTATCTCTACTACTGTTAGAATGATCTATTCTCTCACTAGAGAACAATACCATTCAGACATCTGTTTAATGTGTATCATGAATTTTAATTTACTTTATTTTTTCCCATCATTGTATACTGAATTACTGATTTTGGTTCAACTATGCAGGTGGTGGTTTGACATTCTTGGCTGCTCAACCACCAAGTTCTCAAATATCGTAAGTCGGCAAATATTCCCGGATTCCTTTTTCCTGCCTTGAATATTTTGCTTGAGATTCTTTGTGATAGATGAATGTGTATATGCCTCATGCTTTATTCTTTGTGATAAGATGTAAAATCTATTGGCATCTTGAACTTTAGTTATTGTCACCGTTGGAAAAGTATTTATGCATCTTGAACTTTAGTTATTGTCACCGTTGGAAGAGTATTTATGAATTTCTGATAGCACCTTCCATACCAAATCAGTCAAATATTGAGTCTGACATCATGAGTTCCTATAATTGATTATCTTCTGGTTATGTTTTTTCTTGCTTTAAGTTCTTGTGAGGTTGATTTCTACTATGATGATCAAAGACATGCTATTTAATTCTAGTTGAGAGTGAATTTTAGTTGCCAGTTAAGGAAATTTTTAAATATGTTTTGTGTTCCCTTGTTGATTTTTGCTATTTTTGAATTGCATATTTTCATTGTTGTATGAGCTTATTGTTCTTTTTTATTTTCTTCAATAGATGCTCGGTATCCTTTATGCAAAGGGGGAAGGCCTTCTATGACTTCCAGTTCACCACAAGGCCTTGTAAAATCCCCAAGTCTTATGTACGATCTAAGGGAAGGAAGTTTGACAGGGCTAGAGGAAGGAGGAATAACAAAGGACTTAGGGTTTAAGTTGTATTGTTTCTGTATTTTACTTCAGTTTTTAGTTTTGGAATTTGAACTCGAGATGTATTTTGTATTTGAGTATTAGTTTTTTAATGTATAAAACAATTATAGTAAAAATTATGTCACTAATTATTATTTGATTTGTCTCGTAATAAAAATTGCATACTATATTTGTAGGTTTGGTAATAAAAAAGACTGAAAATTTATATTTTGCAGCGGTGAAGTTAAAAATAAAAAAATGATTTTTTTTTAAATTTTATAAGGCTATTGCCACGCTTTTACAGCGTGGCTGTATCATTGGCTATTGCTAAGCTTTAAAAGTGTGGCTGTATCTTGTTATCGCCACGTTTCAAAAGTGTGGCCATATTTCTCTCTATCGTCACGCTTTGAAAGCGTGACCATATCTCTCTCTGTCGCCATGCTTTAAAAGCGTGGTCATATTTCACATATGGCCACACTTTAAAAGCGTGGCCGTATCTCTCACATACGGCCACGCTTTTAAGCGAGGAAATCTATAAAAAGTGTGGCAAAAAAAGCGTGGCGATAGGTCACCAAAAGTGTGGCGATAGAGCAACTGCTACACTTGCCGTCACTACCCTTTCAGAAGCGTGGCGAAAAACTATTACTACGTTTTTTTCAGCTTTTTGACACGCTATAAAACGTAGCAATAGAGCTGTTTTTTTATAATAATAATTTATTTTTATAAAAAATATTTTAAAGAACCAGCTGAACAAATTTTGTATGGTTTTTTTTAAGTTTATGACATGATCTTTTTAACTAATAAATTGTACAAAATTTTAAACTAACCCATTTAATAAAATGAGCCGAACAAAACCGAACCTAAAATGAAGGGAGTCACGAATTCCTATCGGATAATCTAAGCCCATTTCCACCCTAGTAACATGTCATGCATACACAAGTTTGACAACTCATCCCTCTTACATATGTGCAACGTGTAAACGTGTTGACCGTACGGGTAGTATCTTGCTAGCTAGAGAGATGGTAACAAGAGTCATCGGCAGTTGAACTATGAATACATTGATATCTCCAAAGCACTTGTTTAAAATTCACGTGTAATATATAATATATAAAATCACATACATACAACATTTCTTTGGTTTTCATTTTCACATTGTAGTACATGCATGTTTTCATAATTATTATTGATTAGCACTTCGCAGATGATCACTAACTAATCTAGAAGATACATAGAATCGGAATGTGATTTAAAATTATTGACCATATATATAATATATAATAAATCACTGCACGTTTAATCAACTAGGCTTTTCTTGTCAAGAGAGAGTCTCTAACATAATTAATTATTCATCAACAAAATTGGTAGAAATTTCACTTCATAGGTCTATCAATACCTAATAAATTGATTATTATTTCAAGTCAGATGATTTGTTTGTTGGTTAAATAATAATGACGCGGAGAGAAATGTCAAATGGAAAAGAATAGTGAAGTGTATATACTTAGGCCGAAATTTAAGAAAAATATTTGGGCTAGGAGTACAAAATTAAAGTTTGGTAAATCTCCATATAGTCAAGAAGTGTCGTATACATGGTGGAGTTACGTTGAGTTTTGATGAGAACATGAGGTTGCTTTGGTTTAATTGATTTGTTCATCTCGTATAGTCTTTTTATACTTGTATGCTACCTAAATTAAAACTAACTAAAGCCTTCACACCTCAAAGACGAATCCTAACAGTAACCTTGAAAATTTCGGTTTGCAATGGGTATCCGTATTTCATCTGTACCTGCTTCTTCATCTTATTATTAAACAAAAATATTTGGGATATAATAAAAATTAAAATTAACTTAAAGCAGCCTAAAAATATTTTATTTTGCACTATTTAATTATCAATTTACCTTATTTTATATTTTTTAATTATTATTAGAAAAATTGAATAATATTAAATGTAACAAGTATGTAATTATAAATGTTACATACATAAATTAAAAGTTACACGTTAAATAAGATAACTTTAAATGATTATCTTATTCTTATATGAATTAGATCGTTGTCGGAGTCAGACTTTATTACGGATTTTCAAGCACATATGCTCACTACAAGATAAATGGTAAATTGCGGCAGCAAATTGTCAGTAATTTCTCAAATCGCCGTGAACTGACGAAATAATAGCAATTCTGGTAGTGTTTTCATGTTCCATTGAAAACTAATGAGAATAGTGACGGTTTGGACACCAAACCTCTGTAAATTACGTTTTGATCAGTTTATTAAAATTTGAGTGCAAAAAGAATCTAGCACCATTCTTTACATTTTCGGCGGAGACTAAAGTCCAAACCGTCGCCAATTACATTTTGGTCAGTTTATTAAAATTTGAGTGTAAAAAGATTCTAGCGCCATTTTTCACGTTTTCGGGCGAACCCTAGGGGTATAAAGGTGCCAATCACCATCTCTGAGACATGGGCGAAAAGAAAGTGGAAAGGGTAGAGTCCAAGTCTTCCCACTCCGCCCTGCATGTGTATGAACTGAAAATAATTAACCGATTAATTAATATAAAAAAATAATAATTTAATTGTCCGAAATAGGCTCAAAAATTTAGAATATTAATTAGAAAATTTAAATATGATATTTCTATTCAGTAGATTTTTCTGAGTTGAAAAATATAATTTTCTGCGAAAAATTCCGTAAAAATGCGTACCGGTAAATTAGCCGGAAGTACCGGCTTAAGTCTATCCGGTATTGTGTGAGAGTAATAAAAACTGTAGAAAAACTTAGAAAAATAATTAAAGTTAAAAACCGGGCGCTAATTCTAAAGGTTTGGCCCAAAATGGGGCCAAATGGGCCAAAAACATTAACGGGTTGGACTGGGCCCAAGTTGGGTCCAATCCCAACATATACATACCTCACTTAAGAGCCAAGTTAGCTCATTTCTTCCCAAAAATAAAGAAAGGGGTGCTGCTGAGTGGAGAGAAGAGAAGAGAAGGTTTACTATTCACCATAATCTTTCTTGAGCCATAACTTGAACTACGGAGCTCCGATTGTCGAGCCATTTGCGACGATGTGAAGCTCTTGTGGAGCTCTTCATTTCTAGTTAAATAAAGTTGGTAAGAACTCAAAACTCACGCTCCAGCTTTTGCCCTAATAAAATCTCCGATTTTACGTTTGATTTTTTAGTAGATTTTGTGATTTTGGTTCTTTAGGTGTGATCTAGTAGCGGGTTATTGTTGGGTTTTATCCCAAATTACAGTGGGTAAGGTAAGATTTCCTTAAACCCTCATAAAATTATGATTTTGGAAAACCCTAGATATTGATTATGATGAATTAATTGTGTATTTCTTGGAATTTATGATTATTGGAGCCTTTGGATTGTGTGTGGTGGCTTGTTAAACTTGGAGACTTGTGGAAGCTTGGGTGGGGTCAAATTTTGGTGTTTGGTGCATATTGGGAATTGGTCAAGGTATGATTTTGATTTTCTCTATGTAATATGTAATATTTCTGGACACTTAGGCTAGTGGACCATATGATAGGTTTGAATTGTTGATTATGGATTATGATTATTGATGCTTGTTATGATTTTATTGAATTGTGATATTGTTATTATTAATTATTGAGAGTGAAGTTGAATAATGATAATAGTGAGTAATGATATTGGGTTTGGATGCTTGTTGATGTTGATGAATATTTAGGATTGTGAATTAATGTTGAGTTGTGATTTATTGAAAATGTGAAGGTGTGTAAGTAGGAATTTTTTGAGTGAAAATGGTGAAAATGTGTATGGATAGATTGTGAATGAATTGAAAGATATATGAACATCATTTAGGTCCATTGGAACTATTTTGGATGAAGGATAATTAGTTTTGATTGTGAATTTTGGAAGTTTGAGAACCTAGTGAACTTTTGGTAAAAATATATTTTTAGTGAATTTTGACAAATCATAACTTGAGCCTCTATTTCTAAAATTTGTTGAAAATTATTTTAAATTAAATATGATTCAAAGAGCTTTAAATTGATATAAAGTTTGAGAAAAATGAATTTTTGTAGAGGAAATTATGAACGTTTAAAGTTTGGTGTTTAAAACTGATTTCAGCAACTTTATAGAATTTTGCAAATCTGGAGGGGTATGCGTACGCCGGTACCCCCATACATAATTTGGGGTAGGTAATTTGGGGTACTTGTGGTTGGTTGAGTTGAGGTGCTTGAGCTTGCTTTTAGTGAGGAGGTTGGTATCTTTGGCCTTGGTTTTGCTGTTGGTATGGAGGGTTTTGTTGATACCTGTTCTGTTGATAGTTGTTGTTCCACCTTTGATTTCTACTGTTGTCTCTGCCTCCTTGGTTGGGATTGTCTTGCCAACCTTGATTGTAGTTACCACCTTGATTATAATTACCGCCTTGTTGATAGTACCCTTGATTCGGACGGTTGTAATAAGCATTGGTAGCCGCCAAAGTGTTGTCCTCTTGGAGTTGTGGACATTCATCAGTATAGTGAGAATAGCATGCGCATATTCCACATACTCTCTGAGAGACTAACTGTTGATAGTTTTGTTGTGGAGGGGGCGGAGGTTATTATTGATTGAGCTGGATTTGCTTGAATATATTGGTCATCTCTCCCAATTTCTGGGTGAGAGCAGCTATCTCACCACTAGAATAAACTTCCGCAACAGCCTTGAGATGATTATTCCTTTACCTTGCATTTTGGGTAGACTCAGCTAGATCGGTGATCAGTTGCCACGCTTCTGTCGCCGTCTTATACTTCGTCAGAGAACCATTACTCGCAGCATCTAAGAGGATCTTGTCTCGAGGCCTCATGCCTTGGCAGAAATAGCTAATCAACACCAACTGGTCAATCATATGATGGGGACATGAGTCAAGGAGATTCTTGAAGCATTTCCAGTACTCATAGAGAGTCTCTGATTCACCCTGAATGATATAGAAAATTTCCTTCCTCAACCCATCTGTAACCTCTGCTGGAAAGTACTTGTCCAAGAATTCCCTCCTAAGCAGATCCCAATTAGTAACAACAGCTTCCGGTTGAGTGTAGAACCACTCTTTTTCCTTTTCCTCAAGAGAAAATGGAAAGTTGTATAGCCAAATGGCAGTCTCATCCGCACCATGCCGCCTAGTAGTCGAGCAAGCTGTCTAAAAATCTCTAAGGTGCTTGATAGGCTCTTGAGCAGGTAAGCCATGAAACTTAGGCAGTAGATTAATCAATGTGGTCTTCAGTTCAAAATCCACAGTCAAATTCGGATGACGCGCTTGATATGGTTGCAGTGTAAAGCCTGGAGCTCCCGCTTCCTTGAGAGTAATTCTTCTTAAATCAACAGAAGAGGCGTCAATAGAATTAGTAGGAGAGGAACTATTTTCTTCCTCAAATGACGCTTCAGACTCAACCTCAGATAAGACTGGTGAATTGGGAGAAACCCCTTCACCACCCTCAAAGGCTAACCGACGCCGTGCTCGCCTGATACGTGAAATAGTCTTTTCGATCCCAGGATCAAATGCAGCTAGGCTCAGATCCGGTAATGAATGCGTCACTCAATGAAAGAAACATAGAGCTCATGGTAATAAAATAAACTAAGAAAAATAAATAATAATTACTACTAATAAACAGAAAACACACAAATAAAAATAAAAAATGCAATTATGTAAATATAAAAATATTTACACCAACCAATAATTTAGCACACATATGCAACTTCCCGGCAAAGGCGCCAAAAATTGATGGGTCAAAAAATGCCGGTTAAGAAATTCCGATGAAGATAACGTTCCAAGTACAGTCTTAACCGACGAAAATTTCAGTATCAATTTAAAAGTGTGTCACAATTAAGAATAAATAACCGGGAGTAGAATATCGGGTTATTTCCCAAAGAGTTGACACAATGAAGTAAATTATCGGTCAGGAATTTTCAGAATATTTTTAAAGTTTGAAAATGGAAAAATAAATAACTAGGAATTAACACAATGAGCAAAAAACAAGAGATGTTATGTATTTGAAATAAAAGGCCTTGGCTGGGAAGGAAAATTGGAGTTCCTGTCCTTGTTGTCTTTTCCAAGTATAATAGTAAAGGGTTATTACTCCCACTTAGTTATCCTCTAACAATTGGAGGAAAGTCAAGTGGTTATCACTACCTTTGACTCACAAGTCCTAATCCTCTCATTTCGAGGGATTAGAGTTGGTAAAAACTGAGTTAGTCAATAATTCCCAATTACAAATTGGTACTTGAGTATCACAACTCAAGGCTTCTAATTAATCAACTCCCAAGCCAAGTTGGAATATCTACTCCATTAACATGAATGCCATTTTCAATAACATAGAATAGGAATAAATAAGAGACATGGTAATTCTGAGAAATTATTTAAACTAAAATTGGCACGAACAATACTCAATACGAATCAAATAAGTAATACAAATAAATATGAAAATACTTCACCGCATTAATAAAATTTAAAAATAACAATATCCAAATATGAACACAAAACAATTAAATGGACAAGGGTAATTAAGTTATTGGAGAAGCAAACTATAAGGATGACGACTTCAATGGAAGGTAATAGCAGCTCTCTCAAATTCCAATTCATAAGCAAAGCTAAGAAATCCAAACCCTAGAGGAAAGTAGGAGTTTTTCTCTCTAGAATTCAAAAACTAAAACAAAAAAACCTAAAAAAATGAAAAATGAAGTGTAAGTCCTTAGTCACAACTCTACCCCCGCCTCTAGTCTGTGTTTTCGGACTTGAAACTGGGTCCAAATCAGCCCAGAAATTGTCCCCAGCGAGTTCAGATAAGTGCAGCACGTGACGCTTTGTCACGCGTATGCGTCGGTCACGTGTACGCGTCACTGGTCTTCTGCGCTGGTCACGCATATGCGTCGCTGCGAAACGCTCCAAATCACGCGCACGCGTCAGCCATGCGTGCGCGTCGCTCCTCGCTTCTTAGCTCTTTAGTTTCTTGTGTTCCTTCCACTTTAACATGCTTCATCTTCATCCTTTAAGCCATTCATGCCATGTAAACTTGAAAACACTTCACAAACATGTCCCGGCATCGAATGATAATAAAGAAGAATTAAAAATTAATAATTTTAAGGCCTAGGAAGCATATTTTCAATCATATCACAAAATCAGGAAGGAAATGAAAAACATGCAATTTACATGAATAAGTGTGAGAATAGTTGACAAAACCCACTCAATTCAATCCAAAATATATCATAAAAAGGTGGTTTATCAATGCAGGCATGCGTCTCTATCAGGCCCCATGCGTACGCGGGATGGGCCAAAACGCAAGGATGTGTATGCGGCCCCAATGCACCATATGCTGTTGATGTTCTTTGTCCAGCAACCCCGCGTACGCGACACGTAAGTGCGTACGCGTAATAGTCTAAAATTGAAGTGTGCGTACGCACACTTGGGCGTGCATACGCACAGACCCTATTTTGCTGAAAAATGATTTTCTTCGTTTGCAAGAGTTCTCTAGCTTTCTAAGCTTCTTTAAATTGCTGTTTAAGATCCTTTAGCTTGTTCTAGGCTTTAAAACATGGGAGAATAAAATGAATGAGTTAGTTAGTTAATTTCTGGTAATAAGATTAGAAGACGAAGACTTAGGTTTTAGATGTACTGAAGATGAACTAGCCGGGTATGTGTGATGGAATGCTACATTGATGATAGAATTGAGGACTTGAAAACTCATGATGGTTATGATGAGTTTGGGACTCGGTAATGAATGACGAACTTATTGAAAACTGTTTTTGGAAATGATTTTTTCTTTTAAATACCATCAATCATATGTAGGCGTAAGAGCAGTGGTTCGTCCTGCTTATGCTGAGTTGTAGGCGTAGGGCATGTGGTTCATCCTACTTATGTCGAGATGTGAGGGGTTGAAGATGGGCTCTCCACTCACATTTCTCTCTAGTTGTATGGTGGTAGAGCACTATCCCACGGAATCATGCGGCATCCAAAGAAAGGTGGTAGAGCACTCCCCCTCAGAACTTTTCCCTCCTAAGGGAGAAGGTGTTAGGGCACTCATCCCTCAGATTATTCCTATTGAGTATGCGCAATAGAGAGACTAATCCGGGAGTTGCCAATCGGATTTTGTGTCGGGTTTGGCACTATAACCGACATGTGATATCACAGCCAATAGGACATGCATTCATCATATGCATGTCTTATGTGCTTGTTTGCTTTGATTACTTGTAGTTTGCCTAAATGTAGAATATGCTTATTTGCTTCTTGAATTACATGCTATACTTGAATATTACCAGTGTATTCCTTGTTTGCATATACTTGTGATTGTATGGTGTTTAGGAGGATCGGAAGGCGGTGGCGATGGGATTGTACGGAGGTTAGGATGGCGAAGGCTGTAGGATACAGCGATGTGATTGGTATTAGTTAGAAATCCCCTAAGTTTAGATAACCCTGTTTACGGTTTATGGTTTAATTTAAGTATTTCGTTAAGCTTAAATATCTGTTTTCGATGTGAAGTTCTAGGATTGTCTTTGGTGTCCCGGAACTTTATATCTTACATATTGGGCACTGTTACCATACTGAGAACCTCCGATTCTCATACCATATGTTGTTGTTAGTTTTTCAGATGCAGGTCGCAACCCACCTCGGTGAGTTTACGGATATGGTGACAGAGCGGAGGATGATCTTTTTTATGCTTTATTTTACTTTACTTTAGTTGTAGTTATTCTCTCACCTTTTGTATATTATACTTTGTTGCCTTAGAGGATTTATTCCTAAAAATTTTGAGAGATAGGCTGTTGCTATTTTAAACTTCAAAACTCTATTGTATTCAGTTTGACTAACAGGCCTAAACTCCGTAGGCTGTGACTAGTCCTCTTTTTTATATCATACTTATATATACCTTGCTTAGTTTAATTATACCTTGTGTATCCTGGACCTATCTACGAGGTTTTATATATATTATGTCTTGTTCTGTCCATGCCTACGTGTCTGATTATCGTGTGTGAACTCTTCACGTTTTGCAATCCGCTTTATGTGACCTTGAGCTTTTATTCCTTTATTGGGCTTCTAGTATTACTATTTCCTTCTATATTTATTGTTGTATGAGCTTTAGAACTGTCATGATGCTTTGTTATCTTTCGCTTTACGGCTAGAGGTAAGGTTTAGGATAATGAGGTGTTGCAGCACGTCCGTGTCGTCATTGGCATCCTTTCCATCCGTCCGTTTTGGTGTCGTCAGCAGCATCATCCCCCCTTGCCCTGATGTGCGCTGCGAGTTCGGATTATGTAAAAAGGGATGAGAAGCAACTATCGTCATGTTTATATCAATATGTTGTGCGTTTTTGTATTTAACATTAGACAGATCTCATATAATAATTGTCATAGTTATATCCTATTTATCCTAAATACTTTTATTGTTATTCTTTATTAATCATTTGCTTTTAAAAGAAATAAAAAAATTCTTAAAATTTTTGTAAAAGTTAATTGCTTTTTTCTCTATTAGATGATCAGAATTGAATCTAGATTTAATCCTACTGAGAGAGAAATAAAAAAATTTAGTAACACACTTTTTTATTTTTAAAAACTTCTTTTTACTAACAGTTATCCAACTTTACTTTTCTCTCTCTCTCTCTTTCTCCTTTTTTCTCTGTTTGCTTTTTCAAAACACATTGTATTTGATTTATTGTTATAAAAATATTAGCTAGAAACAAGTTGCTGCTTCTCTAGTTTGATAGTTACGATCACCATATCACTACAAGAAATATTGTTAAAATCGACGGCCAAATCGCCGGCTAAGCTATCAATAATATTGAAATTCGATGGCAAAATGGACGGCGGAGATGGTCGCTATTAAGCTTGTCGATTTTTCAAGATTCTATTAAAATCGAAGGCTTGCCTGGCTGTCAATAATAAATTATTAAGATCGACGGTATTTCTGTCTATAATATGAATTTGAGAATTCTACATTATTACTAAAATCGACAACGTTGCCGTCGATATTATTATGTAAAATCGAGAAAAGGTCCGTCGATTTAATTATTTAGATACCGACAAATGCTTAATAAAATCGACAACATAGCCGTCAATATTTCTATATAAAATCGACATCACTTTTGTCAATATTTGATTTAATAAATCGAAAAAAGAGCCGTCGATTTAATTACTTATATACCAACAAATTGTGTGTCTGTAATAGCTATAATTTTTTTAATTATTTTTCTATTTGAAAATTAGTAGACAATTAATACTAATAAACTTTTAAATATAGAAATAAAATTTATACAAAATATTAGATAAATAAACTTCTAAATATAAAAATAATGAGGTTACAAACTTATCAAAATAATAAATAATCCTCTAACATAAAGACTCTAGACAAGATAAATAACTAAACTTAGACTTACATTCGTTTAAATTGCAGTCTACTAATAAAACAAAATATTCAAAGCAAAGTAAATAATCCTACTCATACTCATCTAAATAATCATCTGAGTCATCAAGATGATCAGAATCATCGTCCCTTTGAGAACTCTGTGGTTGTTCTGGTGGTTGCAGAATAGGTGGGAGTTTTCTACCTACGGCTGTGCTTTTCTGGGAGCTTGGAAAAGTAAAAGGAGGAGGTGGGGGAACACGTGATCTAGAACTACTAGGACCTATGGCCCTCACATACTCAGTCAAGCTGCTCAATTGATGACTAAACTGATCCATCTGTGAGTTACTGGTGTTGAGATCCTCACGCAAGGATTCAACAGTCTGTTGCCACTCTCTTTTCTTCCTTGGGTAGCGGTCTTCAAGCTCTCTATATTTAGCGGCATGTTGTTCAACTTTCCTATTGAGTATTGCGATTTGTTCTCTAAGATCCAAAACATCAGTGCTGGTGGTCATGGTTGGCCTATCAACTCGAAGTCGCACTATGGAAGAATCTCTTACCTCACCCATGCCATATACCCTACCTCTTCGCTTTCCCCCCACTTTTTCAATCCATATGCATTCCTCAGAGACAAGCGGTGGATCAGTTACACCAGCCTCTATAGCAGCCTGCCGCTCTTGCTCAGCCTGAAACATACTCTCTTGAAATATATCCTACAATGAAGAGAAATGATTGATAAACTACTATAAGTATCAATAATGCAAAAATTAAAGGGATATGTGAAAAAAATAAGTCCAACATTACAATGAAAGTAAGTTACCTTTGTCTTTCATGAGTGTTCATCAACCCATTGAGTCCTATCCTCTTTGCGAGCATGAGTGTGCTAAAAAAATTCATCCATACATGATGGTCTTCCAAGTGAATAATTCTACATAATGTAACCAAATTATCAACAAATATGGCTGTACAATTGATGATGTACTGAACTAAGCCACTGTACTTAGATTGAGCAGCTTACAAAGTACAAAGAGAAAAGTTACATTTAAGAATAGGCTGACATTTAAGATAGTAACATTTCTAAATTATTAAGGGATGCAACAAGTGACATGTTAAAGGTGATATTAAACCAGTTAGAGAGATTAATAAGAACCATTCCCAGGCCTTAAGATTTTGGACCATCTAGCTACCAACATAAAAGCAAAGTTTCATCGACCATTTTCAACAATTATCATCTTAATCCTTGTTATCATGTTTGTCTTAATTAGTAGAGAAACCTTTGGTGAACTCATTTATTATGGGATATCTTCCAAATTCATCCATCATCTGCAATTGAATGTGTGTGCACCCCATTTAGATCTCATTCGATGGTAAAGAATGGATGAGTCAGGGCATTGTCCCATGAGAAATGACTTCACTAGCATAACTCTAATTGTAAAACCCGATTAATTAATGGCTAATTAACCCATAAATAAGAATTTATTCTAGAAAGCCCAAAACATGATTTTTATGGCTAAATGTGATAGAGGAGACTGAGACGAGAATTTTGGTACCAATTTTATAGAATTCGGACAAAGATTGGACCGAACGGGCCAAACCGTGCCAACCGGACCCAAAGTGGGCCCTTGGCCCAACATAACTAAACCAAAACCCTAGTTTTCAGCACTCTCTCTCCTTATTAAACACACACACACGCTGAAATGGTGGAGAGGAAGGGAAGAAGACTCTCTCAAGTTCTCTCTCTTGGTTGATCTTCAAACCACCATAACTTTTGATCTAGAGCTCGGATTGCCACACCGTTTGTGGCCACGTGTTCACCGCGAAGAGCTCTACAAAACCCATACAATTAATCTTGAGGTAAGCCACATTTTGCTCTTCGAATTTCCAGCTTTGATTTCGAGTTTCATGAGCAAAAATGTTGAGATTTTGGGCTCTTTGATGTTATAAGACCCAACTCTCTTGAAGGAGAAGGTTAATCTTGTCTCCTTGGACCTTGGGTGTGGTAAGATTCTCAATCCTAGTGTAATTTGTTATTTTATGATGTTTGGGTATTGAGATGTTGTGTATGGGTATGATGATTGTGGCTTAGGTTATGTATGTGTGAATATTGGAGCTTGATTAGTGATATTGAAAAGCTTGAAAAGGGATTTGGTGGTGAAAAATATATTCTTGGAGGTGTTGAGACCTTGAGAGCTTGAGAAAAAGTGGCTTGAAAGTGCTCCGGTTGAGCTTGGGAAATCGGCTAAGGTATGGTTTCGGTTTCCCGTATCTAATATGTAATGTGGTAGGAAATACTTAGGCTAGAGGCCCTAAGATAGGCATTGAATTGTTGATGTTGTTGAATAGTTAAAATATATGATGTGGTCATATATGTGATGATGATTATTGATGCCTTGATGGTATGATGTATGAGAAATATGCATGTTGTGATGTATGCTTGATGATTGATTATGGTTGAATTGTGGGTGAAACCATGTTAATGGTGAGTATGATATTGATTATGTACAATGATGGTTAATTGGAATTGGTGTTGTTGAAAATTGGCATGAGAAAGAGTATATGATATGTCAATGTGTTTGAGTTTGAGCCACTTGGGTGAAGTGGGTTAAAATGATAGGATGGTAATTTTGTAAATTGTGGTAGAGCGTCAATGTGTGAGCTGAGGAGGCTTGATGTTGACTTTGGTATGTTTTGATTGATTTCAAAGAAAAGGGATGAAATTGGCGTGTTTTGATTTATTTTAAAAAGAGTTGAAAATGGCTTGTTTTGAAAATGGCATTTTGTGGTTTTGTATGAAAAATATGGTTTTTGGGCATACTTTGACAGGACATAACTTGGACTACAGATCTCTGTTTTATGCCAAATCTATTTAGAAATAAAATTGGATTCGAGATGTCCATGCCGTTCGAAGAACGGATGAAAAACGATTTAAAATGAGAAAGTTATGTCCGTCGGAAGATTGGGGGTTGAATTTGTGAATTCTGCAGCTTTTAACTTAGAAAAATTTTAGCAGAATAATCCCCCGCGCGTAGGCGCACTTGGCGCGTACGCGCCGTTCTTCTCGAAAGCGCCATCCACGCGTGCGCGTGGTGTGTGCGGGCGCGCCGATGTGCTGCACCCAATGCCCAGCCATTTTCCAGAGAGTTGTGCCAGAACTGTGCCAGTTTTGTACCTGAGGCACGAGAGTACCCACGCGTACGCGTCGCTGACGCGTGCGCGTCTCTTGGATATTTTTAAATCCACGCATTAGCGTGCATGACACATACGCGTCGATGAGTTTTGTGGCCATCCACGCGTGCGCGTGGAGTGCGCATACGCATGGCCCTGTTTTCATCCCAAAGTTGATTTTTGAGTTTTAAAAGCCAAATCTCATACTTCTAAGCCTCCGATCTCACCACTTATGTCTTAAATCATTATGATATGCCTAGTAATGAGAAAAGGAGCTAGAGAATGTAGTAACTTGCGAGTGAAGCAAGGGAAAATGAATGATCAATGAGGATCAAAGATGATTATGTGAGATGCGGAGGATGGCGGTGGAAGTGCTTGTTATGCCATGGGCCGAAGGGCCGTAATTGTTGATGAATTGGCTGGTTATGGATTTAACCGTGAGCCGGATGGCTAGATTATTGCCGTGTTACGGCGGAGCCATGATTATGGCTAAGTATAAATGCATATATGCTATTGAATGAATTATGAATGTTACACTTCCACTGTTGGAGATGAGAGTTTCACTGGGAGGAAGCAGTGGCTAGCCACCACGTGCTCCAGGTTGAGACTCGAAGCTCTTTTGATCCTTTGTCGTTAGGGTGGCCGGGCACTGTGAAAGCCTCGCCCCCGTAAATATTCACCAGTGAGGGTGATGGATATAGATCATGATTATGATCAAGTTTATGATGAGTATAACTCGAGTTGGGGATGCACGACAGAGGGACAGTCCAATGGTTAGCTACCAGGACTTGTCGGGTTGGCTCTATAACCAACAGATGATATCATCAGCCACTAGGGACAGGCATTCATCATATGCATACTATGTGAATTGTTTGAGACTGCTTATTTGACTGCATATTACTTGCTAATTGTTTAAATGCCTTATCTGTTCCTATTTGTATATCTCTTGTTTGAAATAACTGTGTTTGCTATATTATACTCCTGCTGGTGGTTGGGAGGTCTGAAGGAATTGGAAAGAAAAGTATTAGTTAGACTGAAGAATCTTTAGTCAGATGCCCTTTATGGTTTAGCTTATTTATAAGCTTTGAATTATCTGGAGGAAGTTCTAGGATTGCCTTCGGCTTTCCTCTATTATTATGTATTATATATGTGGAAGCTGTTACCATGCTGGGAACCTCTGGTTCTCACCCATGCGGATTTTGTGGTTTTCAGATGCAGGACGTGAGGTTTCTCGCTGAAGCATGATGGAGACTTCTCGATTAGCGAAGATCCTTTGTTCTTGGGGCTTTGTTTTGGTTTATATATTTTTCTTAGATACTTTTATCTCCATTAAATAATACAAACTGTGATGACTTCTCTTATAGGAGATTTTGGAGCATAGGTTTTTTGTATTTGTGTCCCTTTGGGTTTCCTTTGGGGTTTCCTTATTTTATCATATGTATATATTACTATGCTCGGACCGGTTATCTTCGCAGCCAGATTTTGAGTCTTGATATTCCTGTTTTTGACACTCTTTTGTATATATATAATCTCGTGTTGGATTATCCTTTGTTCGTTACGTTATCGATCGGAGTGTTGCGCTTTAGAATTGCGATTTTTGTTTACCCCTTTTTCTACAAAGGCTCCTAGTTATAAACCTTATTCATACTACTATATGTACTAAATTTTTATTTTAGAGGTCGTAATACCTTGCCATCTCTGAATTATGACTTAAGCATAAGACTCCGTATGGTAGGGTGTTACACTAATTATTAGTTATCTTCACAAGATTCTAAACTATGCTTATTACATGCCTAGCTTATGCATGAGAGCACACATGAGAAATTATTAAGAAGATATAGCTTCCCACTCCTAGCAGAATAGGATTATAGACTCAGCCACCATCTGCATGTTTGGCAGCGTTTTGTGCTCTGTCAAGCAAAGCAGTGACAACTGACATAAACCTTCAAGGAAGCAGATTTTACTTCTAATTTCTTTTCTTATATATAATAAACCTTCATGTGACATATTCTGATGAAGGCAAGTAGCCACAAGAGACAAATACTCATGCAATTTGAAGCATAGAGACATGGAGGCTAGCACAGGTTTAGTCACAGAATCTTATCAATGTTATGACTATTTACCAGACACTTCTAAAGCCAAAATTGTTAAGAGAGTAGGACTTGAATGTCTTAACATGTTTTAAAATAGCATAGCAGCATATATAGCTCAATGAATAGGTAAATTTTGATAGTATAAATTATGATGGCAACTCATAGTATAAAGTAAAAAGGAGGGTTCTATAAGTAATTTACCAAGCATAACCTCGCTTCTGGAAAGGTGGTGCCTCCTGCAATATGAAGGGAGGTACCTTGAGTCGATTTCTTGGCAGCTATTTTTCTCGCCTGTAATTGTCTATAGGTATCAGTGTCCCAATGTCTCATCATTTCACCAAGAACTTCTGGTGGGATCCAATATAGACGGGCACCTTTTTTGCAAATGGCATGGAGCATACCTCGTAAGCGCTTGACAGCCATAAACTTCCATGCTTGATAGATATCATCCTCTTCCGTGTCAAGAATGTCAAAGCATTTCTCTTTTAATTAAATTTTTTTTATTAAAATGCTGTTCAATAGATTGCATAATATAAATGACATTATTTTTAGGGAAAAAAAACAAGGAAGTGGGACCTAACACCTATGTGGCTTAAACTGAATCCCCGTGCTGTCCATCTCTCTTTTCTTTGACTAATTACATCAACTATGTTAGCTAATTTTTAGGTACAATGATTTGGTTAAGAATGATGGTGAGGACTAAACAAAAAATTATATATAAATCTCTCATACATGTTAACTAAAACAGCCAAGTACATATATATATATATATATATATACACATCAGATGGTATAGTATATAATGTGGCATTGAAATTCTAAACCACAAGATCCGAAGTAAAAATATATCAATAACAAATTAGTCCTGCATCACGTCTAAATTAAACAGATTATGACATATAATTTAGTAATTAATTAATGAGATTAGCATGTGCAGTAAAAACATACAGGTCCTTAAAAACTCAGCCATATAATTTTATTGAGTTAATTACTGTAATATAGTAATTAAAATTTACCCTTCACTCTGTCCACCATATATTAAAAACTCAACCAAGGCTTGTCGTAGTTTTCCTTGAAAACCTGAGAAATACGCTTCAAGCCAGGTTTAGGTAGGTGCCAACTACATCAAAAACAAAAAAAATGATAAAGATATATTACTTAGTAAAAATGAGACATGCTATTCATAAAATTTAAATCAAATAACAAACCATTTGGCACCATCATATCTAAGCTTGGAGCACTTGTGCTAGTGACCAGTAGCAGCGGAAGTTCCTTAACCCTGAGTATCTTGGGTACCATTAGATGTGGTTTGTCTTTCCCCACAAGATCCTGCTCGACTGGGAGCTATAATAGCTGGATCACTCTGAACACCATGTGAGGCAGTGTTGGAAGGTTCATTGGCTTGTTGAATGCATGAGCTTGGCACACCCGGAATAGGCATCATGTGTATCTGAGACTCCTAACAAGAGGGAGTAGTAGTAGCAATAGGTGGCGGTCTCCCATTGATCAGAGCAGTCGTGCCTGATGATGACCCAACAAGAGTGTATGGATCCGCATGCAAGTCAATGGGGTGACCGGGAGAAAGCCTAGGCCTCCCCTTTCGACCTCGACCTCGACCTCGACCCCAGCCACGGCCGCGATCTCCGTCTCTACCAACCATATTTATTCCATCTTTTTGAATTTTTTGATGTGGGGTCTGCTTCTTAATACTATATTAAAAGGTAAAACAGAAAATTAAAGAAAAGCATTAGATGCCAGATGAACTTGTATATGCAGAAAAGAAAAAAGATAAAAGAATATGGACAATTTATATTCAGTTACTTACATTAACTAAACTTGTATTTAATAGTTTAAAAGAAAGTATAAAAATACAGCCTTTTTCACTTTTCTTTTTATTTGTTTTTTGTTTAAGAAAAAGTAAAAAAATAGAAGCAAATATAAGCAAGAAAATGACAGGCTTACTATAGCTATGTTTTTCAGTCCAGATCCAGATAAAAAGATTAGACCAATTGAGTAGCTAGTGAACGAGTCAAGGTTAAAATCATATACACCAGTGAAAAATTATACCAATATCTTCTTCTAGTATTACCAGAAAGGAAAAAGAGCAATTGAAGCTTCCAAGATTCAACTATGTGAATCTGAATAGTTTTCCTAATTTAAGTCTTATATATAAAGAACAATGAAACACACAAATTTTGTACCTTTATGGATCTGCGAATTCAAGGTATGTAAAGTTTGATATTCTGGTATTTGTTTGGAAAGAGTTTTGAGGATGAATGATTTGAATAATGGCTGGATACTTTATTAAAACAAAATATCATGCTAAATAATTACTTTATTTAATTCATTGAAAATTAATATTTTTTTAATGGACAATTCTAAAATCAAATGTGATTTCTAGAGGATATTTTGACGTGGCTTATATCAGAAAACTGAATTTTTGGGAGTAAAACTACGCAGGGTTCCATCAGCTAGGAAGCAATTATTCTTCAAAAGTAAAAATGGAGTTGCTTTAAAATTTGGTTAGAACAACCGTCTCTAACAATATTGGTACGGAGTTTGTAGGTGTATAAATAAATTTACTTAACAATCTCTCTCCTAGAACTCCTTAAGATCCCACTTAGAAAAAAAGAGAGTATTAAAAGTTCAATATCACAAAAGGCAAAATTCAGTATACATATAACATGCATGTTGTAAAAGTTATTTTTAGTCTTCCTCAATATCACAACAAATGGCACTTCATTTGGCATTTGCTTCTCTTAATTAGTTTCGTTTGATTTAATTATTAATATGTTTAATCATCTAAAAAATTTGATATTATCCGATCCTATTAGATATACAAGGACATCACCACATGGCATGGTTTGCTCCATTTTTATGTATGCACAGTCTAATGCGTTAAATTCACTTACATCCATCAACGGTGATTATCATATATATGTACACATCTAAAATATTATGATTCATTCATATTGAGAACTAATTAACACAAAATGAGAAGCATCTTCCACTATAATGATATTTTAAGATAAATAAGTTGAAAAATTAAAATCAAACAAGAAATTAAACAAAGATATTTCTACCTACAAAATTAAAATAACATCTTATACTAAGGTCAAATAATACAATTGAGAAAGATTAAAAATTAAACTGTCAGATAAATTACATGCAAAATGTAAAAATTATTCACTCATATATCAAAAATCCTATGTGAACTTCATAGAAACCTCACTTGCCTGCTTACCAAATAATAAAGAAATCAGTGACACAATGTGCTCCTCTAATTCCTCTTGGTACCTTTTTTTCTTGTTCTTTTTATTGACAGGAATTTGAACAACAAAGCAACAACCTGAATTATATTATTAAAAAGTATTTTTATTATTAAAAAGGGTTAGTGACATCTACAAACTGTTCACAAGCATTTTTATTATTAAGTATTGTTAATAATAATTAAAATACGAAGAATATATATTAAATGAATATAACTTCAGAAGCACTTTTATTACTAAAAAGGGTTGGTGACAGAAAAAATGAGATACTAACAGCAAGGGTTGATGACATATTATTAAGAAGTCAGTCTGAATGTATTTCTTAACCTTTCAAATAGCTTTGGTTGTTGATAAAAACTTAACTAACAATAATGAGTAGTTTCTTCCTCCATATATAAATGATAAAGACTAGACTAGACTAGAATAAATATTGATTGTCCTAAACTTAGAAAAATGGTAGTCAAGTTGAATAGTGATGAATGTGTTCAAAGAGCCATAGAGTGAGAGTTAGTAGCAGCAGAACACACTTCTGTTCTTCTTCTTCATTCTGTTATCCAACTCTGCAGCAACTAGAAACAAGAGTTCCATGTTTTCCAACTAACAACTCTGCATTTGAAACCTTCGCTGATCCAAATTCCAAAATTAATTATAAATATAAATAATTATGCAGAAAAACTTAAAATGAACTAACCTCTTGTATAGGTTTGTTATGATCTTTTGGGTTCACAAATTCATTAACCCCAATAAACATGAACAGAATATCATGAAAGAAATTAGACAACAATTAGAGATGGATAGTATAAATTAGACAATTAGAGAAGATATGACTTTAATAATTTAGAAATATTTTAGGAAAGTGAATATAATTTATCCAAAATATTATTAATTAGGTGATTCAAATTAATGTGTTCAAATAATAAGAATCAATCCTATTGAAACTAGGATCTATCCAAAAAAAAAAGAATCCTATTGAAACTAGGAAGTAGGATTAGAGAAGACCTATACTTGATGTCCTAGATTTTGTGTGATGAATGAGATTTGAGTCTTTTGATTCTCCTTACTTAAGGCTCAATCGTAAAGGACTCAATACTTCAGGAGATGCAAAAGCTATGGTCTCTCTTGACCTAACCTAAATTATCAATTTCACAACATATATTATATATTCTCTTCAAATTTAGAGAACACGATATTACAATTAGGTCAAGTTTTACACCTGAAATAGGAAATTTCTAAATGAAACTGAAGTTGACATTGGAAAGAGTTTAGTAACAATCAGAAAATAATACCTGGTTCTTGTGAGCTTGTTTGAGAGAGAGAGAGAGAGCAGAGAAGGACCAAGGTAGGAGGAGCGACGGCGGCAACAGAGAGAAGGAGCAACGGTGGCGCGACAACAGTGGAAAGACAGGCGGCGCGAGCAAAAGGAGTGATAGTGAGGAGCGACAGCAGCACGGTAGCAATAGAGCGCGACGGCGGCGCGAGCAAACGGAGTTACGACAGTGCAACCATGACGCTGGCAATGGAGAATGAAGGTTGGTAAATTTGGGGTAAAATGAGGGTTGATGAGGAATTTAGGGTAAAATTGTGTTTCTAAACTTGGAGGCGAGAAGTGGGCACGGGGCTGATGTTTTTAGTAATAAAAATCGATGGTAGAGTTGTCGATTTTAATTTGAAAAAAAAAAGCAATGACTTTCGCGTCTATTTTATACATTAAATCCACACCATTTATTCGATTTTAGAAAGCAATCTAGACCGTTCAAATTTATCGATGAAAATATTGTCGATATTTTAAATATAAAAATAGACGTCATTTTCGCCGATTTTAAAATAAAAGTATTTCCAACCCCTGGTTCGTCGATAATATGACGATAGTTAAAAAAGGTTTAATGCAGCATAAAAAAATTGACGACAAGGCCGTCAATTTTATTATTTTATTTTTAAATTTCTTTTTTTTAAATATCGACAGCAAGCCATTGAAAAATATCGACGACAGAGATAGCCGTCGATTTTTTACATCGAAAAATATGCTTTTTCTTGTAGTGTATGGATATCCTTGTTTTAACTATTAGATCAAGTATTTGTTGTTAGTTATTACTCTTTATAATCAAATAAGTGTCATTTTTCATTTAATTAAGAAAATGTTTGAAACTAGTGTTAAACCTATGCGATGCACGAGCTTATATTTAAATTTGACATGTTAAATAAAAAATAATATTTTATAATCATAAATTTTTTGAGTTTAGTATAACACTATCATTATCATTATATAATAAACGTACTAAATATACTATTTTATCCTTATTCAAAGTAAAATGCAAATAGAAGAGTCTGAATTCTATAATTTTCTTGAACCATAAGGAGTGAGAAATGAAAAAATAAGAACATATATAACTGTAATAATAGCATGTCAATTTTACACTAAACTTTATATCAAAAGGCTAATAAAAATTTATCAACAACCTAGTATCTTACTATCTTACTAACTTCATTAGAAAAGCAATTGGCATATGATGTTGTGCTCCCTATTACACATTTCATCTCAAATCTGAAAACAGAGTTATAGATAAATTAGTTATATCTACAGTAAATATTTGTACACTTGTGTAAATCATAACATGCTATTAAAATAAAAATAATATTATTCTTACCTAAATATTATTAAAAACTTCTTTAAACTCGACATTTATTGTTGATGACATTGGATTGTTGTCTTCGTCCAGAATTAAAACTCTGAGGCCACTGCGACTCTTAACTATTGGCAAAGCAACATAAAGTTGTCCATGGGTGAACACTGATTTTGGCAAGTAAAGTCCTACATGTGATAATGATTGACCCTGTTCATTGCAAAGCATATTGTTAATGGAAATTGTCTCCGTTGGAATTTAAATGGCAATCCTGAATCTGAAAGGATCAAGTTCATTCTTGGAATGTACACTTTATCTCCAATATTTCTACTGGTCACTACCGTCGCTCCAATTACGTTGTTGCCAAGTTTGTTAACTATTAATCTTGTCCCGTTGCATAAACCTGAAGTCTAGTCTATGTTTCGGAGTAGCATTATAGCGATTCCTGGCTTCAAAGTCAACTTGTGATTGGGTAGTCTCAAACATTTGATGTCATTTAGGAACTCTGGTGTGAACCACTTTTGTTGTACATCTTCATTCTCATAATCTTGACATGTTGTGTTAGAACTTAAATACTCCTTTTTCATCCCTGGAGAGATTGTCAAGACGAAATCGTTTACCTTCTCGATACTCTCAAGCGTGGGAGCAAGAATTGCCTTACTCTAAAAATACCTATAATCTAACATATTTTGCAACAAATTTGGATATGCAAAGTCTACCAAATGAGAGAGAGAGTGTCATCAGTAGTTGTAATCAATAAATCATCTGTAATTTAAACTTCTGATTCATCACCAACAACAGAACTAATATTTTCATTTTCAACATCAAGTATCCAATTAGCAAATCTCTTCATTTTACCTTCATCTTGATCCGAAGAAGACATTAGAAGCCTCATGTTCGTATGCAGTTTCAGAAACTTACAAAATGACCACAGATGGGATGAGTTAATAGCTAATGACAATATATCATGTCTACTCCCTTTCAGAATCACCGGAAGTGTCTGTCTAAAATCACTTCCTAGAACAACAACCTTACCACCAAATGGTTGATGTGTCTTATGTTGATCGGTAATTGACATAAGATCCCTGAGCGTCTGATCAAGTGCTTCAAAGCACATTTTATTGAGCATTGGAGCTTCATCCCAAATTATTAAGCTACTTTGGATAAGCAGCTCAGCCTTTAAACTGTCATGCTTGATGTTTCAAGTAGATTCATCAGTAATTCTAATGGGTATTGAAAATCTAGAATGAGCCATTCTGCCACCAGGTAGGAGTAAAGACACAATTCCACTGGATGCAACATATAAAATAATCTTTCCTCTAGACTGAATATCAGAAGAAAGTCCATTCTAAATAAATGTCTTATGGTGCGAAATTTATAACCCAAACTAACCGGCAAGTGCACCGGGTCGTACCAAGTAATACCTCATGTGAGTGAGGGTCGATCCCACGAGGATTGATGGATCAAGCAATAATGATTGAGTGATTGGCTTAGTCAGACAAACAGAAAATGATATTTGAGAGTTCAAAAGCATTAAACAGTAAATTCAATAATTCAGAAAGCAAGCAGCAAACGGTTTGTGAAATATATGGAGAAAACAGTTAAGGCTTCAGAGTTATCTATTTTCCGGATTGACTTTTCTTACTAACTATTTTAATCATGCAAGATTTAATTCATGGCAAAATATATGTGACTAAACCCTAATTTCTTAAACCTTTTTAGTCTCCTTTAAAATTCATTAACCGCCAATTCCTTGGTCACTTAATTCCAATTAGAGGGTGAAGCTTAATTCTAGTTTATATGCCACAAAAATCCTAATTACCCAAATATAAGAGGATTATATGTCATGTTGATAAACCACTATTTTATGATTTATATTGTGTTTAATTGAGTTGTTTTATCAAGTCTTTACCCACTTATTCATATTATTAGCATGATATTGCAATTCCTTCCCAAAGTTGTTTTATGGTTGAAAACTTGCTTCCTAGAGATCTTTTTATTGTGTATTTTAATTCTCTTTTATACCATTCGATGTCGTGATCCATGTGTTAAGTGTTTTAGGTTTCATAGGACAGGAATGTCTTAGAGAATGGAGAGGAAGCTTGCAAAAATGGAAGGAACAGAAGAAATCAAGAAGATGACCAGCGAACACTGACGCGGACGCATGGCTCACGCGACCGCGCGAAATGGAGAAAATCGCAGTGACGCGTATGCGTGTCTGACGCGAACGCATGGATTGAAATCTGAACGGATGACGCGAACGCGTGGCGAGAAAAAACGCTGGATAACGTGATCTCGTGGACGACGCATACTCGTGACATGCGCGATCTGCAGAATTTATAAAAATCACTGGGGGCAATTTTGGGCCGCACTTTGAGCCAGTTTTTGGCCCAGAAACACAGACTAAAGCCGGGAAACATGCAGAGACTCGAGGGAGATTCTCATGAGGATAGTTTTTAGTTTTTAGATCAGATTTCACTCCTCCTATAGGTTTTCTCTCTACACATTCATAGTTCTTAGAATTTTATTTGCTTTTGGATTTGGATATTGAGAAGAGTTGTTACCTCCGCCAAGACTTCGTCATTCTAGTTTGTTTTCTTACATTTCACTTACTCTTTCATATCTTTAATTTGTCCAGAGTTACAATTGGATTATTTTTAGAGTTTATTAATACAAAAACTATTTTTATTTTTAATTGATCTTTTTTATTATTGTTTATCATGTCTTTCTTTATTTTCCCTTTTAATTTTGTGAAGTCTCCATTCATGATAATTGAGTAGTTCCCCAACTTGATTGGGAGTTGATTAAAAGGAGAACCTTGAGTTGGAATACTCAAGAGTCAAATTGTAATTGGGTTTATTGTTGGTTGACTCTCTAGTCACTAACGCTAATCCTTCCCAAGGGAGAGGATTAGAACTTGAGAATAGAAGTTGACTCCCAACTTACTTGACTTTCTTTTATTCAGTAAAGGATAACTAAGTGGAAATAACTATCAATTATCAATTGATCTTGAGAAAAATCCAACAAGGATAGAACTTCCAATTAATCTTCTCCCGGTCAAGATCTTTATTTAAATTACATAAATTCTCTTATTTATTTTCCTGTTTCACCAACTCAAAATTTTTGGAAAACCTCTGACCAATAAGCTGCACTCTTTTGTCAACTCGTTGGGAGACGACCTGGGATTCATACTCCCAGTATTTTTATTCTAATTTTGTGACAACCCTTTTAAATTGATAAGTAGATTTTCACTGGTTAAGAACTGTACTTGCAACGTATTTATTCCATTAAATTCTTAATCGGTCAATTTCCGCCTCCGTCAATTTTTGGCACTGTTGCCGGGGAGTTGCAATAGTGTGCTAATTCATTGGTTGGAATTTATTTATTTGCATTTTATTTTATTTTGTTTTATTGCCATAAGCCGTATGTTTCTTTCATTGAATGATGCGTTCACTGCCTGATCCGAGCTTAGCCGGTTTTGATCCTGAAATTGAAAGAACTCTTTCACGTATTAGGTGAGCTCGACATCGGTTAGCCTCTGAGGGTGGTGAAGTGATTGTTATCGATTCACCAGTCTCATTTGAGGGCGAATCTAAACCGCCATTCGAGGAAGAAACAAGCTCATTTACTACTGATTCAGTTGATTCACGTGCAGATAACATGGCAGCACCTAGGAGAGTTACTCTCCAGGAAGCTGGAGCTCCAGATTTTATACTACAGGCATATCAAGTGCATCACCCAACGATGGCTGCAGATTTTGAACTAAAAATGCACTAATCAACTTGCTGCCCAAGTTTCATGGCTTACCTGCTCAAGAGCCTATTAAGTACCTTAGGGATTTTCAGATAGCCTGTTCTACTATTAGGCGTCATGGTGCAGATGAAAATTCTATTCTGTTAACCGCCTTCCCATTTTCTCTTGAGGGATAGGTGAGGGAATAGTACTACTCTCAACCTGAAGTGACTGTTACTAACTGGGTACACTTAGAAGAGAATTTTTGGAAAAATACTTTCCAGCTGAAGTTACTGATAGATTGAGGAAAGAAATTTCTATGATTATTCAAGGCGAATCCGAGACTCTTTACGAATATTGGGAGCACTTCAATAATCTCCTGGACACATGCCCCCCATCACATGATTGGTAAGATGGTGTTGATCAGCTACTTCAGACAACGCATGAAGCCTCACGATAAGACTACATTGGAAGGTGCTAGTAATGGTTCTATGAAAAAGTACAAGACCGAAGATGAAGCATGGCAATTGATCAGCGACTTAGCTGAGTCCACTAGGAATCACAGGCATAGGCATAGCCATTCAAAAACTATTGCAGAGATTTTCTCTAGCAGTGAGACTACTGCTCTTACATAAAGTATATGTGAAATGACCAATCTACTAAAACAAATGCAGTTAAATCAACAACAGGTGCAACAAGCTTAGCCTCCCCCACCACAACAAAGCCAACAGTTAGTTCCACAAAGAGTATGCGGGATCTGTGCTGATTATAGTCATTATACTGATGAATGTCCGCAGCTCCAACAGGAAGACAACACTGTGGCAGCCACTCACAACTTCTATGACTGCCCAAATCAAGGATACAATCAAGGTGGCAACTACAACCAAGGTGGCAACTACAACCATGGATGGCAGGACAATTCCAACCAAGGTTGGAAAGATAATTCTAACCATGGTTGGAGGGACAACTATAATAGAGGAGGCAAAGATAACAATGGAAACCAAAGGTGGAATAACAGTAACAACAACAGACATCAGAATCAGAACCAAACTTACAGAGCACCTCACCTAAGACAACCTCAAGGACCCCAGCACAACCAACCACAAGCTCCTTAGATCACTTATTCTAATTCTTCATAAAATGACAAGATGCTCCGTTCTCTCGCACAAGGACAACAAGATATGCATACGTAGCTGAATTCTACTTTAAATGGTCTGACTGCCACTTTACAAGCTCTCGTCTCCTGGTTAGATTCCTCACCTAATTCCACCAATCAACCTTCAAGCTCCAGTGGAATTCTTTCTCAACCCCTACCTAATCCCAAGGGTGGCATCAATGCCATCACTTTGAGGTCCGGAACTACATTACAGGAGAGGAACCAAGAGGAGCCAAGCTTAACAGTACACATCCTAGCTGAGGATGTGGTAGAAGTGGTAAATATTGAAGAGGAAGAGGACGTACAAAACATAGTTGAAGAAGAAGCAGCTCAACCATAGAATGAAACACCAAAGGATGCAGAAGCTGCAAGCAACGCCCTCCCTATTCCCTTCCCACAACTTGCAAAGAAGCCTAGAAAGTAGATGGAACTTGATCCCAAAATGGTAGAAATATTCAAAAAGGTTGAGGTAATTGTCTCCCTTTTTTATGTTATTCAGCAGGTACCTAAATATGAAAAGTTTCTAAAAGATTTATGCATACATAAAGATAAAAGTAATGAATTAGAAACTATTCCATTAGGTAGTTCTATATCTGCTTTAATGGGAGGTATACCTGAAAAATGTGGTGATCCAGGTCCATGTATGGTTAATTGTACCATTAGAGGTGTAATATTTTCTGACTGTATGTGTGATTTAGGAGCATGTGTAAGTATAATGCGTTTGTCTATATATGATACTTTGAGGCTCCCTCCCTTAAAAAGGTCGGCAGCTTGTTTTGTGTTAACAGATAAAAGCATTATTACAGTGGCTGGAATTGCTGAAGATGTATTGGTGAGCATTAAGGGGCTCACGTTTCCCATTGACTTCTATATCTTGGAGATGTCCCAAAATGACTCGGGAAAGCCGTCATCCATCCTACTTGGAAGACCATTCTTGAAGACTTCGAAGTTCAAGCTGGATGCCTTTTCAGGAACCTATTAATTTGAGATAGACGGCCCAGCAGTGACCTTCAATCTAAATGAAGTTATGAAGCATCCTCCAAAAGATCATTCAGTATTCCAACGCGACATTATTGATGAGATTGTAGATGCAGTTCACCAGAAGGAAATAGAAGAGAAGCACATGGAGCAAAGTCCAAGTGTGGGGATATCCTCTGAACAAAGTGAGGATGCCTTGCCATTATCATTAGCTCTAAAAGGTCCGGAGCTTAGCCATGAGCAGAAATTAGAATTAAAGCTCTGTTCTGAGGGTTACCTGAAACTGTAGGTTGATCTCGGACGAGATCTTCTGTACTGGTCGGAGTTGACGTGTCCGACTAGTGGGTGGTGGCCGGAGCTGTTGTGTCCGACTTGTTTGACTAGCTATGCTGCTGATCCTTTGTCACCGCCGGAGGGTGGTGGTACCTGCAAGGGACTCCGATGCTTAAGTTAGCAAGGATATTAAGCAGGTTTTTAGTAGAATCAGAGTATGAGTTATTCTTGGGTGCTCCAGTATATTTATAGAGGTGTGGAGTGACCTTTTTAGATAAGATAAGTTAGTTATCTTATCTTATCTTATGTTATCTTATCTTTGGGTGAGGTCAGCTTATCTTCAAGGGAACTGCCCTTATCTCTATAGGCTTAGGCTGCCTTTGGATTTGGGTCGTGTTCCTCTATTCGGGCCCTTTATTTGGGCTTTCTTGGTAATTTGGCCGAGCTCTTTGAGAAGAGGTCAGATAGTTTGACCTGAAGAGGTTGGTCGCCTTATCACTAAACATCCCAGGTCGGATAGCTTGACCCAGGGTATGAACAAGCCCCTTCCTTCACACCTTAAGTATGCTTACCTTGAGGATAAGAAGAAGTTCCCAGTTATCATTGCAAGGGAGCTCACTTCCCAACAAGAAGAACAACTGCTTAGTGTGTTGAGAAAGCATAAGAAAGCAATTGGGTGGAGCTTGGCGGATATAGTAGGCATCAGCCCTCAAGTTTGTGAACACAGAATATTCTTAGAAGAAAGAGCAAAGCCTGTCCGTCAGCCTCAAAGAAGATTGAATCCAACCATCTTAGAAGTTGTCAAGAAAGAAGTAACCAGACTACTTGAAGCAGATATCATTTACCCCATTTCAAATAGCGAATGGGTCAGTCCAGTACAAGTGGTGCCCAAGAAGTCTGGAGTCACAACAGTGAGAAATGAGCATGGAGAGCTTCTAACAACTAGAGTGCAGAATTCATGGAGAGTTTGCATTGACTATAGGGGTCTAAACCAAGCCACTCGCAAGGATCACTACCCCTTGCCATTCATTGATCAGATGCTTGATCGCCTGTCAGGTAAATCTCATTATTGCTTTTTAGATGGTTATAAGGCTATTTTCAAATCCATATAGCTCTTGAAGATCAGGAAAAGACTACTTTTACATGTCCTTTTGGGACTTATGCTTATAAGAGAATGTCATTTGGCTTATGCAATGCACCAGCTACTTTCCAAAGGTGTATGATGAGTCTTTTCTCTGATCTCATTGAGAACTGTATGGAGGTTTTTATGGATGATTTTAGCGTGTATGGTGATTCATTAGGCCTTTGCTTGGGTAGTTTATCTAGAGTATTAGACAGGTGTGTTAGTTCAAACCTTGTTTTAAATTTTGAAAAATGTCACTTTATGGTCAAACAAGGTATTATTCTGGGACACGTTGTTTCTAATACTGGTATCTCTATAGATCCAGCAAAGGTAGATGTTATTTCTAGTTTACCTTACCTTTCCTCCGTGAGGGAAGTCCGTTCATTCCTTGGCCATGCAGGTTTTTATAGGTGATTTATTAAGGACTTCAGTAAGGTAGCATTGTCTTTATCCAGACTACTGCAGAAAGATATTGAGTTCGAGTTTAGTGAGGATCGCATACAAGCGTTTGATAAGCTGAAGATCGCCCTGACTCAAGCTCTAATTGTGAAAGGACCAGACTGGAGCCAACCATTTGAAATCACGTGTGATGCCTCCAATCATGCAGTAGGAGCAGCACTGGCTCAGCACGAAGGTAAGGATCCTTTTGTAATTGCTTATGCATCATAGACTTTAAATGCTGCTCAGTCTAATTACACTACTACCGAAAAAGAGCTTCTTGCTATTGATTTTGCTCTGGATAAATTCCGAGCCTATTTACTTGGTACTAAGGTAGTAGTGTACTCAGACCATGCAGCTCTGAAATATTTATTAGCTAAAAAGGAGTCCAAACCAAGGCTAATATGTTGGATACTACTACTGCAAGAATTTGATTTAGAAATTAAGGATAGGAGTGGTAACCAAAATTTAGTGCTAGACCACTTGAGTTGCCTTGAGCACATTAAGGACGACCCCACTCCTATAAATGATAACTTCCCATTTGATAGCTTACATGCAGTATCTGAAGTAGTTCCTTGATATGCACCTGTAGCTAATTATCTAGTCAGCCACACTTTTCCCCCAAATTTTACTAAGCATCAAAGAGACAAGCTAAAAAGTGAGTCCAAATATTATATATGGGATGATCCATATTTATGGAGGTGTGGTGTTGACCAGGTAATTAGACGGTGTGTGCCTCAATCAGAATTCCAGTCCATTTTTTAGGCCTGCCACTCATCTGAGAGTGGAGGACATTGTGGCCCTCAGAGAACAGCTAGAAAAGTTTTAGACTGTGGATTCTGGTGGCCCACTCTTTTTAAAGATGCTGCTAAATTTTGTAAATATTGTTGCCCTTGCCAAAGATTTGGTAATATATCCAAGAGGGATGAGATGCCTCAACAGATTATGTTTTTCTGTGAAATTTTTTATGTTTGGGGCACCGGCTTCATGGGCCAATTTCTAAATTTTAATGGTCACCTTTATATACTGTTAGCTATAGATTACGTTTCTAAATGGGTGGAAGCAATTCCTACCCGTACTGATGATGCTAACACTGTTGTTTCCTTTGTGAGAAACCATATTATTTGTCACTTTAGATCACCACGAGCAATCGTGAGTGATCAAGGCACTCACTTTTGTAACAAGAGACTAACAGGATTACTGAAGAAGCATGGGATAATTCATAAAGTAGCAACAGCCTACCATCCCCAGACTAATGGGCAAGCCGAGGTGTCTAACAGAGAGATAAAGCATATATTATAGAAGATAGTCAAGCCTCATAGAAAGGACTGGAGCACCAGACTCCAAGATGCGCTTTGGGCATATCGGACAGCATATAAGACACCAATCGGGATGAGTCCCTTCCGCTTAGTTTATGGAAAGGCCTGTCACCTCCCAGTTGAGGTAGAGCACAAAGCCTTCTGGGTGATAAAAGAATGTAATATGGAATTTGAGAAAGCCAGAGCTGAAAGGAAGATGCAACTGTAAGAATTAGAAAACCTTCACCTAGAAGCTTATGAGAACTCCAGGCTGTACAAAGAGAAGGTGAAGGCTGTGCATGATAAGCACATCAAGAGGAGAGAGTTCCAACATGGGAACTTAGTCCTCCTTTACAACTCCAGATTAAGGCTCATGCCAGGCAAGTTGAGATCAAGATGGGATGGTCCCTATCGAGTAGAGAAGGCTGAGCCATACGGAGTCTTTCACTTGAATCATCCTTCAAGCTCTGAATTCATCAAGGTCAATGGACGTCGCCTAAAGCTATATCATGGTGAGAAGATGCAGAAGAACAAAGAGCGAGAGATCTTTCTCTTGGAGGATCCACCAACAGTAGGAGAATGAGCTAGTGGAGCGTCCAACTTAAGGACGTTAAAGCAAAGTGCTGGGTGGGACACAACCCACCATGGTATGATCGTTCTTTTCCCTTCCTTAGTTTTCTTTTTCAATAATTGTTCTCATTATTAGTACATATAGTTGCATCTTCATCTGCATACTGCATAAAAAACATGGCACGTGACGCGACAGCGTCGCCGACGCATCCGCGTCATATGTGCCTTGGGAAGAGAAGAGAATTTTACAGAAAGACGCGCGAAAGCGTGACTGGAGGTGTGCCTTTGGCACAAATATGCCCACACGACTGCGTCGCTGACGCATCCGCGTCATGTGGAAAAATGACCTCCCACGCATCCGCGTCACCAACGCGAACGCGTGCCCCAAAAAAATTGACGTAAAAAGGGGTGTATGGCAGAATGTTAGGCTGGAATGGGGCTGGAACCATGCTAAAATCACAAGCCCTACCATGCGAACGCGTGAACCACGCGAATGCATGACCCACGTGTCCGCGTCGTTTTTCAAAAAATGGCCTTTCACGCGATCACATCACCCACGCGAACGTGTCACCCTAAATTTTGGCAAAAGGAGTTTGAAATAGAATGTTGCGTGAACGCGAGGCTGCTCTCACGCCAATAGCACAATTCATATCACGCGATCGTGTGACCCATGCGTCCGCGTCACTTAGAAATCATGCTAACCGCGCGACCGCGTTCCCCACGCGTCTGCGTCGCCTGCACCGCACAGCTTATCCAGATCAGCCAAATATCATATCTTTTCTTCCCCAAATCCTAATTTTCTTTTCCCTTCTTCTTTCTTTCTTCTTTCTTCCTTCCCTCTTCATTCTTTCCCGCTTCTTACTTACTTTCCCCCCCTTTTCTTTTTCCCACTCATCATCAAGGTTCTTTTGTTTCCTTCTTCTCTCTTTACTTTTCCATTTATTATTTTTATTTTCTTCTTCTTTTTCTTTTTCCTTTCATTATCTATGTTTTCTTTTTCTTTTTCTTTTTAAACTCTTTTTTTATTGGTATTGGAAATTTATTTGGGTCTTTAATCTCTATATTTTGCTTGTGGATTATTAGGGATTTGTTTGACAATTATATTACTTTTTATGGGATTGCTTCCATGTTCAAATTTCTTACTTTCAAAAACATATTTACCATGCATGCTATGTGTTTGTGAAAAAACCTGTTTGGCATTGTGCACTATTTTTACAATTCTTTTATTCTACTACTCTAAATGCTTGCTTTTCATGAAATCCCTTTTATATTTTATTAATTAAATAAAATTGCTATTACAAATAGATTTTTAGTTTGAAAGACTTGGTAATCTAACTTGGACATTGAATGCTTGATCTATGCTACTCATGCCCTTTCTGGCATGCCAATAAAAATCTTGCATTTAATTGTTCTACCATGCACTTGCTATATTTCCATTGATGGACTTTTCACATGTAGTCATGACCATGTGTTAACGACATTCTTCTTTACCGTACATTGATTATCACCTTTACCGTTCGTTCTCTTGCTCTAACCCTTAGCTTTACAAGTTACTTTCTTTTTCCCTTTTCAGGATGGCCACCAAGAAAGGTAAGGAGAAAGGTACTCCCAAAGCACCAGCAAGGAGAGAAACAAAACGAGCATTAGTGGCAGAGCCATCTTCAACAGCGGTGAAACCCTCAACAAAATGAATCAAGAGGATCATCAAGGTCGATGAAAAAGAGAAAGCCTTCCCAGCAAGGGACACTGTGCGGTTTACTAACTGCTACTGTGAGCAGATGTTCCCCATTCTGGCGGAAGGAACTATAACAATGAGCACCTTCTCATCCTCCCTACCCAAATTGCTGAATTTGTTGAGCCCCGTATTGAGCGAAGAAAATGGGATTCCTACAGAGACAGCCACGACAGGTTAATCTATCATGGGTAGTTGAATTCTACTCCAACTTTCACTTGCCAACCCTGTAGTCTGTCTATGTCCGTCAGAAGAAAGTCCCCATCACAGAAGGGGCCATTCATAAAGCTTTAGATCTTCCCACTGCTCCAGAAGGTTTGGACGCATTTCAAGAAGCCGCACTCAAGCGTCAGACATACCAATTTGACTGGGACGCCGTTCTCAGAGTTATAGCACAACCTGGCAGCACATGGATCTACGGATACTATCGTTCCCGACCTAAGGGAATATCGGCTTCTGCACTTACCTTAGAAGCTCGAGCATGGGCACAGATTATGTCCCATTACATCTTTTTGAGCACTCATGAGTCCTCCTTCACTGTAGACATGGCTGTTCTACTCTGGTGTATCATTACAGACCAGCCTCTAAACCTACCAAGACACATCCGGAGTGCCATGGGACATGTACAAATTACAGGCAACTTACCTTTTCCCGCCTTGGTTTCAGATCTCGTCTCAGCAGCCGGAGTCTCATACAGAGCTGGAGACACCAGAGCGATGCTTCCACGGAGTGATTAGTACGTCCCTAAAGGGAAATATATCAGACCTCCAGCAGCCACTAACAGCCAACCTGCAGAATAGGCTGAAGACATTCCTCCTTCCACACCATAAGCACCTTCAACAAGTCAGCTGCTCCATCAGATACTAGAGAGGATGGACCAGCAAGAGCAGAAAGCGAAGCTAAGAGAGCGCCGTAACCAGCGCCGATTCACACACCTCAAGGAGCTGCTTATGGGAAACTACAGACCTGACTAAGATCCAGACACTCTAGACTCCACTTCATTTACTAGCATAGGGAGCCATGACGGTCCCGATTGTAGATATACTGCTACTAGCCCCCCGTTTGTTCCTGACAGATGGCACCGAGGACGATGCCAAACGTTAAATGTAGGGAGGTCGTCAGTACCTGACTTCCGGAGGTAACTTCTCTTCCTTAACATCAATAAAGTAGGATATTTAGTTATTTTTCCTTTGATTAGGATAGGATAGATTGTTTAATAATAGGTTATTTGCATGCATGTTCTATTTGGTTGAAATATAATGAGTTTCTTTTTAAGACCCTATTTTTGAAAAATTTCACTAATTTAAATCAAAACTTTTTATGTTAAATTTGTTTGAAGTTGTATTTGGAACATGGTTTTTAAGCTAAAGAACACACAACCCTGTGAGATTTTGAGCTTATTTATATGGTTACACTATTTAACCATAAACATTTCATTCTTGTGTGTTTTCTTCTCTATGGTTGTAATTTATATTTTGTTTCATCCTATATGTCCAATGCTTAATGTGTTATATGCATGCATATGATTGAGGCCATTACTTGTTTAGCTCACTTATCCCAAATGAGCCTACCCCTTAAATCACCCTTGTCAGCCACTTTGAGCCTTTTAAACCCCATTTGTTCTATATTTTACCACATCACTAGCCTTAAGCAGAAAAACAATATAATTATCCTAAATTGAATCTTTGGTTAGCTTAAGATAGAGACTGTCTGTTAATTAAGTGTGGGAAAAACTGTGAGAACATGGGTTATTAAGGGAATGTGTTATGTTCTTACTTTAATAAAATATTAGAAATTTGGGTGCCTACTCATGTAAATATATATATTCAATAAATAAATAAATAAAGGGACAAAATTACCTCAATACTAAGTTTAATTAAAGATCAATGCATATGTGATAAAAATTGAAAGAAAAACTGATACATGAGTATGTAATGCAAAGTGAGAAATTTTGGGTAGCTAGGTACGATTCTAAGTTATATAGAGTGTATGTATACTAGGTGAGAGCTAAGGTCAGTCAAAAATTCATATTTTAGCTCACTTAGCCTTATATATATACCTTTACCCTTACCTTAGCCCCATTACAACCTTGAAAAGACCTCATGATGTTTGCATTGGTACATTAAATATTGTTGATTGGTTAGGTGAAGAACAAAGTTTAGAAAGCATGATTAGAGAAGGATAGAGTGATTACCCTATACACTAGAGAGATTAGAGTGCACATACACTATCAGTGAGGGTTCAATGCTTGATCCTATGTTCCCTGCTTTTATGAGCTGTCTTCTTACAAAATTACCTATTCTTACTGTATGACTTGAATTAGTGGAATTTGATTTATGTTTGTCTTAAAGAACTTATTTGCTTTTAACCAAGTAAACAAAATCATATAGTTGCATTCATATATATAGGTTGCATTGCATTGCATGAGTCTTACATTCCCCCTACTCATTTATTTTATCTCCTTGAACTAAGCATGAGGACATGCTAATGTTTAAGTGTGGGGAGGTTGATAAACCATTATTTATGATTTATATTGTATTTAATTGAGTGGTTTTATCAAGTCTTTACCCACTTATTCATATGATTAGCATGATATTACAATTCGTTCCCAAAGTTGTTATATGGTTGAAAACTTGCTTCCTATAGATCTTTTTATTGTGTATTTTAATTCACTTTTATACCATTCGATGCCGTGATCTATGTGTTAACTGTTTCAGGTTTCATAGGACAGGAATGGCTTAGAGAATGGAGAGGAAGCTTGTAAAAATGGAAGGAACACAATAAATCAAGGAGATGACTAGCGAACACCGACGCAGACGCATGGCTCACGCGACCGCGCGAAATGGAGAAAATTGCAATGACGCGTTCGCGTGCCTGACGCGAACGCGTAGATTGAAATCTGCACGGATGATGTGAACGCGTGGACGACGCGTACGCGTGGCGAGGAAAAACGCTGGATGACGCAATCGTGTGGACGACGCGTGCGCGTGATATGCGCGATCTGCAGAATTTACAGAAATCGCTGGGGGCAATTTCGGGCCACGTTTTGACCCAGTTTTCGGCTTAGAAACATAGACTAAAGCTGGGGAACATGCGGAGACTCGAGGGAGATTCTCATGAGGATAGTTTTTAGTTTTTAGATCGGATTTTACTCCTCCTCTAGGTTTTCTCTCTACACATTCATAGTTCTTAGAATTTTATTTGCTTTTGGATTTGAATATTGAGAAGAGTTGTTACCTCTGCCAAGACTTCGTCATTCTAATTTGTTTTCCTACTTTTCACTTACTCTTTCATATCCTTAATTTGTCCAGAGTTACAATTGGATTATTTTTAGAGTTTATTAATACAAGAACTATTTTTATTTTTAATTGATTTTTTTTATTATTGTTTATCATGTCTTTCTTTATTTTTCCTTTTAATTTTGTGAAGTCTCCATTCATGATAATGGAGTAGTTTTCCAACTTGACTGGGAGTTGATTAAAAGGAGAACCTTGAGTTGGAAAACTCAAGAGTCAAATTGTAATTGGGTTTATTGTTGGTTGACTCTCTAGTCACTAACGCTAATCCTTCCCAAGGGAGAGGATTAGAACTTGTGAATAGAAGTTGACTCCCAACTTACTTGACTTTCCTTTATTCAGTAAAGGATAAATAAGTGGAAACACCTACCAACTATCAATTGATCTTGAGAAAAATTCAACAAGGATAGAATTTCCAATTAATCTTCTCCCGGTCAAGATTTTTATTTAAATTACATAAATTCTCTTATTTATTTTCCTGTTTCTCAAACTCAAAATTTCTTGGAAAACATTTGACCAACAAGCTGCACTCTTTTGTCAACTCGTTGGGAGACGACCTGGGATTCATACTCCCAGTATTTTTTTCTAATTTTGTGACAACCCTTTTAAATTGATAAGCGGATTTTTCACTAGTTAGGAACTGTACTCGCAACGTATTTATTCCATTAAATTCTTAATTGGTTAATTTCTACCTCCGTCACATGTATCCCATTAAATCCAGATAATTAGAAATTTAGGAGAATATATTTTCAAGCTGTTGTTCAAGTAAAGAGCTTTTCCAAGTTATACAAGAACTCAATTAGAACAAGGGTCAAACATCCGTTCCACCCAAATTCATAAGATAAAGAACGAAAACAATTCTTGAATTATAAATCAGTACATGAATTAAAATAGAAAAATAATAATATCAATCCATATAATAGACAGAGCACCTAACCTTAACAGTGGAGGTTTAGTTGCTCATGGTTCAAAGAGAAAATAAGGATTCAGGTAAAAACTGTAAATTGCGGAATGAGGTAAAAGAGAAGAGGTGAGATTCTTTTCCCTTTTATATCTAATCCTAATTAATGTAAAATATATTTTCTAAAATTAAATAATATTTTTTCTTATTTTTAAATAAAATAAAGTTTAAATCAGAATTAATAGGAGATTGCGTGCTTGCTTCTTGGAGAGTTGGGGACCACTTGATTCCTTAATAATCCATGCCTAACTTGAGAAATCTCAAGTTAGGCGCAGCCTTGGCCGAATTAATAGAGAAGAAGTATAAACTATTATATATCTCTGGAAAGCTCTGGAAGTTATCTTTCTAATGCCACTAGAATCATGTCAGTTGGACCTCTGTAGCTTGAGTTATTCAGGTTTGAGTGCAGAGAGGTCAGGGTTGACAGCATTATTCGCCTTCTTCTCTTTTTCTGCGGAAACTCCATCAAATCCATCCGAATACTACCTAAAATAAATAGAATTGCACAAGACTCAAAGTAGCATCCATAGTGGCTAAAAGGTAATTAATTTTTGATTAAACTCAACAAATTAAATGTAAATTCGCTAGGAAAAGGTAGGAAAGATGCTCACGCATCACAACACCAAACTTGAATTGTTGCTTGTCCTCAAGCAACCAAAATTAGTACATGATTAAGATGTGAATTTGCATGAGAGGTGAGAGTTCAGTTATGCTCATGTCTCTTCTTAAAGTAGTGTTTATCTATTATAATTCTGAATAGTTTTTCCATCTCACTTTCCTTTGAATCAGAGGAATGTCACTGTCATTCAAAATTAGAATCCGGATCATATTATGAATTCTCTGCTCTTTGTACTCCAATTTAATCCTTGAACACAGAATACATCCTTTACTTCTCAATGAATTGGTGCTTTGTACCTTGAGTCTAGCCGTGACTTTAAATGTTTTGTCTCAGGCTTCACTTGACACAAAAACACCACAAGCACTTGACTGGGGAACTCTCTTTAAGTTCTGATTTTTCTTTCAGTTACTCCCAGACAGTGGTGCTCAAAGCCTTTGGCATACTCTGCTAAATGTATTTGGCCTCGACTCTAGATATTCTGTCTCAAGAATTACTTAACACAATAATACCACAAGGATATGACTAAGAAAACAACTCTTTGAGCTTTTAATCATGTCTGACCTCCTTAGTGATTGATGCTCAAAGCCTTAGACCTTGCTTTTATTTTTATTTTGCTATTTCTTTTGCTTCAAGGATTAAGCTTTTGTTTAATTCAGAGAATTCATAATAGTTCTCTAAATTCCTATTCTTCATGCATCAACATCCTTTGATTCAAATTCAAATATGCACTGTTCATACCATGCATTCAAAATCATAGATAACACCACCACATTTAAGTAAATAAGACTACTCTTAAATATAAACTCAATTTCTAATGCAATACATCACTTCTTTTTCTTTTCTTTTTAGATTCAGGCTCAGTGAGTGGTACATGGGACAATTATTTTTTTTTACTAAAAGCAAACAACAGAATAAAACTAAATCTAAGAACTGAAAGTACTAAAGATCATGCAGGCAATCAAAGCAACAGAAAACAAAAGACAACAAAATAAGAATGGAGGAGAAATAGAATGAAAGGAACTCAACCACCTTAGTTACACTGGTGGCCATCTCATTCCTCCATGAAGAACATTCATCTCCCTTTGGTGCTATTAAAATAAACAGAAAAGGCCAAAAGCGAAGCGACAATCAACACCAAACTTAAAAGTTTGCTTGTCCTCAAGCAAAGAAAATCTGAAAACAGGGTGTCAAAAATTCTTCTTAATTGCTCCTGTTCCTGTTCTAATCATTCTGCATGACCACAACACATATAAAACAAGAAAAATTCTAAAAAAAATTAGATAAAGTAATTTAAAACCAAAACTAAAATAACTATAATGCTAAATGAAAATAACTATAAAATTAAAACAAAAGCAACTGCAAAACCAAGGATACTAGTAGTTGAGTTGCCTCCCAACAAGCGCTTCTTTAATGTCACTAGCTTGATACTTGATTGTTGAATTTTCTTCCTCTTCTTCCAGTTGGTTAAAAGAAATGACTCCAAGGGGGGAGAGGTGAAGATTAGTGCCCCCTGATATAAAGTCCTCCTTACATGCTTTCTTTTATTGTGATTAGCTTGATTCACCTTGCTTGTTGGTGTAGAGGTTGGATTGTTTTTCTCTAACCTTCTCTTTTTCATGGATATTTTCTTCTGTTTCTTGGTCACAATCCCCTTTTCAGTGCTTTCCTTGGTTACCTTCACTTCTTTGATTTCAAAATTTGGGTGTTGTGTGCTGGTTAGAGTGTACCCTTTATCAAGAATTTCTTGAATTGGTAGTTCAATAAACTCACCTTCTATGCCACTCTCTGCTTCATTGCAGTGTAGATTCCCATAATTATTTTCATCCCTTATAACCTCCTTTATTTGTGCATCCTCCTCCTTTGTTTTTGCATCTTCCTTTTCTTCCATGTGTGAGGGTGGAAAGTTCTCTAATTCACTGGAATATGAACTCCTTTGATTGATTTCTTCACTTTCTTCCACAGGATCTTGCATTATATCTCTTGGAAAGGAATTTGCTTGTTCCTCTTCCTGGTGCTTGATAATCAACTGCACATATTTCTCTACATTTTTGACACTCGTCCTTATATCATGTATGAATTCTTTCATGAGAAGCTCAATAGATGATGGTTCTTGATTTGAATAAGAAGGAGATGATAGTTCTTGGTAAGAGTAAAAAGAGGATGGTTCTTGGTATGAATAGAAAGATGGTGGCTCTTGATGATATGGGTAGAAAAATGATGGTTCTTGATATGGATAGAGAGGTGGTGGTTCTTGGTATGAATAGGGAGATGGTGGCTCTTGGTATGAATATGGAGATGGTGGTTCTTGATAGTTGAAACATGGAGCACTGAAATTTCTTTGGTTTTGACTTTGCCAACCAAAATTTGGATAGTTCCTCCATCCATAATAATAAGAATCACTCCCTGGGTGTGAGTAGTAACCCATGTGGTCTCTCTCTATTAATTTTCCTTAGCACAAAATACCAAAAAACAAAAATAAAATAAGAAAAATAAATAATATAAAAAAAAGGAACAAAAGTTTTTTTTAGACAAATTAAAATTGAACTAAATGATAAGGTAATAAGAAAAAAAAGGGACGCAGGGAAAAGAGGGGAAACGGAACTAGATGACAAGCAAAAAACAAAAAGAAAATAATAGAAAAAAATAAAAATAAAAATAGAATTTATTAATAGAAGAAAATTAATTGAAAAAAAATTATCTAATCTAAGTAATTAAATAACTGAGGCAACACCATACTTAATTTCGAAAATTAAGAGAAAAAAATTTAAATAAATCAATTTTTTTTAATTTTTAAAAATAAGTTAAATGAAATTAAAGCAAAAACGCCTAATCTAAGAAATCAAACAACCAGTAGCTGTCAATCACAGTCAATCCCCGTCAACGGTACCAAAAACTTAGTGCGAAATTTATAACCACAAACTAACTGGCAAGTGCACCGGGTCGTACCAAGTAATACCTCAGGTGAGTGAGGGACTATCCCACGAGGATTAATGGATCAAGCAACAATGATTGAGTGATTGGCTTAGTCAGACAAACAGAAAATGATGTTTGAGAGTTCAAAAGCATTAAATAGTAAATTCAAATATAAGAGGATTATATGTCACGTATCCCATTAAGTCCAGATAATTAGAAATTTAAGAGAATATGGTTTCAAGCTGTTGTTCAAGTAAAGAGCTTTTCCAAGTTATACAAGAACTCAATTAGAATAAGGGTCATACTTCTGTTCCACCCAAATTCATAAGATAACGAACGAAAACAATTCTTGAATTATAAATCAGTACATGAATTAAAATAGAAAAATAATAGCATCAATCCATACAATAGACAGAGCTCCTAACCTTAACAGTGGAGGTTTAGTTGCTCATGGTTCAAAGAGAAAATAAGGATTCAGGTAAAAACTGTAAATTGCGGAATGAGGTAGAAGAGAAGAGGTGAGGTTCTTTTCCCATTTATATCTAATACTAATTAATGTAAAATATATTTCCTAAAACTAAATAATATCTTTTCCTATTTTTAAATAAAATAAAATTTAAATCAGAATTAATAGGAGATTGTGTGCTTGCTTCTTGGAGAGTTGGGGACCACTTGATTCCTTAATAATCCACGCCTAACTTGAGAAATCTTAAGTTAGGTGCAGCCTTGGCCGAATTGATGGAGAAGAAGTATGGACTATTAATTGTCGTTGGAAAGCTCTAGAAGTTATCTTTCCAACGCCGCTAGAATCACGTCAATTGGACCTCTGTAGCTTGAGTTATTCAGGTTTGAGTGCAGAAAGGTCAGGGTTGACAGCATTATTCGCCTTCTTCTCTTTTTCTGCAGAAACTCTATCAAATCCATCTGAATGCTACCTAAAATAAACAAAATTGCACGAGACTAAAAGTAGCATCCATAGTTGCTAAAAGATAATTAATTCTTGATTAAACTCACAAATTAAATTCAAATTCACTAGGAAAAGGTAGGAAAGATGCTCACGCATCATCTTACCACACCCACCATACCCATAAACGAAGTAAAAACTGTAACATCCTACCATATAGAGTCTTATGATTAAGTCATAATTCAGTGATGGAAAGGTATTACAACCTCTAAAATAAAAATTTAGTACGAATAGTATTGTGAAAAATGATTATAACTAGGAGCCTTTGAAGAAAAAGGGATAAAACAAAAATCGTAACTCGAAAATGCAACACTCCGATCGATAACATAACGAACAAGGATAAACTAACATGAGATTATATATGTACACAAGAATGTCAAAAACAGGAATATTGGTACACAAAATCGTGAGTTCACACTCTTCTCAACTCTACGCAGCTGACCAGCAAGTGCACTGGGTCATCCAAGTAATACCATACGTGAGTAAAGGTCGATCCCAGAGAGATTGTCGGCTTGAAGCAAGATATGGTCATCTTGTAAATCTCAGTAAGGCATATTCAGATGGTTATGAGGTTTTGATAATTAAAAGAGAAATAAAACATAAAATAGGATAGAGATACTTATGCAATTCATTGGTGGGAATTTCAGATAAGCGTATAGAGATGCTTTGTTCCCTCTGAGCCTCTGCTTTCCTATTATCCTCATCCAATCATGTGTACTCCCTTCCATGGCAAGCTGTATGTTGGTGGATCACTGTTGTCAATGGCTACCATCCGTCCTCTTAGTGAAAACATATCCGCTACGGTTTCCCGTATGGCTAATCAGCTATCAGTTCTCGATCGTGTCGGAATAAGATCTATTGATCCTTTTGCACACTGTCACTGTGCCCAACAGTCGCGAGTTTGAAGCTCATCGCAGTCATCCCATCCCAGATCCTACTCGGAATATCACAGACAAGGTTTAGACTTTCCGAATCCCAAGAATACTACCAATTGATTCTAGCTTTTACCACAAGGACTCTGATCTCACGGAATGGAAGGCTCTGATGTCAGGAGAGGCAACCATGTGTCGTGAACTAGGAGGCCAAGATATACACACTCAAGCTCTCACAGATAGAACGAAAGTGGTTGTCAGGCACGCGTTCATAAGGGAGGATGATGATGAGTGTCACGGATCATCACATCCATCAAGTTGAAGTACGAGTGAATATCTTAGAACAAGAATAAGCGTGAATTGAGTAGAAAAATAATAGTGCTTTGCATTAATTCATGAGGAACAGCAGAGCTCCACACATTAATCTATGAGGTGTAGAAACTCCACCGTTGAAAATACATAAGTGATGAAGGTCCAGGCATGGCCGAATGGCCAGCCCCCAAAACGTGATCAAGAGATCAAAAGTGGTCCAAAGGAAGTCACAAAAATGATCTAAAGAGATGAATACAATAGTAAAAAATGCTATTTATACTAAACTAGTAAACTAGGTTTACAGAAAATGAGTAACTAAATGTAGATAGTGCAGAAATCCACTTTCAGGGCCCACTTGGTGTGTGTTTGGGCTGAGCATTGAAGCTTTCATGTGAATAGGCTCTTCTTGGAGTTTAAACGCCAGTTTTGGTGCCAGTTTGGGCGTTTAACTCCAGCTTTGGTGCCAGTTCTGGCGTTTTACGCCAGAAAATGGTCTCTGGTGGGCATTTGGACGCCAGTTTGGGCCATCAAATCTCAGGCAAAGTATGGACTATTATACATTTCTGGAAAGCCCAAGATGTATACTTTCCAACAGAATTGAGAGCGTGCCATTTGGGCTTCTGTAGCTCCAGAAAATCCACTTCGAGGGCAGAGAGATCAGAATCCAACAGCATCTTGAATCGTTTCTCAGCCTCTGAATCAGATTTTTGCTCAGGTCCCTCAATTTCAACCAGAAAATACCTGAAATCACAGAAAAACACACAAACTCATAGTAAAGTCCAGAAATGTGATTTTTGCATAAAAACTAATAAAAATATACTAAAAAGTAACTAAAAAATATTAAAAACTATGTAAAAACAATGCCAAAAAGCGTATAAATTATCCACTCATCACAATACCAAACTTAAATTGTTGCTTGTCCCCAATCAATTGAAAACAAAATAGGATAAAAAGAAGAGAATATACAATAAATCTCAAAATATCAATGAAACTTAGTCCCAATTAGATGAGCGGGGCTAGTAGCTTTTTGCTTCTGAACAGTTTTGGCATCTCACTTTATCCTTAGAAGTTTAGAATGATTGACATCCATTAGGAACTCATAATTTAGATAGTGTTATTGATTCTCCTACTTCAGTATCTTGATTTTTGAACACAGCTACTTTATGAGTCTTCGCCGTGACCCTAAGCATCTTGTTTTCCAATATTACCACCGGATACATAAATGCCACAGACACATAACTGGGTGAACCTTTTCAGATTGTGACTTAGCTTTGCTAGAGTCCCCAGTTAGAGGTGTCCAGAGTTCTTAAGCACACTCTTTTGCTTTGGATCACGACTTTAACCACTCAGTCGCAAGCTTTTCACTTGGACCTTCATGACACAAGCACATGGTTAGGGACAGCTTGATTTAGCCGCTTAGGTCAGGATTTTATTCCTTTCGGCCCTCCTATCCATTAATACTCAAAGCCTTGGATCCTTTTTACCCTTGCCTTTTGGTTTAAAGGGCTATTGGCTTTTTCTGCTTGCTTTTTCTTTTTCTTTTTCTTTCTTTTAATTTTCACCTATTTATTTATTTATTTATTTTTTCTCGCAAGCTTGTGTTTTTCACTGCTTTTTCTTGCTTCAAGAATCAATTTTATGATTTTTCAGATTATCAATAACATTTCTCTTTGTTCATCATTCTTTCAAGAGCCAACAATGTTAACACTCATAAACTTCACTATAAAAAATATGCAATGTTCAAGCATTCATTCAGAAAACAAAAAGAATTGCCACCACATCAAAATAATTAAACTAATTTCAAGATAAAATTTGAAATTCATGTACTTCTTGTTCTTTTGTAATTAGGAACATTTTTCATTTAAGAAAGGTGAAGGATTCATGGAATTATTCATAGCTTTAAGGCATAGACACTAGACACTAATGATCATGTAATAAAGACACAAACATAGACAAACATAAAGCATAAAAATCGAAAAACAGAAAAATAAGAACAAGGAAATTAAAGAACGGGTCCACCTTAGTGATGGCGGCTAGTTCTTCCTCTTGAAGATCTTATGGAGTGCTTAAGCTCCTCAATGTCTCTTCCTAGCCTTTGTTGCTCCTTCCTCATGGCTCTTTGGTTTTCTCTAATTTCATGGAGGATGATGGAATGCTCTTGGTGCTCCATCCTTAGTTGCTCCATATTGGAACTCAAATCTCCTAGAGAAGTGTTGAGTTGTTTCCAATAGTTGTGTGAAGGAAAATGCATCCCTTGAGGTATCTCAGGGATTTCTTGATAAGGGACTTCCTCATGCGTTTGTTGAGGTCCATGAGTGGGCTCTCTTGTTTGCTCCATCTATCCTCTTTCTAGTGATGGGCTTGTCCTCTTCAATGAAGATGTCTTCCTCTATGACAATTCCAGCTAAACTGCATAGGTAACAGATGAGATGAGGGAAGGCTAACCTTGCTAAAGTGGAAGGTTTGTCAGCAACCTTGTATAGTTCTAGAGGTATGATCTCATGAACTTCCACTTCCTCTCCAATCATGATGCTATGGATCATGATAGCCCGATCCACAGTTACTTCGGATCGGTTGCTAGTAAGAATGATAGAGCGTTGGATGAACTCCAACCATCCTCTAGCCACAGGCTTAAGGTCAAGCCTTCTTAGTTGAAATAGCTTACCTTTGGAGTCTTTCTTCCATTGAGCTCCTTCTACACATATGTCTCTGAGGACTTGGTTCAACCTTTGATCAAAGTTGACCCTTCTAGTCTAGGGACGTGTATCTCCTTGCATCATTGGCAAGTTAAATGCCAACCTTACATTTTCCGGACTGAAATCTAAGTATTTCCCCCGAACCATTGTGAGCCAATTCTTTAGGTTCGGATTCATACTTTGATCATGGTTCTTTGTGATCCATGCATGAGCATAGAACTCTTGAACCATTAAGATTCCAACTTGTTGAATGGGATTGGTGAGAGCTTCCTATCCTCTTCTCCTAATCTCATGTCGGATCTCTAGATATTCGCTCCTTTTGAGCTTGAAGGGGACCTCGGGGATCACCTTCTTCTTGGCCATTACTTCATAGAAGTGGTCTTGATGGACCTTTGAGATGAACCTCTCCATCTTCCATGACTCAGAGGTGGAAGCAATTGCCTTCCCTTTCCTCTTCCTTGAGGTTTCTCCGGTCTTAGGGGCCATTAATGGTTATGGAAAATTAAAAAGCAAGGCTTTTCCACACCAAACTTAAGAGGTTTGCTCGTCCTCGAGTAAAAGAAGAAAGAAGAGAGTATAAGAAGAAGAAAAGTGGGAGATGGAGGCTTGAGAGGGTTCGGCTAAGGGGGGTTTTGAGTGTATATGATGTGTGAAAATGAAGGAGTAAGGATGGGTATTTATAGGGTAAGAGAGGGAGTTGGTTCGTGTGAGAAGGGGTGGATTTGGGAGGGAATTTGTTTGAATTTGAGTGGGTGGGGGTGGTGGGTTGTATGATGGGTTTATGGGAATTAGGGAATGGATGTGAGTGGTGAAGGGAATATGGGGAAGAGGGTAAGATTTGATAGGTGAGTGGTATTTTGGGTAGAGTGTTATGGAGAAGTGTGAAGAGGAGAGAGAGTGGGTTGGGGTAGATGGGGATCCTGTGGGGTCCACAGATCCTGAGGTGTCAAGAATTTTTTATCCCTGCACCTTTCTGGCGTTAAACGACCTCTATGTGCCATTCCTGGCATTTAAACGCTGGGCTGATGCCCTTTTTTTGCTTTTAAACACCAGTTTGCTGCCCTTTTCTGGCGTTAAACGCCAATCTGCTGCCCTTTTCTGGCGTTTAAACGCCTAGAAAGGTGCTAGACTGGGCGTTTAAACGCCCATTTTTATACCTTTACTGGCGTTTAAACACCATTTTGCCTGCCAGTTCTGGTGTTTAAACGCCAGACTGATGCCCATTTCTGGCATTTAAATGCCAGTCTGCTACCCTTTTCTGGCGTTAGACTGGGCGTTTAAACGCCCATTTTTATATCTTTACTGGCGTTTAAACGCTAATTTGTCTGCCAGTTCTGGCGTTTAAACACCAGACTGCTGCCCATTTCTGGCGTTTAAACACCCAGAATGGTACCAGGCTGGGCGTTAAACGCCCATTTTGGTATCCTTACTGGCGTTTAAATGCCAGTAAGATCTTCCTCTAGGGTGTGCTATTTTTATGCTATTTTTTATTTTGCTTTAATTTTTGCAATTTTTTTGTGACTCCACATGATCATCATCCTAAAGAAAACATAAAATAACAATGAAAAATAAAATGAAAGAGTAAATAATATAGATAAATAAAATTGGGTTGCCTCCCAATAAGCGCTTCTTTAATGTCAATAGTTTGACAGGAAGCTCTTACGGAGCTTCACAGGTGCTCAGAGCATGATTGTGGCCTCCCAACACCAAACTTAGAGTTTGAACGTGTGGGCTTTGCTTGACTCTGCATGGAGAGAATTGAATGAAGCTTTTCATGCTTCTTCCCTATGTTTACAGAAGAAGATCATTGTGCCTTAAACACAAGGTAGTCCTCATTCACTTGAATGACTAGCTCTCCTCTGTCCACATCAATCACAGCCTTTGCTGTGGCTAGAAAGGGTCTTTCAAGGATGATGGATTCATCCTCATCTTTCTCAGTGTCTAGGATTATGAAATCAGCAGGGATGTAAAGGTCTTCAACCTTTACCAAGACATCCTCTACAAGTCCATAAGCCTGTTTCTTTGATTTGTCTGCCATCTCTAGTGAGATTCTTGCAACTTGTACCTCAAAGATCCCTAGTTTCTCCATTACAGAGAGTGGCATGAGGTTGATATTTGATCCTAGGTCACACAGAGCCTTTTCAAAGGTCATGGTGCCTATGGTGCAAGGTATCAAGAACCTTCCAGGATCCTCTTTCTTTTGAGATAACTTCAGCTGAACCAATGCACTTAGTTCATTGATGAACAATGGAGGTTCATCCTCCCTAGTCTCATTACCAAATAATTTGGCATTCAGCTTCTTGACTGCTCCTAGATATTGAGCAACTTGCTCTTCAGTAACATTTTTGTCCTCTTCAGATAAAGAATATTCCTCAAAGCTCATGAATGGTAATAGTAAGTTCAGTGGGATCTCTATGGTCTCTAGATGAGCCTTAGATTCCTATGGTTCCTCAATAGGGGACTCCTTGTAGTCCAGTGGACGTCCCATGAGGTTTTCCTTTCTGTGAATCACGTCCTCCTCCTCTTCTATAGGTTTGGCCATTTTGGTTGTATTAATGGCCTTGCACTCACTTTTTGGATTCACTTCTGTATTGCTTAGGAGAGTACTAGGAGGAGTTTCAGTAATTTTTTTACTCAGCTGACCCAAATTTCTTATGGAGGACCATGCCTCAATCATGAAACTGAGGGTGGTCTAGGATAGATCAGAGACTATGTTTGCTAAGCTAGAGAGGCTCTGCTCAGAATTCTCTGTCTGTTACTGAGAAGATGATGGGAAAGGCTTGCTATTGCCAAACCTGTTTCTCCCACCATTATTGTTATTGAAGCCTTGTTGAGGCTTCTGTTGATCCTTCCATGAGAAATTCAGGTGATTCCTCCATGAAGAATTATAGGTGTTTCCATAGGGTTCTCCCATGTAATTCACCTCTTCCATTGCAGGATTCTCAGGGTCATAAGCTTCTCCTTCAGAGGAGGCATCTTTAGCCTGCAATCCAGTCAGACTCTGAGAAATCATATTGACTTGTTGAGTCAATATTTTGTTCTGAGCCAATATGGCATTCAGAGTATCGATCTCAAGAACTCCTTTCTTCTGAGTCACCCCATTATTCACAGGATTTCTCTTAGAAGTGTACATGAACTGGTTATTTACAACCATTTCAATGAGTTCCTGGGCTTCTGAAGGCATTTTTAGATGAAGAGATCCACCAGCAGAGTGGTCCAATGACATCTTGGATAACTCAGACAGACCATTATAGAATATACATATGATGCTCCATTCTGGAAACATGTCAGAAGGACACCTTTTGGTTAATTACTTGTATCTTTTCCAAGCTTCATAGAGGGATTCACCTTCCTTCTGTCTGAAGGTTTGGATATCCACTCTGAGCTTACTCATCTTTTGAGGTGGAAAGAATTTGGTTAAGAAAGCATTGACCAACTTGTCCCAAGAGTCCAGGCTTTCTCTAGGTTGTGAGTTTAACCATGTCCTAGCTCTGTCTCTCACAGCAAAAGGAAAAAGCATAAGTCTGTAGACCTCGGGATCAACCCCATTGATCTTAACAGTATCACAGATCTGCAAGAATTCAGATAAGAACTTATGAGGATCTTCTGATGGAAGTCCATAAAACTTGCAGTTCTGCTGCATTAGAGAAACTAATTGAGGCTTAAGCTCAAAGTTGTTTGCTCCAATGGCAGGAATTGAGATGCTTCTTCCATAGAAGTTGGAAGTTGGTGCAGCATAGTCACCAAGCATCTTCCTTGCATTGTTGTTATTATTTTTGGCTGCCATGTCTTCTTTTTTTTCGAAAATTTCTGTCAGGTCCTCTCTAGAGAGTTGTGCTTTAGTTTCTCTTAGCTTCCTCTTCAGAGTCTTTTCAAGTTCAGGATCGGCTTCAACAAGAATATGTTTATCCTTGTTCCTGCTCATGTGAAAAATAAGAGAATAGAAAAGAAGAGGAATCCTCTATGTCACAGTATAGAGATTCTTTTATGTGAGTAGAAGAAGAAAAGAAGAGAAGAATGAGGTAGAGAGAAAATAAAGAGAATTCGAACATAGAGAGGGAGAGAGGGTTCGAATTTTAAGAAGGAGAGAAGTTGTAGTAAATAATAGAAAAAGATGAGAGAGAAGAGAAATTCGAAAATATTAGAAGAAATAAAATTAGAGTTTAAAACAATTAGTTAATTAAAAAGATTTTTGAAAAAGTGGTTAGTAGTTTTCGAAAATTAGAGAGAGAAAAGTAGTTAATTGAAAAAGATTTGAAAAGATAAGAAGTTAGAAAAATATTTTGAAATTAAGTTTTGAAAAAGATATGATTGAAATCTATTTTGAAAAAGATTTGAAAAAGAAATTTAAAAAGATTTGATTTTGAAAATTAAAGTTGATGACTTGACTAACAAGAAACTAAAAAATATGATTCTAAAATTTAAAGATTGAACCTTTCTTAACAAGAAAGTAACAAACTTAAAATTTTTTTAATCAAATCCTTAATTGTTAGCAAGGTTTTCGAAAATATGAAATAAAAATATTTTGAAAATCAATTTTTAAAATTTTTGAAAATATTAAGAAGAAAAAAATGAAAAAGATTTGATTTTTTAAAAAAGATTTGAAAAGATAGAATTTTTAAATAAAGATTTTGACTTGACTAACAAAAAACAACTAAATTTTAAAATTTTTTAACTAAGTCAACCCAAAATTTCGAAATTTATGAGTGAAATAGGGAAAAGATTTTTTTATTTTTTGCATTAATGAGGAGAGAGAAAAACACAAAAATGACACAAGACATAAAAATTTTGGATCAAAACCAATGATGCATGCAAGAACACTTTGAATGTCAAGATGAACACCAAGAACACTTTGAAGATCATGATGAACATCAAGAACATATTTTTGAAAAAATTTTAAGAAAAGAAACACATGCAAGACACCAAACTTAAAAATTTTTAAACTTTTGACTCTAAAAATTCGAAAATGCATATGAAAAACAAGAAAAGACACAAAACAAGAAAATTATAAGATTAAACAAAGACAATCATCAAGAACAACTTGAAGATCAAGAATAACACAATGCATGAGTTTTTGAAAAATGCTAGAGAAATAAAAACATGCAATTGACACCAAACTTAAAATTTGACTCTAGACTCAAACAAGAAACACAAAATATTTTTGATTTTATGATTTTATTAAAATTTTTGTAATTTTTCGAAATTTTTTTTTTGGAAAAACGAAAAAGAAGAGAAAAAAAATTTTTTTTTGAAAGATTTTTGAAAATAAAATAAAGGTTGAAACAAGAAGAAAATTACCTAATCTGAGCAACAAGATGAATCGTCAGTTGTCCAAACTCGAACAATCCCCGGCAACGGCACCAAAAACTTGGTACATGAAATCGTGAGTTCACACTCTTCTCACAACTCCGCGCAGCTGACCAGCAAGTAAACTGGGTCCTCCAAGTAATACCTTACGTGAGTAAGGGTCGATCCCACGGAGATTGTCGGCTTGAAGCAAGCTATGGTCATCTTGTAAATCTCAGTCAGGCGGATTCATATGGTTATGAGATTTTGATAATTAAAAGATAAATAAAACATAAAATAGGATAGAGATACTCATGCAATTCATTGGTGGGAATTTCAGATAAGCGTATGGAGATGCTTTGTTCCCTCTGAGCCTCTGCTTTCCTATTATCCTCATCCAATCATGCGTACTCCCTTCCATGGCAAGCTGTATGTTGGTGGATCACTGTTGTCAATGGCTACCATCCGTCCTCTCAGTGAAAACATATCCGCTACAATTTCCCGCATGGCTAATCAGCTGTCGGTTCTCGATCGTGTCAGAATAAGATCTATTGATCCTTTTGCACACTGTCACTGTGCCCAACAGTCGCGAGTTTGAAGCTCATCACAGTCATCCCATCCTAGGTCTTACTCGGAATACCACAGACAAGGTTTAGACATTCCGGATCTCAAGAATGCTGCCAATTGATTCATGCTTAAACCACGAGGACTCTGATCTCACAGAATGGAAGGCTCTGTTGTCAGGAGAGGCAACCATGCGTCGTGAACTAGGAGGCCAAGAGATACACACTCAAGCTCTCACAGATAGAATGGAAGTGGTTGTCAGGCATGCGTTCATAAGGGTGGATGATGATGAGTTTCACGGATCATCACATCCATCAGGTTGAAGTACGAGTAAATATCTTAGAACAAGAATAAGCGTGAATTGAGTAGAAAAATAATAGTGCTTTGCATTAATTCATGAGGAACAGCAGAGCTCCACACATTAATCTATGAGGTGTAGAAACTCCACCGTTGAAAATACATAAGTGATGAAGGTCCAGGCATGGCCGAATGGCCAGCCCCCAAAATGTGATCAAGAGATCAAAATTGATCCAAAGGTAGTCTCAAAAATGATCTAAGATATGAATACAATAGTAAAAAGTGCTATTTATACTAAACTAGTAAACTAGGTTTACAGAAAATGAGTAACTAAGTGTAGATAGTGCAGAAATCCACTTCTGGGGCCCACTTGGTGTGTGTTTGGGCTGAGCATTGAAGCTTTCACGTGCATAGACTCTTCTTGGAGTTTAAACACCAGTTTTGGTGCCAGTTTGGACATTTAACTCCAGCTTTGGTGCCAGTTCTGGCGTTTTACGGCAGAAAAGGGTCTCTAGTAGGCATTTGGATGTCAGTTTGGGCCATCAAATCTCGAGCAAAGTATGAACTATTATATATTACTGGAAAGTGCAAGATGTCTACTTTCCAACGCAATTGAGAGCGTGCCATTTGGGCTTCTATAGCTCCAGAAAATCCACTTCAAGTGCAGGGAGGTCAGAATCCAACAGCATCTTTAGTCCTTTCTCAACCTCTGAATCAGATTTTTGCTCAGGTCCCACAATTTTAGCCAGAAAATACCTGAAATCACAGAAAAACACACAAACTCATAATAAAGTCCAAAAATGTGATTTTTGCATAAAAACTAATAAAAATATACTAAAAAGTAACAAAAACATATTAAAAACTATGTAAAAACAATGCCAAAAAGCGTATAAATTATCCGCTCATCAAATATCAAAACTCAAGATCCGGTTGCGGAGATAACCGGTCCGAGCATAGAAATATATACATATAAATAAAATAAGGAAACCCCAAAGGGACACAAATACAGAAAATCTATTCTCCAAAATTTCCTATAAGATGAGTCATCACAGTTTGTATTATCTAGTGGAGATAAAAGTATCTAAGCAAGACATATAAACCAAAATAGAGTCCCAAGAACAAAGGATCTTCGCTAATCCGGAAGTCTCCAGCATGCCTCAGCGAGAAACCTCATGTCCTACATCTGAAAACCACAAAATCCGCATGGGTGAGAACCAGAGGTTCCCAGCATGGTAATAGTTCCCACATATATAACATGTGATATTAGAGGAAAGCTAAAGGCAATCCTAGAACTTCCTCCCGATAAAATCAAAGCTTATAAACAAGCTAACCTTCAGTCTAACTAATACTTCCCTTTCCAATTCCTTCAGACCTCCCAACCACCAACAGGAGTATAAAAATGGCAAACACAATTATATCAGACAAGAGATATACAAATAGGAACAAATAAGGCATTTAGACGATCAGCTAGTAATATGCAGTCAAATAGGCAATCTCAAACAATTCACATAGTATGCATATCATGAATGCCTGTCCCTAATGGCTGATGATATCATCTGTCGGTTATATAGCCAACCCGACAAGTCCTTGTAGCTAACCATTGGACTATCCCTCTGTCGTGCATCCCCAACTTGAGTTATACTCAACATAATCGTGATCATAATCATGATCCATATCCAACACCCTCACTGGTGTATATTTACGGGGGCGAGCTCATCCGGGTCTTTCACAGTGTCCGGCCACCCTTACGACATAGGATCAACAGAGTCACGTGTCTCCCCCTGGAGCATGTGGTGGCTAGTCACTGCTTTCTCCCAGGAAAACTCGTGTCTCCAATGGTGGAAGTGCAAACATTGACAATTCATTCAACAACATATATACATTTATACTTAGCCATAATCATGGCTCCGCTGTAATACGGAAATAATCCCGCCTTCCGGCTCACGGTTAAATCCATAACCAGCCAATTCATAAACAATTTAGCCCATCGGCTCATGACACATACAGCACTTCCACCGCCATCCTCCGCATCTCATATAATCATCTTTGATCCTCATTGATCATCTATTTTTCCCTTGCTTCCCTCGCAAGTTACCACATCTCCTAGCTCCTTTTCTCATTGCTAGGCATATCATAATTATTTAAAACACAAGTGGTGAGATCGGAGGCCTAGAAGTATGAAATTTGGCTTTTAAAACACAAAAATCAACTTTGGGATGACAACAGGACCACCCGCACGCGTCCTTCACGCGCACGCGTGGATGGCCTTCAGTTCATCGACACATATGCGACATTCACACGGATTAGTGGATCGAAAAACATCCAATCGACGCGTGCCCGCCAGTTATGTGTATGCGTGGGTGCTTTTGTGCCCCCACGCACAAAATTGGCACAACTCTCGGGAAGAATGGCTGGGCATTAGGTGCAACGCATCGACACGCCCGTGCACACCTCGTGCACGTGTGGATGCTGTCTTCTTGAAGAACGACGCGTACGCGCCAACTATACCTACGCGTGGAGGGTCATTTTGCTAAAAATATTTCTAAGTTAAAAGCTATAGAATTCACAGATTCAACCCCCAATTTTCCGACGGACATAACTTCCTCATTTTAAATCGTTTTTCACCCGTTCTTCAAACGGCATGGATATCCCAGATCCAATTTCATTGCTAAACAAATTTGGCACAAAACGGGGATCCGGAGTCTAAGTTATGTCCCATCAAAATATGCCTAAAAACCATATTTTCATACAAAACCACAAATGCCATTTTCAAAACAAGCCATTTTCAACCCTTTTCAAAATCAACCAAAACATGCCAATTTCATCCCTTTTTGAAATTAATCAAAATATACCAAAAATAACATCAAGCCTCCTCAACTCACACATTAACACCCCACCACAATTCACAAAAATACCATCCCATCATTTTAACCCACTTCACCCAAGTAGCTCAAACTCAAACACATTCACATATCATATACTCTTTCTCATGCCAATTTTCAACAACACTATTTCTAATTAACCATCATTGCACATAACCAATAACATACTCACCATCAACATGGTCTCACCCACAATTCAACCTCAACCAATCATCAAGCATATATCGCAACATGCATATTTATCATACATCATACCATCAAAGCATCAATAATCATAATCACATATATGACCACATCATATATCTCAACCATTCAACAACATCAACAATTTAATGCCTATCCTAGGGCCTCTAGCCTAAGTATTTCCCACCACATTACATATTAGATACGAGAAACCGAGACCATACCTTAGCTGATTTCCCAAGCTCAACCGGAGCACTTCCAAACCACTTTTCCTCAAGGTCTCAACACCTCCAAGAACAGATTTTTGCATACAAAATCCTCTTCCAAGCTTTCCAAAATCACCAATCAAGCTCCAATACACATATATAAAATGCCTAAGCCACAATATCATACCAAAACACAAGAACTCAATACCCAAAACCACAAATTCAACATTCTCACTAGGGTTTGAGATATCTCACCTTATCTAAGGACCAAAGAAGTAAGAACAAGCCTTTCCTTCAAGCTAATGTGATCCTATAACACAAGGGAGCTAAAAATCTCAATATTTTTGCTCATGAAACTCGAAATCAAAGCTGGAAATTCGAAGAGCAAACTGTGGCTTACCTCAAGATTGATTGTATGGGTTTTGTAGAGATCTCTACAGTGAATGCGTGACCGCAAATGGTGCGGTAATCGGAGCTCTAGATCAAAAGTTATGGTGGTTTGAAGATCAAATGGGAGATAGAAGTTTGAGAGAGTGTTCTTCCCCCATTCTTCCCCCTTTCAGCATGTTTGAGTGATAAGTGAGGAGAGAGAGTGCTGAAATGAGTGTTTTAGGGTTTAGTTATGTTGGGCCAAGGGCCCACTTTGGGTCCGATTGGCCCAATTTGACCCGTTCGGTCCAATCTTGATCCGATTTCTACAAAATTGGTAACAAAATTCTCGTCTCAATCTCCTCTATCATATTAAGCCATAAAAATCACATTTTTAGCTTTCTAGAATAAATTCTTATTTATGGGTTAATTAGCATACGTTAAAGTTTGACCTGCTTCAAATTTTTTATTGGCCTCCATCCATGCTAAGAATATCGTACATTTTCCTTCCTCCTCTTCCACGATTTCTTCAAGGTTGTCATCATCTTTAAAGATGATATTTTGCTCTCCAGACAAATGAAAGGTTAATATCATCACTGAAAGCCACCTCTAATGAATATCATAAGCTAAAGTTCTCCATATAGCCTCACATGCAAACAAATATCTGCAATCATAAAATTGTTTGATCTCATCAATAACCTGAGCATCCTCTCCAATGGAAGCTTCCTTTGTAACTCCAACTGCTACCATATCTGGACTTTTATTCACGTACTTAAACAAATATTTTATAGCATTTGACTTGTTGCAGTACTCTATATTAACATGCGCTTGATAAGACATTAAGAGATATGCATTGTATGGAATCACATTCCTATTATCCATATGGATTCCTTTCTTCTCAGTAGGAAATTTTAAATAAAATTTTCTAATTAAACGTTCGTTGTTCATCAAGATTATAGGAATTTGTTAATTTAAAAATGATTTTAATTAGTTTCGTCATCAATAGTATCAATCCTATTATTTGTCGATAAAAATAAATAAAATTAAATGCGATCTAAAAATTAATAACCTTATAAATTATGTAAATTTAGAAAAAAATATTTAAAAAGAGAGAAAAAGATGAAAGTACTTTTATTGCAGAGACAATCTAAAAGATAACAATGTAAATTGAATAAAGAGAAAATTTATAAATATGGCAAATAAAAAAATTTAAATTTAAAAATTAAAACAATTAAGAAGTTATTTAATTAGAAATTAGTATTAGAATTTCAAATTTTAAATTTTTAAATAGAGTTTCCTAATTAGCTAGTACAGATTATAAATTTTTAAATAAAATTTTTTAGTTAATCGTTTGTTGTCCATTAGGAATTGTGGAAATTTGTTAATTTAAAATAATTTTTTTAGTTTCATCATAAATAGTGTCAATCTTATTATTTGTCGATAAAAATAAATAAAATTAAATACAATCTAAAAATTAATAACCATATAAATTACGTAAATTTAAAAAAAAATATTTAAATTTTTTTAAAATACTAAATTAATTCAATTTTATCGGAACAACATTAGAAATACAATTAAGTATAGCGGAATGTCAAATTAAAATTTTCTTTTAAATAATATAAATAACATCACATTTTAATAACATTGATAATTTTATTTACTTTAATATAATCTTTTGTAACTAGCATATTTGCTTATAAATTATATAAATTTTTGAAAAATATTCTCAAACCCAATTGCTTACTTAAAAATTAAAAAAAAATATATTTGAATTTAAATTTAAAATTTTAAACATAATAGTTTATTTAAAAATTAGAATTAGATTTTTTTTAAAAAAATTACACATTAAAAATTAATAACTAACTTAATTGTATCAACAATAATTTATATGAGAAATTTATAACTTTATAACATTAAATACTAAATCAGAAATTAACAAAATATAAATCGTGTGAATCGAATTGAAAATAAAATCACAGGTAATAACCAAATAACTTCAATTTATATTTAAAAAAATTCTAAAATTTCAAACATAAAAATTGAAAAAAACCAAAAGAGAAATAACAACTCAAGAAAAGACAATGTTTTCACCAAAACAAATATATGTTTAGCATTATTCTATTACATAGATTCTAAAAGGGATTCCAAAATATGTGCATCCAAATTCTCAATTTTCATTCTCAATATTGATCTTCTTACAAGTTGAGGTATCTCTTTCCACCTCCGAATCTTCCGACTCCGAAGATAGTCGCTTGGCTGGTGTATAGTATTTTTCAACACTTCGAATTCATCATTGTCCGCAACTTCATTGGAGAATTCAAGCAACAAATTCTACACAAAATACTACGTTAAATTGAAGACTTCCTTCTCACCGTTGATTTTATCTCAATAATTTTTTTTAAATAAAATTAAGCTCTAACTTTGAAAAAACAAATAAACAAAAAGTCATTTTTTGAACAAATACCTTAGCACCTTCTACTTCCTCCCCTTCAATGATTGAGGATGCATTTGAAATTGGAAGCAAACCACGGGTGTAGTCAATATCTTAAAATTATAATTAGTTATTAATTATTATTTATAAATTAGATACTACTAATGACCAAGGAAGCAAAAAATAAATTAATTTTTAATAGAAAGTACACTTATAACTGTACTCACAATTTGAATAGGGTGAGCCTTTTTGAATTTATTTATGAGGTCCAAATGATCAGTCATCTTCTTAACTTTATAAGAAGGTGAAAATGTGGATTATCAGATATTTGAACTTCAACGATGAAGAAGAATGTCTTATCAATTAGGTTGAGCAAAAGTGTAGGTGTATCCGATATATCTCCTTTCTGCAAGGTTCATATAATATATTAATAATAAATAATATAAAAATTACCATTAAAAATCTTTTCACTAATATTTTTAGAAATAAATATTGGTTAGAACTTACCAATAGGAGTGGATCAAGTATCTCTATACAACTCTTTTTTAAACTTGTTTTGCCTCCTCTCAAAGATTACGAAACATGCATAGTCGGAGTCATCAATGACACTAAACTTTATTCGGTACTTGCTTAATTAAAGAAAAAATAACATAAAAAAAAAGTTAAATATAGACTTATTCAATATTTAATCGATTGTCATTAGACTTTAAATTTAAAAAATAAATAAATAAACTTAGAGTTATAAATAAAAGGAGACAGGCACAACTTAAACATTTGAAAGTTTTTGGATATTGGCCGTACCACTCGTCTGGAGTATCCATAATATGACTTATAGTAGTCAAGATAACACAAACAGCATTCTGAAAAAAAAAACTTAATGATTTAAATCTCCTAAATTTGGTGAGTTTTTAAATCTAAAAGATATACCTAAATAAATAAGATGAATAAACAAAAATAATCTATGTGCAACGAATTTAAATTATTTTTTTTCCTCAAATTTTTTTCAAAAAAAAATTACCGTATCTAATTCTTTTAATTGCTCAATGATTTTGCCTTGATAAACTTTTAAGAATGCAGCTTCATTTGAAATTCCGCTAATGTTATCCCTAGGTTTAGGATTGATTTCTGTAATTTTGTGAATAGCATCCATTGAAATAAATAGAGAAATTTTAAATTTTGGATATATGTAAAGAAAGGGATTGATGTACTTTAAATTGTGGTGCTATACATATCTCATAACTTATACTTTTATAGTTGACTCATAGCTAATATTTTTTAAATTTGATTGACTTTAATTTAAATTTAAATTGAGATTTACAGATAAAGTAAATAAATATATTAACAATTTTTAAAATTTTAAATTAACGTAAATATATATAAAAGGACGTATGTAGTTGAAATTTAAAAAAAAAATCAACAAAATTTTAAAAAATAGTGTTAGAAAGAATCAACAAATTTTTAAAAAATAGTGTTAAAATTTAAAAAATAACAACCTAAGTAAAATAATCTAAAATTTAAAAAACAACCTAAATAAAATAATTTAAAATTTAAAAAATAAGAACCTAAGTAAAACAATCTAAACAAATAGTTTAAAATTTGAAAATAACAACCTAGGCACATAATAATTTATAATTTATAAATACAATTTTAAAAATTTTTAGTGATGACAAGCAAATAAACTCCAAGACTTAACGTATGAGCGTCATGTCACTATATAAATTCTCCATTTATATTACTATAAAGATAAAGAAAAAGATAAAAATAAAGATGATAAAGATAAAGATAAAAATGTAATGCAGTCATACAATTTAAAAACTATATCACAAAATTATCCTTTATATGGTAATAATTATTCTCTTATCTTAATAACTATTTTATTACTTTAAAATTTCTCATCATCCTCAATCAATTTAGGGTCTAACTAATATCACCGGAAAAAATATAGTAACGCTGGATTGATTTGCTAAATGAAAACTTATCTCTAGAACATTTTTAGAAAAATGAATACTTATTTTAAATTATAGAAAATATTAATTAATAAGTATGTAATAACTTTATTGTCTTATAATTTTTTAGAAAAAAAAAACATAAAGAATTAATTAGAAGTGTAGTCAATTTGAACTAATTTTTTAAATTTTAAAATATTTTTAAATTTCAAAACATAGGCCTCTAATATTTATACTGGACACATTAATTTTTGTTGTTGTTTTTTTCCTTTTTTTCTTTGATTTTTTTTTCTCTATTTCTTTTTCTTTGTCAAATTTATCCTCTGCTGTATAAATGCAAGATCGCACCACAACATTCTTCTGCCATCCACACACCCATCGCGAACAAAAAAATACCGCACCACAACCTCCTTTTGCTGACCGCCACCGCTGCCTTTAAGCGACATGTAGCATCTCCGACCACCGCAACTGAGTTGCCCCGTCAACCACCCTTTGAGCAGTAGCATCTTCTGTTTGGATGTTTTCTCGCATAACTTTCGGATGTTTTTTTTATATTTTTTATGTTTTTTGTTTTTGGGATTTGGATGATTTTCTAATAATTTAAGATATTTCTTGCTTAGTTTTTGGATATTTTTTTTTCAATTTTTTTATGTTTCATTTTATTAAGTTTTGAAATTTGTAAATAATTATTTTTATTAGGTTTTGGATATTTTTTTAATTAAGAATTTGTAAAATATTTTTGAAATTTTTAAAATAATTTTACAATAAATTTGGATGTTTATTATTATTTGGGTCTAGATTTTTTTTAGATTTTAAATATTTTTTATTAGGTTTTGGATGTGTCTCGTGATAATTTGAATTGATATTTCTCTAAAGAAATTTAAAATATTTTTGATTATCTTGTTTTTTGCTAGATCTTTTATATTTCGGAGGTTTTTTTTTCTTCTTCTTGGTTTTGGTTTTGAATATTTTTTTATTGATTTTGAATATTTTTTTCCTCCTAAGTTTTGGATATTTCTTTGTTTTGGATTTTGGATGATTTTTTTATTAGTTTGCAGATGTTCTTTTTTCCATATTTTTTGGATGTCTCGTTTTGATAAGTTTTAAAATTTTTTAAAATGATTTTAGATATATCTTTTTTGTTAGGTTATAGATGCTTCTTTTTGTTACATTTTAGATTTTTTTATCAGAAATTTTAAAATTTTTAAGATGATTTTGAATGTTTAAAACAAATTTTAGAATTTTTAAAATTATTTTAAAATATTTAAAATGAATTATTAAAATGATTTTATAGTAATTTTAGATATTTGTTATTATTAAGGTTTAGAATTTTTTTTTAAATTTTAGATATTTTTTATTAAATTTTAAATATTTTTTATGATCATTTAAATTCGTATTTTTTTAAAAAAAATTGTTAATTAACTGTAATTTACTGCACTCATTGTTCATTTCTAAACGGAATTGAATATTTTATAAACGTATCTAACATAAAATTGCAGGTGCGCTCTAACGTTTTTAAGTGACACTAGTTAAATGAAAAACAAATGTTTTTTCGTACTCGAATACTTTTTCATACCACTTGATACACGTTTCTTAATTTTAGTGTTGTCTTTTTAATAATATTTTTCAATAATGTGAAAATTTGGTTTTTTTTTTGTGAAAATTATAAATTTGAGGTTTAAATTTGTAATGACTTTTAATAAATTATTTTTTAAAATATGCAAATCAGTAAATCTAAGGGTCAAATTTATTTTTGTATCTAAAATTTTTTTAAACATATAAATTCGAATAAGGTCAGATTTATATTTTAGTATTAATTTTTTTAAATATACCAATTAGACCCTTCAAAATGTAAAAAAAATATTTCAACACAAATCTCCGATTTGTTTTCTCTACTTTTCAAGTTTGCATCATTAAATATCTGAATCTTAGATTTTTGTTCAAATATTGTCTCATACAATTTTAGAATTCCAATTTAGCAATTTAAATTTTAAAAAATACACCTTTATATTAAATTAAAATAGATTACTTCTCCATAACCAAAACTAATACAACTACATTGTCCGTTGCTAAAAAAAATCAGCCCTTGATATATCAAGAACTTATCAAACCCAACGACGATTATTCAATTTGAACAAAGAAAAAAGTATTCGCCACTTGGACGAATTATATAAATAACGAAATATCCTACTCGCCTACTTTCATTTTGAATGAATATAATTAAATTCGGAGATAAAAAATAAACACAATAATATAGCGATACATCACATACATGAAGGTGATTTTTTTTTTGGGTGTCTGCATGAAGGTGATTATTTTAGTATATATGTATATATATACAAGTATATTTCTTATTTTTAAATATACAAACAAAAAAATAATTTAAATTGATCAAAAAATTAATTTATTTATCTGTTTAAATAAATATTAAAAATTTAAATATTAACTTATATATACAGTAATTTATTAATCAGTAATAGATCTTTAAATAAAATTTAGGGTTAAGTATGATTTTGGTTCTTAAGGTAGGGACTGAAAATTTATTTCGTTTTTGGCCTTTTTTTTCGCTACAAAATTATCCCGAAGGTTTAACTAAATTTTAAAATAGTCATTTTTACCAAAGTTTTTATTTTTATTCCAAAAATACCTTTAACTAAAAAAAAAGAGAAAAGAAACACGAGTTAAGGAAAAGGGAGGAGGGTATCAGCTGGAGGGGGTTGGGTTTTGGTTTAGGGAGAAGAGAGGCAAGGGAAGGAAAAGGAAAGGGGAAGGGCCACCGCCACTGCTCCTCGTCACCGCCGCTCCTCGTCGCTGCTACTGTCACTCCTACTCCTCATCGTTCAGTCCTCGCCACCGGATCTCACCGTGAGGGTGGACGTCGCTGCTCCTCTCCCTCGCCGACGTCATCGCCTCGCCTTCGCCTTCATCGTCACCTCGCCATCACCCTCATCTCGCCACACCTCCTCCTTGTCGTCGCACCTCATCTCACCGCACCTCTTCTTTGACGTCGCACCTCGTCTCGTCATTTGTTTTGGTAATTATATTTATAGATTTTTGGTTTTTGTAATTGAAGATGAATTTGGAAATTTTTTATTATTGTAATTGCATGAGTTTTGTTAACGAAAGTGGAAGAATTTCAGTTTTGAATTTTGTTGATGATTCTGAGTTTTGATTGTTCAAGTTTTCTGAGTTCTGATTTTCTGAGTTTTGGGTGGTGGTAGATTTTGAATTTTGTTGTTCTTCTTATGATCCCATTATCATTGTTGTTGTTCTTCTTCTTATTATATTTCTTCTTATGATTCCATTATTGTTTTTCTTTTGATGATGATGATGACCATGATGATAATGGTGGTGGGTTTTGGTTCAATTCGGGTTTCTGTTTTGTTTCTGGTCGATTTTGGTTAATTTTAGAAAAGTTCTGATGATGATGATGATGACCATGATGATAATGGTAGTGGTGGTGGTGGATTCTGGTTCAACTTGAGTTTCTGTTCTATTTTTGGTTGACGTTGGTTAATTTTGGGGAAGAAGGGAGAACAGTATTTTTGTTAGAATGACGATTTTAAAACTTAGTTAAACATTATTGGGACCATTTTATAGCAAAAAAAAAATATAGAAACAAAATAAATTTTTAACGTCTACATTAAAAATCAAAATCGTACTACGGCTAACTAAGATTTTTATGTTGCATCGGTATATAATCAAACACTTTTTGAACGATGGGAATAAATAATAAATTTTAATTTTTTTTTAGAGATTTAATTACAAATTTTTAAAGTATAGGAATTAATATACAATTTTACTAAAAGTTAAAGACTAATAGTATAATTTAACTTAAAATAAATAGCTACTTGAATTAGCTAGGTAAAAGATAGAAAATTAATAATACTACATATTTAAATTTTTTTGTTAATTAAATCCAACTAAACTAATGTAACATAACAAAAATCAATTATGACTAATATTATTATAAATTTTATTATTTAAATGTACACTAAAATTAATTATTAATATAAAATATCTATTAAAATATAAAATATATATTAAAAATAAATTAAACTACATATATATTTATATAAAAATATATAATAATAATTAATTTTAACAGCTAATTTTAATATTTTACATATGTATTTTTTATATCTGCTGGCATTGACAATGAAATAATTTATTCATTAAAAAAATATAATATGGAGTAAAAAAACATAAAAATTCATCCATATAATTGAAAAACCAAGCGATTTAAAGCGGATAAAAATCTTCCTGCATTGTCAACCACATGATAAAATTGCCGAGAAATTATATTAACAAAACCACATTATATTCTAAATTTAATTTTTTATATACCTAAAATCAATTAGAGCATATTATAATTCATAAGTTAATACTTAAAATGGTCCTTGAATTTTGACCTCCGACTCAATTTACTTTCAAAGTTTCAATTGATTCTAATTATACCCTAAAATTTTAACCCGCGCCTCAATTTGGCCCTTCCGTCATTTTCTGTTACCGAAAAGCTGACCTAGCAATTTTGGTTAACACCTAACACTATAGCAGTTAGATGACATGACAAAATGTTTGAAGGCATCAATTTAACCTCTAAAAATTTCAAATAAAACCTTGTAATCCCAATTTCTTCAAATCGCAAGAGTCTCATCAAGAATTAAGAAGGATGTTGGAGAGCAACAGCCAAGACTCAGGAAACTCTAGTAGAGCTCGTTGGCATGGGGGCTGGGTGAAGAATGCACACTGTGATAGAGGTGGGAAGGTTCCCCATTATTGCGGTTGTGGGTTGCGTCCTATTCTTCGATGGTCTAGGACAGATTTCAATCCAGAGAGACCATTTTATGGATGCCCTAACTATAATGTGAGTTGGTTGAATTGTTGCAACTTGATTGTGTGTCTCATTTCTCAAATTCTTCTTGGTTTTGTAGTTGCTATTCCTCTCAATTTTTTTTTGGATTTTGGTTTTAATTTGTAAACTGCCGGGAAGAAATAGTGTGGCATTTTTAAATGGACAGATGGTGAAGAAGAAGAGGCCATAGTTGGGAGAAATGAGACTCCAGTTAGTGAAGATCATTGAAAAATTTCTCTGGGATGAAAAATTAGTACAGTTGAAGCTGAAATTAGAATCTTAAGAATGTGGAATATTATGTTGTTTGTGTTTGTCATTATTTTTGGATTTGTGATTGTAGCTTCTGGATTAGTGGTGCACGAAAATTAATTCCGCACAACTGAACCAGCAAGTGCACTAGGTCGTCTAAGTAATACCTGAGGTGAGTCAGGGACGATCCCACGAGGATTGTTGTTTTGAAGCAAGATATGGACACCTTGTAGATCTTAGTCAGGCGATTAGAAAAAGATAATTTATTGAGATAAACGCATAAAACATAAATAGGAATGAAATTACTTAATTTGAGTGAAACCAGTGATAAGAGAACGGTTAAGCCTTCGGAAATGCTTCATTCTTCTATATCAATCTTTCCTACTGCCTTTCTCCAACTGTGAGTGATTCCTTCCATGCCAGGATGTAAGTGATCAATGTCGTACAGTCGCGGCCGATGAATCTTCCTCTCTTGGGCCGAACGCCAGGTTTAGTGTGCGCCCAATCTGAAGGAGGGTGAAGCTATTGCAGTTTATCCCCATGATGATCCTACTCAAAATGCCACAGATAAGGTCAAATCTTCCGGATTAAAGAATGTTGCGCCCTTGGTTCTAGCCTCTACCAGGAAGACCCTAATCTCCCCATACCTCGGCTGAACTGGTGTCTCGAGAAGTTCCCAACGAAGTCGTGGATTAGCCGTCTAAGAGATGTATAATCAAGCTGGTAGTTTAGTGATCTCTGGTTAGGACTCACACTGAACCCATGTAGAATAAAGATGATTATCACGGATCATCCCATTAATAAGGTTAAAGAACAAAGATACATCTTAGAATAGAGTCACACACGAAATGAATAGAACAGTAATACCTTTATTAATCCAAAAAATCAGCAGAGCTCCTAACCTTAACCTAGGAGGTTTAGTGACTCGTACTGTACATAATAATATTCAAAAATAATGGGGGAGAAAGAAGATCATAAACAAGGGTGATCTTCTCCTATATATACTAATCTAATAACTAAGGATTACAGAAATATGATAGATTAGACTTAGAGGTGCGAAAATCTACTTTCCGAGCCTACTTGGTGAGTGTTTGGGTTGAGCTAAGAGTGTCACCACGTGCTAATACCCCTTAGAGGCATTGAATGCTGGCTTGGGACTCCCTTTTCGGCGTTCAACGCCAGATTCCCCTTTTGGGCGTTCAATGCTAAGAATGGGGTTGGTGGTTGGCATTGAATGCCAGTTTTAGACCTTCATTTCCAAAGCAAAGTATACACTATTATATATTTCTGCAAAGCTTTGGATGTTAGCTTTCTATAGTCGTTAAGAGCGCACCATTCGAATCTCTGTAGCTCTAGAAAAGCCCATTCGAGTGCACAGAGGTTAGATCTTGACAGCATCTGCAGTGCTTTCTCTGTCTCTAAATCAGACTTTTGCTCAAGCTCCTCAATTTCATCCAGAAAATACCTGAAATCACCATAAAACACTATAAATAAAAGTAGAATCCAAAAATATGAATTTAGCACTAAAACCTATAAAAACATAATAAAACTTAAACAAAATATAATGAAAACTATATGAAAATGATGCCAAAAAGCGTATAAAATATCCACTCATCAATTAGGTGGGATGAAATATATGTAAATATGATATCAATTATGTGAATGAAATATTGGTATGTATTTGATTGTTTTTTTCGTGGCTGGAAGTTGATGACAAACTAGAAATGGAGTTTTATATTCTCTTGGGTAATGATGTGTACTGTGAAAGTTGTATAAAACTGAGTTTATATGAAAGAGGTATAAAATTTTACAAAATAAGTTATAAAAAAACAAAAGATAGTCATTCTTGTAGTAACACATAGTAATTAATCATTGTCATCAGTGATAAGTAGCATTAACAAAAGCAATATCTGTAACACAACATAATATCCTTCATAACATAGTTTTAGAATATTCTTAACCAAAACAGATTACCCTACATATCAGAGTCTCAAAATATCAAAAGAGCATAGTTTAATCAAATGCACTCTACAAAATATGTCCTACACAACTTCTAGTCAACAGTACAAATTGTATTCTATTTTGTTGTTGGTGGTTTGAAGCCTGGGGTGGGGACGAATTTCATAAATTCTGCCAAGCGTGCAGCTGTCCTAGAGCTTGCTCCTTACATTGGGTCCATCTTAGAAGTTATTTTTCTCTTAGATTGCAACTTTTCAGGCCTTGTCACATGTTGTGGAGGTGGAGATAGAGATGAAGGGACCTAGTAAGATTTTTAACAGAATTAAAAATCAATACAATCCAATTAAAATATATCAATATATAACCAAATAACATCAATAAAATGGATCCAAGAAATATTTAACCGTGTCATGACTTAGTACTCGCAGTCCACTCTTCATAGGTCTACCAGGAACAAGCCACCAACACTCAGTCATGTTGTCATAACCTAAGACCTTGTAGTGATCTCTCAGTGAAAATACATCTAATACATCCTCATCCAGCCCAGACAACTCATCAGTGTGATCATTGTCATAAACCAAACTGCCATTTGGTTTCGTGGCAAAACTATCTCCATGATGATACACAATAGTTATACCTTTATCCATCTATAAATAAGATTCAAAAAGATACAATAGTTAAAAATAATACTAACTTTAATTTATTAAAAATAATAATTAAGATTACAGACAATTCAACTGGAGCCTAGTTCTAATATATTGAATAAGTTAATCATAACTAAATATCACTGTCTAGAAGGGATAGAATAATAGAATGGGCATTAAATATCTAAGAGGTGAAAATTTAGGCCTTTATTTTGTACTAATATGCTAAGGATTAGACAGTCAGATCAAAATTCAAAATGAATTTAGTGTCAAGTGAATTATGTAAAATTATAGAGACAAATTTAGAATAAAAACAAAAATTAAATAATAGAATTCGAAAACAAGTCTTACATGTATTTTCACAAGAATTTATAATCTCTAGAGATTTACTTCAATTTATAATTTACATGTAGGCAACAAGTTTAGTGTCTAGAGCCTAGACTTGGTATCTTGGTCAAATTGTTGCTAATATTCTCTTGCAACACACTTTGTGATTGACACTCTACAAAGTGTAGGATCAATTTAGTTGTTCTTATTTCTTCTTTTTAATCATAAATAAACGTATTAGCAACCATAGGTTATTAGAACCTCGAAGCAAATTAGCAAACTGACCCCAAACAAGCCTCGTCCTAATAACGCAAGTGCTAGTGGCATTAGACACACTACCACAGTATAAAATAATTCATTCTCAAAATGCCAGAAATAGTGCATAGCTAATAGGCTTAGCTTGTATAAAAAAGGGTACATCTGAACATAAGAAGTGCGTCATCTATCTCTTACAATATGTGTTTTAAATGGAGAATACAAAAAATTATATGATTCAGTTGATCACAACCACATACATACAAAAAAAATTAAACCCTAGCATACAATAACTCTACCATCATCAACAACCGTAATCAAGCAAAGTCTCCCAAAGTTTCACTGATGAAAATAGAGTGAAAAATTGAAAAACAAGCCTCATGCAATATTTTACAAAAAATAAAGCATCGTATGTTGAGAGCAACCATTTTGCTACTAACCTGTTTTTGAAGAGATTGTGATTCTCAGGCAATTAGTCTTCATAATAGGGGCGAAACAAGTAAGAAAAGCTTCAAGCTTTAGTTATAGCGACACCCATGATTCTTCTCTAAGGGTACGTATACGAGGGAAGAGGAGGAAGAAGAAGGGTCAATTGGGGTTTCATTTTGAAGTGGTTAACGTTTGAGTTTTGGGTTAACCCCTTTCTCATGTCACACGACGTTGTTTCTAAACAATTTGGGCACCAAGAGTTAAACGACGTCGTTTTGATAATGCTAAGTGTCAACCAAAATTGCCAGGTTAGCTCTCCAGTGATGGAAAGCCACAGAAGGGCCAAATTGAGGCGCGGGTCAAAATTTCAGGGTTCAATTAAAATGAATTGAAACATTGAGGGCTAAATTGAGTCGGAGGTCAAATTTCAGGGGCCATTTTTTGTATTAACTCATAATTTCATATTTAATATGGATTTAAGAAGATACTACCTTTTTCGGTTCCTATCTACATTTATAAGCAGGTGGAGGTCATCCCATCCTCATGGAGCCTTAATAGGTATTATGGACCATCTAAGTTAATTAGTCAGTAGCTTAACCAATAGTCAGTCACTCATATAACTCAGTTAGTTAGCTCCTCTAGATTATGTACATGTATATATATACATACAATCTGTAACTAATTAATCAATGAAATTATCTATTTTTCCTTCTACGTTCACGTGTTCTAATTTGGTATTAGAGCGAATTCTCTTTACGATTCCGCTACACTTTCTTTCTCATTGTGATTTTCTGGAAAAAATTTTCGATTTTCTCACCTCAATTTTCTTCTCTTTCCTTTCTTTTTTGAGCTACTTGCTTCACTGATTCCAATCAAGATGTCCACCATCTCTAAATCGAATCCCTCTCAAGGTAACTCGAACTCTCTGGTACAGTCTTCACCGATTCCCGAGGCTTATTCGCTTTAGTCCAGCGATCATCCAGGACTTGTGCTTGTTTCTCAGCCGCTACAAGAAGACAATTATTCTTCGTGGTACAGATCAATGTGTCTTGCGTTGAGTGGCAAACGCAAGATTGGCTTCATTGATGGTTCTTTGCAAAAATCAGATCCAACTGTTCATCCAGTGCTTGCAGAATCTTGGCAATGTACCAATGACATCATCACGACGTGGTTGCTAAACTCGATCTCCAAGGACATTGCTGCAAGCGTGATCTGTGTGAGTTCAGCCGCTCTCCATTGGTAGGACCTGGAGATTTTTTTCTCTCAGAGCAATGCACCTCGCATCTTTGAGCTGAAATGATCTCTCATGTCACTAACCCAAGGCACTCTTTTTGTTTCACATTACTTCACGAAGTTGAAGATCCTTTGGGAAGAACTCAATACCTTTTAGCCTCTGGTCTCGTGCTCCTGCGGTGGTGTAAAATCGATTCAAACCTACCTTAATCAAGAATATATCATGCTGTTCTTCATAGGTCTCAATGAAAATTTGGCAAATGTTAGAAGCCAAATCCTGTTATCGGATCCCCTCCCTTATATTGGCAAAGTTTTTTCTCTAGTCTTACATGAAGGGAAATAACGGGCACTCACTTCTCCTCAACCTAGCTAGCACATGGCATTTGCAGTCAAGCAATCCTCGAAGTTTTCTATGCATCAAAATTTGAAGCCAAAGGATAAGAAAGATCATCCAACTTGCTCTCACTGTGGACTCATAGAACACACTGAAGACAAGTGTTATCGTCTTCATGTCTATCCACCAAGCTATCTGCAAAACAAGACTCCCAAGCTTCAGGTGCATCATGTGGCTCAAGTGGATCATGCTCAAGAAGTGCATGATTTATTACCTACCTCTACCTTGTCTCTCACGATAGCTCAATACAACCAATTGATGGCTTTACTTTATACACAGCAAGCCATTCAAGACATTGAACCTGAGATATGTGCAGGTGAAGTGTTCTCTTCTTGTTACATGGACCAAAAGGTAATTTCAAGTATCTAGATTGTTGATTTAGGTGCTACTACCCATATCACCAACTCGTTTAGTTCTCTAGTTAACCCGAAACCATTATCTAACCACTTTGTTGCTTTACTTGATCATACCAAAATTTGTGCATTAGCCATTGGTAATGTTGTCCTCAACCCCTCTTTAACACTTGTTAATGTCATATTCATTCCATCCTTTAGAGTCAATTTGATTTTGGTAGTTCTCTTTTAAAATTGTCAAATTGTAGTGTCCATTTTTCTGATCTATCATTTGTGATACAGGACAACAACTCTAAGTAAGTGATTGACAAAGGTGATGAAATTGATGATATATTTATTCTGCAATCACCACCCTTAATGCATGCTCCCTCTCTTGATGTTGATAATTGTCATTTACTTTTTCTGTTAAGAGCTCTTCTTGGCATGCAAGATTAGGACATACGTCTAAAATAGTCTTCAATAGGTTGAATTCTATTTTGTCTTTAACACCCTTAAAATTCAGTCACTCCAATTGTGATGTCTGTCCATTAGCCAAACTTAGGCATTTATCCTTTCAATCAAATAATAAATTTTGTTCTGCCATTTTTTATTTGGTTCATTATGACATTTGGGGACCTTATCGTGTCCCTACACATAATAATATGAGATTTTTTCTTACTGTTGTGGATGATCACTCTTGATTTACATGGACCTTCTTGTTGAAATATAAATCTGATATTGCTAATACTCTTATAAATTTCTTTAATATGGTTAAGACTCAATTTAAGACTAGGGTGAAGCAAATGCGATTAGATAATGTATGTGAACTTTCACTCACCGAATACCTCAATTCAAAAGGGATAGTGCATCAATTCTCATGTGTTGAAAGGTCTGAGCAGAACTCCATAGTTGAACAAAAACACTAGCATTTTCTCAATGTGGCTCAGGCTCTATTCTTCCAATCCAAGGCTCCAATTAAATTTTGGGGCGAATGTGTTCTGACTACCACGTTTCTCATCAACAGATTGCCAAGTCCATCCCTTCAATATAGCTAACCATATGAGAAGTTATTCTCCAAATAGCCAGACTACCATTCTTTATGATTCTTTGGTTGTCTAGCTCATGCTTCCATCTTCATTTCCAAATGACACAAATTCTCTTTACGTGCAGTACGGTCAATTTTCATTGGATATCCTTCTGGCTACAAGGGATATAAGCTCTATGATCCAATCGCTAAAAATATTTTTATATCGAGGGATATTACCTTCATGGAGTCTGAGTTTCCATTTCAACAATCCTCTGAGACTTCCAGCACCATTGTTGATATCTTTCCTAATGTGTTCATGCCTCTTTGCCTTCCCGATGTGACACCTCACTTCACCACCACCAATGTAGAGCCACAACTTCAACAAGTCCGAGCTTCATCTCAGGTGATTCCTACCAGTGAACCTCATCGAACATCTAGACCATCAAGACCACCTCCGTACCTCAAGGATTTTTATTGCCACAATGTTTACCACGTGAATTTTAAACATCTCTCTCAACCTCACTTTGCTTTCATTGCCAATGTTGCTACAATTCCTGAACCCGCCTTCTTCCATCAAGCAGTCAAGTTTCCAGAATGTTGAAGAGTAATGGATGAATAGTTCCAGATCATGGAAGACACGATCACTTAGTCTTTGGTGTCGCTGCCCGCTGGCAAACGCACCACTGGTTGCAGATGGGTCTACAAAGTCAAATATAAAGCAGATGGCTCTGTGGATATATATAAAGCCAAGCTAGTTGCAAAAGGATACACCCAACAAGTTGGTATAGACTTCAAGGACACATTCTCACCCGTGGCAAAAATCACCACTGTTCGAGTGCTTTTGTTGTTGGCAGCCATAAACAAATGGTCTTTGCTTCAAAAGGATGTGAACAATGATTTCTTGAATGAGGATTTATTTGAAGAGGTATATATGGACCAACCTCTCGGCTATAATTTCGTAAATTCTGGACTTGTATGTAAGTTGAACAAGTCCATTTATGGTTTGAGGCAAGTTTCATGTCAATGGTTTTGCAAATTCTCTTCATCTTTGCTTAGCCACCACTTCAAACAATCGAGGCGCGATTACTCCCTTTTCACCTATGGTAGTGGCGACCAAATAGTCTATCTCCTTGTATATGTAGATGATATTATTCTGGCCAGTCCATCTAAGGACACATTGTACAAGGTGCAAAAGTGATTAGAATCGCTCTTTAAATTGAAGATTCTTGATGACTTTGAAGTATTTTTTGGGTTTGGAAATGGCAAGATCAGATGAGGTAATTGTTCTTAGCCAACATAAGTACACCCTTAGCATCCTTAAAAACACCAATTTCGCTGAATCTAAGCCTACCTCTTTTCTTTTGGAATCCAACCTAAGACTTAGTAGCTCAGATGGGGAGTTGCTCGAGGATCCCACGAGCTATAGAAGGCTTATAGGGAGATTGATGTACCTCACCATCTCGTGCCCACACATCACTTTTAGCCAATTTCTATCCCAACCTCGCACTATACATCTTCATGCCCTTCATCATTTGCTGCGGTACATCAGAGGCACTGTAGGTCAAGGCTTGCTTTTTTCGAAAAGCTCAGAGAAGAGACTAATGGCTTATGTGGATGCGGATTGGGCAGGTTGCCTGGATACTAGACAGAATGTCACTGGGTTCTATGTGTTCATTGGAGATTCTCTTGTTGCATGGCGATCGAAAAAGCAAATTACAGTCTCCAGATCATCCATAAAATTCGAGTATCAGGCCATGGCAGCAGCTGCTGCTGAACTCACATGGTTAAAGGGCCTCCTGTTTGACTTTTAAGTTGATGTTTCCTCTTTTATGCTGTTTTGTGACTCTCAATATGCTATTCACATAGCATCCAATTCCACTTTTCATGAGAGAACTAAGCACATAGAAGTGGTCTGCCACTTTGTGTGCGAAAAGGTGGTTGTGGGGTTTATTAAGCTCATTCATATTTGGACGTAACATTAACTAGCTGATGTGTTCACCAAGCCAGTGATCCCAACTCAATTCAACAATCTCATTTCTAAATTTGACATGATAAATTTTTATCTACCAACTTGAGAGGGAATATTATGGACCATCTAAGTTAATTAGTCAGTAGCTTAACCAATAGTCAGTCACTCATATAACTCAGTTTGAGTTAGTTAGCTCCTCTGGGTTATGTACATGTATATATATACATACAATTTGTAACTAATTAATCAATAAGATTACTCATTTTTTTCTCTGCTTTCACGTGTTCTAATTATAGGGTATTACTTTTTAAATTTTATTTATTTTTAAAACAAATTTTGTGTTTATTTTTCTTTTAAAAAAAGCTTTTATAAAATAATAATATAAATTTATCAAATTCGTCCTTATTAAACAAAAACAATTTATGAATATACTTTATTAATTAATAAAACATTCTCAATTTAATTAATTAATTAATGTTTCAAATGAATATTCATTCTTAAATAAAGTATATATTATTTATTTTAAAAAATTTTCAAGCTGATTGCATTTTTATTATTAGTTTTCAAAAGGAGAATAGATCTTCCTAATTTTTTTATTTAGAAAATAAAATGTAATCTTTTATTATTAATTTTATAAATAAAACTAAAAAATACATAAAAAATATTAAAAAAAATAAAAATTATATTTTATTTTTTTAATTAAAAAAAAAAGAAAATTCATTCCTGTCCAGACGGAAAAAGGACATAATGCAACCTTGAGATAACATATTGACTTTAGAGTCTTTATCATATATGCGCTTAATCTGTTTACCTTTTTCCCCTTTTTCTCTACCTTATTTTTGTGATCAAAATTAAACATGTGTTTTGATAAGTCTAACGTGCTTTTCCCCATCTCTTTCGTCCTTTTATCTCATATAAACTTTTTTTTTTAATACCATTTGGTGTTTGAGAATGACTTATAATTATTGTTTTTCTATTATTGGAGTGTTCAAGGATTGGAGCAACATTAATTCATTAAGTGAGAAAAGAAGAAAGTGAAATTTGAGTATATATATATACACATGAGCGAAGTTATATAATATTTAGCAGGGATCAATATTTTTTTTAGTTTTTTATTTTAACCAAAAAAAAAATTAAAAATAACTATATATAAATTCACTTAAAAATAACAACGAAAGACTTAGAATTTATTTTTTTATAAGATAACTAAATATATCATATATTAAAATAATTAAACACAAATATCTCAAAATTATTTTTATATATTGTAAATATAGGTTGTTACATATTTGTTTTTATGATCTTTAAATACTATTCAATTTTTTTTAGACGTTTTCTACAAATTTATTAAAAAATATATTATGTTTCATGTAAATAATTTAAATCACAACCATAACTTATGCAATGAAAAAATTAATAATAATATTATTAGAGCTGAAATGAATTAAAATTTATAACTTACACGGTTAATTAATGACTAATTAATTCATAAATTAAAATTTATTCTAGAAAATAAAAAATGTGATTTTTATGGCTTAATATGATAGAGAAAATTAAAACGAGAATTTTAATAACAATTTTAAAAAAATCAGCCCAAGATTGGATCGAACGGGTCAAACCGAGCCAACTAGACCTATATTGGACCCTTGGCCCAACCAAGCTCAACCTAAAACCCTAAAACAGCACTCTCTCCCCCCCCCCTTAACCCCGAACACGCTGGAAATTACAAGAAATGGGAGAAGAACACTCTTCCAAAGTTCTAACTCTCACTTGATCTTCAAACTACCATAACTTTTGATCCAAAACTCCGATTGCCGTACTGTTTACGACCACGCATTCACCGCGTTGAGCTCTACAAAACTCACAACTTAGTTCTTGAGGTCAGCCACGTTTTCTCCTCTGAAATTTCAGACTTAATTTCGAAAAATTGGGTGAAAAATATTGAGATTTGTGAGCTTTTGATATTATAGGATCCAACTAGTTTGAAGGAGAGGTTTAATCTTGTCTTTGATCCTTGGGTGTGGTAAGATTCTCAACCCTAGTAGAATTTATTGGTTTATGATATTTGGGTATTGAGTGGGTATGTTTGAATGTGATATTGTGGTTTAAGAAGTGTATATATATGTGTTGGAGCTTGGTTGAGGTTTTAGAAAGCTTGAAAAAGTGCTTTGGTGTGCTAAAAATATGTTCTTGGAGGTGTTGAAGCTTTGAGAGCTTGTGAAAAAGTGATTTGGAAGTGCTCCAGATTGAGTGAGAAATCAGCCAATGTATGGTTTCGATTTTCTGTATTTAAAATGTAATGTGGTGTGAAAACTTAGGCTAGAGACCCATAAGATAGGATTTGGACTATTGATGTTGTTGATTGGTTGAAATGAATTGTGTTTTTATGTATGTGATTAGTGAATTTTGGATGTTTTGATGGTATGATGTATGTGAGATATGCATGTTTTGATATGTGTTTAATGATTGGTTGAGAATGAATTGTGGGTTGATCCATGTTGATGGTGAGGATGATATTGATTGTATGTATTGATGGTTGATGGGAAGGGTATTATTGGAAATTGGGATAAGAAAAGACATATGACATGATATTGTGTTTGAAATTGGGTTATTTGATTGAGATTGGTTAAAATGGTGGATTGGTGGATTGTGAATTTGATAAAAAAAATGTTAACATATGAGTTGAGCAGGCTTGAGGTTGATTTTTAGTATATTTTGGTTGGTTTTGAAAAGGGTTAAAATTGGTTTGTTTTGGAAATGGGACTTTGTGGTTTTGTATGAAAATGTGGTTTTGGGTCTACTTTGAAAGGGTATAACTTGGTCTCCAAATCTTCGATTTATGTCAAACTTATTTAGAAATAAAATTGGATCCGGGATAGTTATGCCGTTCAAAGAACGGATGAAAAATGATTTGAAACGGAGAAGTTATGCCCGTCGGAAGATTGAGATTTGAAATTGTAATTCTGGATTAGGGAAGATCCTTAGCTCTTGGGACTTTGTTTTGGTTTTATGTACTTACTTATATACTTATTATCTCCATGGTGCACGAAATTGCAATCACACTTTTGCAATCCGCACAACTAACCAGCAAGTGCACTGGGTCGTCCAAGTAATACCTTACGTGAGTAAGGGTCAAATCCCACGGAGATTGTTGGTTTGAAGCAAGCTATGGTTATCTTATTAATCTTAGTCAGGATACCAATAGGATTCTTTTGCCTCGATTGTAAAAGATAAAAGAGCATGAAATAAATACTTATTATGCAGTAATGGAGAATATGTTGGAGTTTTGGAAATGCTTTGTCCTCTGAATTTCAGCTTTTCTCTTGTCCTCCTCTTCACACACGCAAGGCTCCTTCCATGGCAAGCTGTATGTAGAGTGTCACCGTTGTCAATGGCTACTTCCCATCCTCTCAGTGAAAATGGTCCAAATACTCTGTCACAGCATGGCTAATCATCTGTTGGTTCTCGATCATGTCGGAATAAGATCCATTGATCCTTTTGCGTCTGTCACTACGCCCAACACTCACGAGTTTGAAGTTTGTCACAGTCATCCAATCCCAGAATCCTACTCGGAATGCCACAGACAAGGTTTAGACTTTCCGGATCCTCATGAATGCCGCCAACAATTCTAGCTTATACAACGAAGATTCTGATTAAGGAATCTAAGAGATACTCATTCAATCTAATGTAGAACGGAGGTGGTTGTCAGGCACACGTTCATGGATTGAGGAAGGTGATGAGTGTCACGGATCATCACCTTCTTCATAGTGAAGCGCGAATGAACATCTTAGATAGGAACAAGCATGTTTGAATGGAAGACAGAAATAATTGCATTAATTCATTGAGACGCTGCAGAGCTCCTCACCCCCAACAATGGAGTTTAGAGACTCATGCCATCAAAGAGTATAAAATTCAGATCTAAAAATGTCATGAGATACAAAATAAATCTCTAAAAGTTGTTTAAATACTAAACTAATAACCTAGGTTTACAGAAAATGAGTAAACTAGGATGGATAGTGCAGAAATCCACTTCTGGGGCCCACTTGGTGTGTGCTGGGGCTGAGACTTAAGCTTCTCATGTGCCTGGGCTGTTTTTGGAGTTGAACGCCAGGTTGTAACCTGTTTCTGGCGTTGAACTCCAACTTGCAACCTGTTTCTGGTGCTGAACGCCAAACTGCAACATGGAACTGGCGTTGAACGCCAGTTTACGTCGTCTATCTTCATGTAAAGTATGGACTATTATATATTGCTGGAAAGCCCTGGATGTCTACTTTCCAGCCCAATTGAGAGCGCGCCAATTGGGATCATGTAGCTCCAAAAAATTCATTCCGAGTGCAGGGAGGTCATAATCCAACAGCATCAGCAGTCCTTTTTCAGCCTAAATCAGATTTTTGCTCAGCTCCCTCAATTTCAGCCAGAAAATACCTGAAATCATAGAAAAATACACAAACTCATATTAAAGTCCAAAAATATAAATTTTTTCTAAAAACTAATAAAAATATACTAAGAACTAACTAAAACATACTAAAAACTATATGAAATTACAACCAAAAAGCGTATAAAATATCCGCTCATCACAACACCAAACTTAAACTGTTGCTTGTCCCCAAGCAACTAAATAAATAAAATAGGATAAAAAGAAATTAAGAAACAATAATATCTCCGAGTTTCATGTGAAGCTCAGATTCTAATTAGATGAGCGGGACTTAGTAGCCTTTTGCTTCTGAACAGTTTTGGCATCTCACTTTATCCTTTGAAGTTCAGAATGATTGGCATCCATAGGAACTCAGAGTTCAGATAGTATTATTGATTCTCCTAGTTTAGTATGTTGATTCTTGAATACAGTTACTTTATGAGTCTTGGCCGTGGCCCTAAGCACTTTGTTTTCCAGTATTACCACCGGATACATAAATGCCACAGACACATAACTGGGTGAACCTTTTCAGATTGTGACTTAGCTTTGCTACAGTCCCCAATTAGAGGTGTCCAGAGTTCTTAAGCACACTCTTTTGCTTTGGATCATGACTTTAACCACTCAGTCTCAAGCTTTTCACTTGGACCTGCATGCCACAAGCACATGGTTAGAGACAGCTTGATTTAGCCGCTTAGGCATGGATTTATTTCCTTGGGCCCTCCTATCCATTGATGCTCAAAGCCTTGGATCCTTTTCACCCTTGCCTTTTGGTTTAAAGATCTATCGGCTTTTTCTACCTCTTTTGCTTTTTTTTCGCAAAATATTTTTTTTCATTTTTTTTCTTTCGCAAGCTTGTTTTTCACTGCTTTTTCTTGCTTCAAGAATCAATTTCATGATTTTTCAGATCATCAATAACATTTCTCTTGTTCATCATTCTTTCAAGAGCCAACAATTTTAACATTCATAAAATTTAATATAAAAAATATGCATTGTTCAGGCATTCATTCAGAAGACAAAAAGTATTACCACCACATATAAATAATTAGAATTTTTCTTATTAAGAACTCGAAAAATTATTGCCTCTTTATTCTAAAAATCTACTATTTTATTCATGTTTGATGATGATGAGAAAAATAAATCATAGCTTAATTGGAGATAAAATCAAAATAGATATACTAATTACTACTACTCATATATAACTTCTAAGATAAATTCCTATAAGAACAACTATCACAGAGTTAAGGCTAAGATTAGGACTCCACAACCTTTATTTTGGGGGATAGATGCTCCTTTAATCTGTGGGGTGCTTGGTCCTTCAAGAGACAGCTTCTTCGAGCTTCAGCTCCTATATCTCCAGATATTCGTCTTCTTTCAGATCGAATTTAACTTCCGGGATCACTGATCTCAGACCCATTATTTTGTGGTACTGGTCTGCATGTTTTTTGGTTAAGAACTTCTCTTGATTCCAAAGTGGTTTTGGAATATTCTCTTTCTTGCCTCTTAAAGTGGTTTGTTTTCCTTTAGGTGCCATGATCTTGATGAGTTTTAGCTCATTGATCACGGAAAAACACACCAAACTTAGAGGTTTGCTTGTCCTCAAGCAAAAAAAAGGAAAGGAGATGAATAGAAGAATAGGCAATTTCAAAAATTCAAAAGATATGATGAGATTTTGAAAAAGATTTGAGATGAATTTGAAAAGATAATTGAGTTTTAGAAAAACTTTTGAAAAGAAGTTGGATGGGATTTGAAAAGGATTTGTGTTTATGAATTAAGATACATTTGATATTTTTGAAAAAGGGATTTTAGAAATTAGGATTAAAATTTTTGGAATTGAAGGATGAGAGTTTGTAACATGTTTATGCAAGAAATCATGAATTGAAATATGAAAATTTGAAAAAATGTGAAGTAAAAACGAATTTACCTCCTTCCTACAATCCTGGCGTTAAACGCCCAAACGCTGCATGTTTTGGGTGTTTAACGCCCATTTGTAGCTTCTCCTGGGTGTTCAACGCCCAGCTGTTGCTTCTAGCTGGCGTTGAACGCCAGGAACTCCTTTGTCACTGGGCATTTTTCTGAACGCTCAGGACGCTATAAATCTGGCGTTGAACGCCCAAAAGGTGCTTCTTTCTGGCGTTTAACGCCCAGATGGCTATTCTTACTGGCGTTGAACGTCCAGTAAGTGCTTCTTTTGGGCGTTCAGCGCCCAAAACAGCTCTTACTGGCTTTTTTTCGCACTAGTGAGCTTCTTTTGCTGTTTTATCCTCTGAATCCTTCTGTAACTCTGTGGACTCAAGAAATTGCTATTTTACCTTGAAGATAATTGACATAAACTTGTAAAAATCAATTAATTAACAAATAAGCTTTATAAATGGATGGGTTGCTGATAAACCCATATTTCATGAGTTATTTTGTGCTTAGTTTGAGTGATTTATTCAATCCTTTACCCACTTATTCATATTAATTGCATGGTTTTACTTTCCCTTCCTTATTATGTGATGTATGTGAAAAATATGTTTTCTAAGCTTTAAAATTAATTATTTTAATTACCTTTATCTCCATTTGATGCTGTGATTAGTGTGTTGAGTAGTTTCAGATTTTCTAAGGCAGAATGACTTAAAGGATGGAAAAGGAAACATACAAAAATGGAAGGAAAGTGCGAAATGGAGCTTTGAAGAAACTGGCACCCACGCGATCGCATGGACGACGCGATCGCGTGCCAAAAGCGAAGAAGCATCGATGTGGCCGCATGACTAACGTGACCGCGCGCCTTAAGCAGAACGCATACGACGCGGACGCGTGACTGATGCGACCGCGTGGCAAGGAAAAGCTCCGAATGACGCGACCGCGTGACCCACGCGGACGCGTGACAGAGGCCACGAATCAGAATTTATAGAATACGCCCCAGCGATTTCTGAAACCCTTCTTGGCCCAGATCCAAGTACAGACAGCATAGACTAGAGGTTATAAATTGGAGGAATGCATCCATTCAAAAGAGAGCTCGCCAATTTTAGTTACTTCTCATGATTTAGATTTAGTTTTGTGAGAGGTTCTCTCCTCTCTCTTTTAGGATTAGGATTTAGGACTTCTCTTGGTTATTAAGAGTGACTCTCGATCCAGGTTTAATGTTCTTTTATTTTAAGTTTCCCTTTTATTTATTATTTCCAATACTCTAGTTGATTATTTATTTTTGCCATTTGAATTATGAATTATTCCATGTTACGGATTTCTATTTGAATTAATGATATTTGAGGTATTTTCAGTTTATGATTGCTCCTTTTTATTTATGTTATTATTGGCTTCCATCTAAGGACATTTTTTTTATTCCAGCAATTTACTTTTTCCCCTTTTGGTCTTGGTTAAGAAATCAGTAACTCAACAGTTACCAACTCAGCATAATTGATAATCGCTATCTTGCTAATTGAACTGAACTTCAATAATCCCAACTTTTTCTTAGGAAATAAATAGGATTCGAAGGTCAAACTAATTAGTCCATTGACTTTCCTTTACTTTAAAGGTTAACTAAGTGGAATTTAGATTCAACTTTCATTATTGTTGAGAAGGATAACTAAGTTGGACTTCTAATTTTTCTTATCTTGCCAAAAGTTGCCTTACAGTTATTATTTATTTTAATTGCCATTTAATTTACTTGTCATTAAATTACTTATTCCCCTTTCTTGAGACCCCGAATTACTACTTTTATAACCAATAATAAGAACATACTTCCCTGCAGTTCCTTGAGAAGATGACCTGAGGTTTGAATACTCGGTTAACAATTTTTAAAGGGGTTTGTTACTTGTGACACCCAAAACGTTTGTACGAAGGGATTTCTGTCGGTTTAAAGACTATATCTACAACGTGACTATTTTTATAAAATTCTTTACTGGAAAAAATCCCAACGTCAGTTGCCTCCTAGCAAGCGCTTCTTTATTGTCTTTAGCTGGACTATTACTGATGCCAAGGCATCTTGGCTAGTTTTACTAGCCATTTTTTGTATGCTTTAGGTTGGTTTCATGCATTTTCTTAGGAAATAAGCAAGTATTTGGTTGAAAATGCAATCATACCATGATTCAAGCAAACATTGTGAATTTTGAATGATTTCATGAGAATTATGCATAAATTGAATGATAAATTGGATGATGCATGATCCCATGATTAAGAGCAAGACTTTGATGCACTTTGTTTGATTGATTTCAGGCCAAAAGAAGAAGAGAAGAGCCACGTTAGTGGCTACGTTAGTTACACTAACGTGGGCACTAACGTGGAAGGAAGGAAAGCCCCAACGTTAGTGAGAAAAGTTAGTGGCATTAACTTTGAAGAAAGGGGTATAAGCCAACGTTAGTGGAAAAGGTGAACGCCACTAACGTTTTCGAAGCAAAGAAGACCCACGCTAACAGCCACGTTAACTACATTAACGTGGTAGTTAACGTGGAAGGAAAGGAAGATGCCAACGTTAGTGGAAAAGGTGAACGCCACTAACGTTTTCGAAGCAAAGAAGACCCACGCTAACAGCCACGTTAACTTAGTTAACGTGGTAGTTAACGTGGAAAGAAAGGGAGATGCCAACGTTAGTGGAAAAGGTGAGTGCCACTAACGTTGGCGAGGAAAAAAAAGACCCACGTTAACTTCCACGTTAACTTAGTTAACGTGGAAGTTAACGTAGGCAAAAGTCCCACATGGCAGCCTGACCATGCCTTCTTCAAACACGCATAACTTGAGCCACAAAGCTCCAAATGAGGTGATTCCAGCGGCATTGGAAATTAGGATTCCAGATCTTTCCAAGCATATATGGCACTACATGGTTGACACTAAATTTGAGGGAGAAAACCTGCCCCGAAAGTGCAAAGATGAACATGGTATCAACCTGTAGTAAGGCCAACTGACCTCTTCGCCTTCCAAGAAGTATAACTCGAGCTGTAGAGCTCCAAATGATGCGCTTATAGAGGCGTTGGAAAGTAGACATCCAGAGCTTTCCAACAATATATAATAGTATGGGGTGGACATTAAGTTTGAGCCCTTTATCGCTAGCGTTATTGTGACTCACGTTTTCCATTAACGCTAGTCGCTAGCGTTAACGTGACTCACGTTTTCCATTAACGCTAGCGACTGTGCCAGCGACCATGTCCACTTCAAAGGAGCATAACTTGAGTTACAAAGATCCAATTGAGGTGATTTCAATTGCGTTAGAAATCTGACATTCAGAGCTTTCCAAAGATATATAATAGTCTATAGTGGGCATGAAATTGGAGCACAAAACAAGAGACATCTTTTAAGCCCTAAAAACACCAAAGCAATAAAGCCAATTCACCCTGGACCTCAATTTGATTCACTTCTCTTGGACCACCCAACCTCAAGGAAGCAAGCCCACAAGTGTCAACCAATCAAGGCCACAAGAAGCATCTAGAATAGGAATTTTCATTTAATTGTAATTTACTTTTAATTTCATTTTGTAATTTAAGAGAGCCTATATAAAGGCTTTAGTTTTTACTTTGAAAAGGGGGATTGGACAGAAGGAAACACAGAAATTGGGGATTGGAAGAGGGGTCTTCAGACTCCCTCCCCTCACTCACTTTTCCTTCTCTTCTTTTCTTTGTACTTTTCATTTATGAATTTGGAAGTTTCAATGTTAGTTTTAATCTTCATCTTTTACTTTCCTGCACTTTCTTCTTTTCTATTTTGGTAGAGCAATGATCAACTAACTCTTTTCATTGGGTTAGAGAGCTCTATTATGATTCAATGGATCAATTATAGTTTTCATTCTTCTTCTTCTTTCTTTTCTCTTGATCTTACTAGAAAGCTTTCAATCTTAATTCAATTGGTTAGTTGTCTTGGAAAAGAAACTCTCCATAATTGGATCTCCTCGGAACCTTGGAAGAGGAATGAAGAGATTATGCTAGAAATGCTTTCTCATGCTGGACCAAGTTGGGTTGGGATGGATATGTGACTATAATCCCCCCAATACTTGATTTGGGAAATGCATGTGGTATAATCAGTGACCATACTTCATCTCTTCTCATGAGTAATTGACCAAGGAATTGGCTATTGATCAAGATTTGAGAGATTGGGTTACCAAGGAATTGGAATCCAATCACTTAAGATTGCCAAGGAGACCAATGAATGCATTGATTGAGGAAGAGATGAGAATGAACTTGATCCGGAGAATTGCAACATCTCTTGATCCCAATGTTCATTTTATTTTTAGTTCTTACATTTACTTTTCTTGCCATTTTACTCTTCTGCACTTTATAGCTTTTCTTTACTTTTATGCCATTTACATTTCCTTGTTACTTATCACTCCAATATGATTTGTCTAACTAGGATAATCAATTAATCATTGTTTGCTTAATCCGTTAATCTCTGTGGGATTCGACCTCACTCTATTGTGAGTTTTACTTGACGACAATTCGGTATACTTGCCAAAGGGAAATTTGTTGAGAGACAAGTTTCCATGCATCAATTACTGAGCTTTAATCAAGTCTCAGTTTTGAGCATTCTTGCTCAAAATTGCTTTCAAGATAATGTTTGACTCTCTGTCCATTAACAATGAATTTTTTGTTAGAATCATTATCCTGAAGCTCCACGTATCCATATGGTGACACACTTGTAATCACATATGGACCTCGCCACTGGGATTTCAATTTCCCGGGGAATAATCTGAGCCTAGAATTAAATAGCAGAACTTTCTGCGCTGGCTCAAAGACTCTGTATGATAGTTTCTTATCATACCATCTTTTTTCTTTCTCTTTATAAATTTTTGCATTTTTGAAAGCATTGAGTCTGAATTCCTCTAGCTCATTTAACTGGAGCAATCGTTTTTCTCCAGCTAACTTGGCATCAAGGTTTAGGAATCTGGTTGCCCAATAGGCCTTATGTTCCAGTTCCACTGGCAAGTGATAGGCTTTTCCATACACCAGCTGGTATGGAGAAGTTCCTATAGGTGTCTTGAATTCTGTTCTGTATGCCCATAGAGCATCATCCAAGCTTCTTGCCCAATCCCTTCTACAGTTAATCACAGTCCATTCCAGGATTCTTTTAAGTTCTCTATTAGAGACTTCAGCTTGCACATTTGTCTGTGGATGATATGGAGTAGCTACCCTGTGGCTAACTCCATATCGAACCAAAGCAGAGTAAAGCTGTTTATTGCAGAAATGAGTGCTCCCATCACTGATTAGTACTCTAGGGATACCAAATCTACTGAAGATGTGTTTTTGGAGGAATTTCAGCACTGTCTTAGTATCATTAGTGGGTGTTGCAATAGCTTCCACCCATTTGGATACATAATCCACTGCCACCAGAATATAAGTGTTTGAGTGTGATGGTGGGAAAGGTCCCATGAAGTCAATACCCCATACATCAAACAACTCAATCTCCAAGATCCCTTGTTGAGGCATGGCATAACTGTGAGGCAGATTGCCAATTGGAGGACTCTTGTGGCTGTTCGCTCACTTCCAAAATGTCCTCCATACTGTGATCTATGGCAGTGCCAGAGGATCTTCTATGCTTCTTCTTTAGGCACACATCTATGGATTACTCAGTATGCACATCTCTTGAAGAGATATGGTTCATCCCAAAGATAGTACTTTGCATCCGTGATCAATTTTTTTGTTTGCTGCCTACTGTACTCTTTGGGTATGAATCTCACTGCCTTATAGTTTGCAATGTCTGCAAACTATGGCACTTCCTGGATGGCAAAGAGTTGCTCATCCGGAAAGTTTTCAGAGATCTCAGTAAGAGGGAGGGACGCCCCTTGATAAACCCCAATTTAACGGTTTATCTTGTATTGAATTTAGAGTATTTTGTAGACCTTTTCTCACATTTACCCAATGAATTAACATGGTTTTGTATATTCTCCTTTAATTGTGCTTAAGAGTGAAAACATGCTTTTTAGGTCTTAAAATAAAGAAATTTAATTCACCTAGATTCCATTAGATGCCTTGATATGTTTGTTAAGTGATTTAAGGTTTAGGAGGCAAAGATTGGATCAAGGGAATGAAGAAAGAAAGCATGAAAAGTTGGAGAACTCATGAAGAAATGAAAGAATCGGAAAGCTGTCAAGCCGACCTCTTCGCACTTAAACGACCATAACTTGAGCTACAGAGGTCCAAATGATGCAGTTCTAGTTGGGTTGAAAAGCTAACATCCGTGGCTTCAAAACGATATAAGATTTGCCATAGTTGCATCACGCATAGGGGTGCGCATGCGCACTGTACGCGGACGCACCGATGGTGGCACATGATCCACTTAATGCAACTCGTGGCCAGCGATTTTAGAAGCCTTGTGGGCCCAATCCAACTCATTTTTGATGCTATTTAAGCCAAGAATTGAAGGGGAATCAACATACTTTTGATCATTAGTCATAGTTTAGTTTTAGAAGTAGTTAGAGTTAGAGAGAGAAGCTCTCACTTCTCTCTAGAATTAGGATTAGGAATTAGGGTTAGATTAGGATCTCATAGTTCTAGGTTTAATTCAAGTCTCCTTCTACTTCTACCTCCAATTGGTGATTGCTACACTTTGGTTCTTCTCTTTATCCCTATTCTCTTGTTGTAATTTCTCTTATTTTGTTTCTAGGTTTTGTAATTGAGATACTCTTGTTCTCTTTATTTTCTTTCAATAATGCAATTTGAGGTCATTCATGATAATTATGATTTCCTTGATTGTTGTTGTTAATTCTTTACATTCAATTGTAGTTAGAATTCATTCTTGTTGTGATTGACTATACTTTTCTTTTGTGCCTTCCAAGTGTTTGATTAAATGCTTGGAAAAATGTTAGACTAGAATTTTATGTTCTTGGCTTGAGAAGGTAACTTAGGATTTCTTGAGTCACTAGTGTCCAATTGATTGATAGTTGATAGCCATTAACTCTAGCCTTCATTAATCCAATTAGTGGAAAGCTAGGACTTATAGACTAGGATTGATATAACTCACTTGACTTTCCTTTGTTAATTGATTTAAGGATGACTAAGTGGGATTAATCCTTGCAACTACCATACTTGTGGCTTGTGATAATGATGAAGACCCTTGACAACCAAACCTTGCCAAGACCATTTTGTTAATAAAGTTTTCTTACCATTTACTATTCATATTCCTCATCCGAAACCCCAAAATAAACAAGTCCATAACCAATAACAAGAACACTACCCTGCAAGTCCTTTGAGAGACAACCCCAGGTTTAAATACTTCAATTTATAGATTTTAGGGGTTTGTACTTGTGACAAACAAATTTTTGTATGA
>NC_029774.3:48076567-48077023 GCF_000817695.3 Arachis duranensis
TTAGGTCTTAAAATAGCTAAATTTAATTCACCTTGATTCCATTAGATGCCTTGATATGTTTGTTAAGTGATTTAAGGTTTAGGAGGCAAAGATTGGATCAAGGGAATGAAGAAAGAAGCATGAAAAGTTGGAGAACTCATGAAGAAATGAAAGAACCGGAAAGCTGTCAAGCCGACCTCTTCGCACTTAAACGACCATAACTTGAGCTACAGAGGTCCAAATGATGCGGTTCTAGTTGGGTTGGAAATCTAACATCCGGGGCTTCGAAAAGATATAAGATTTACTATAGTTGCATCGCGCATAGAGGCGCGCACGCACACTGTACACGGACACACCGATGGTGGCACATGATCCACTTAATGCAACTCGTGGCCAGCGATTTTAGAAGCCTTGTGGGCCTAATCCAACTCATTTCTGATGCTATTTAAGCCAAGGATTGAAGGGGAATCAACATAT
>NC_029774.3:48077059-48088153 GCF_000817695.3 Arachis duranensis
TTTTGATCATTAGTCATAGTTTAGTTTTAGAAGTAGTTAGAGTTAGAGAGAGAAGCTCTCTCTTCTCTCTAGAATTAGGATTAGGAATTAGGGTTATATTAGGATCTTATAGTTCTAGGTTTAATTCAAGTCTCCTTCTACTTCTACCTTCAATTGATGATTGCTACACTTTGGTTCTTCTCTCTATCCCTATTCTCTTGTTGTAATTTCTCTTATTTTGTTTCTAGGTTTTGTAATTGTGATACTCTTGTTCTCTTTATTTTCTTTCAATAATGCAATTTGAGGTAATTCATGATAATTGTGATTTCCTTGATTGTTGTTGTTAATTTGGATTGATATAACTCACTTGACTTTCCTTTGTTAATTGATTTAAGGATGACTAAGTGGGATTAATCCTTGCAACTACCATACTTGTGGCTAGTGATAATGATGAAGACCCTTGACAACCAAACCTTGCCAAGACCATTTTGTTAATAAAGTTTTCTTACCATTTACTATTCATATTCCTCATCCGAAACCCCAAAATAAACAAGTCCATAACCAATAACAAGAACACTACCCTGCAAGTCCTTTGAGAGATGACCCGAGGTTTAAATACTTCAGTTTATAGATTTTAGGGGTTTGTACTTGTGACAAACAAATTTTTGTATGAGAGGATTATTGTTGGTTTAGAGATTATACTTCGACGAAAATTCATTTGTGAAATTCTAAACCGTCAAAAATCCAATCATCACCCCTTCTACTGGTTCTATTCGGGACAGGTGATCTGCTACTTGGTTCTCTGTCTCTTTTCTATCTCTTATTTCTATATCAAACTCTTGCAGAAGCAACACCCATCTGATGAGTCTGGGTTTTGAATCCTGCTTTGTGAGTAGATATTTAAGAGCAGCATGATCAGTGTACACAATCACTTTTGATCCTACTAAATAAGATCTAAACTTGTCAATGGCGTAAACCACTGCAAGTAACTCTTTTTCTGTGGTTGTATAGTTCTTCTGTGCATCATTTAAAACACAACTGGCATAGTAAATGACTTGCAGAAGCTTGTCATGCCTTTGTCCCAACACTGCACCAATGGCATGGTCACTGGCATCACACATCAGTTCAAATGGTAATGTCCAGTCTGGTGCAGAGATGACTGGTGTTGTGACCAGCTTAGCTTTCAGAGTCTCAAATGCCTGCAGACACTCCTTATCAAAGATAAATGGCGTGTCAGCAGCTAGCAGATTACTCAGATGTTTGGCGATTTTTGAAAAATCTTTTATAAACCTCCTATAGAATCCTGCATGCCCCAGAAAGCTTCTGATTGCCTTAACATTGGCAGGTGGTGGTAATTTTTCAATTACCTCTACCTTACCTTGATCCACCTCTATTCCCTTGTTCAAAATTTTGTGCCCAAGGACAATTTCTTCAGTCACCATAAAGTGACATTTCTCCCAGGTTAGTCTCTTGGCACCTCTTTAGAACAAGTGCTAGATGGTCAAGACAGGAGCTGAATGAGTCTCTAAATACTGAAAAGTCATCCATAAAGACTTCCAGAAATTTTTCCACCATATCAGAGAAAATTGAGAGCATGCACCTTTGAAAGGTTGCAGGTGCATTGCACAGACCAAATGTCATTCTTCTGTATGCAAATACTCCAGATGGACATGTAAATGTTATTTTCTCTTTATCCTGGGGATCTACTGCAATTTGATTATAACCTGAATATCCATCCAGGAAGTAGTAGTGTTCATGACCTGCTAGTCTTTCTAGCATCTGGTCTATGAATGGTAAAGGAAAATGATCCTTTCTGGTAGCTGTATTGAGCCTTCTATAGTCAATACACATACGCCACCCTGTAACTGTTCTTGTAGAAACCAGTTCATTTTTTTCATTATGAACCACTGTCATGCCACCCTTCTTAGGGACGACTTGGACAGGGCTTACCCAGGGGCTATCAGAAATAGGATAAATAATCCGCCTCTAATAATTTAGTGACCTCCTTTTGCACCACCTCCTTCATGGCTGGATTCAGCCGCCATTGTGGTTAAACCACTAGCTTAGCGTCACCCTCCAATAGGATCTTGTGCATGCATCTGGCTGGGCTAATGCCCTTAAGATCACTGATGGACCACCCAAGAGCTGTCTTGTGTGTCCTTAGCACTTGAATTACTGCTTCCTCTTCCTGTGGCTCTAAGGTAGAGCTTATGATTACAGGAAAGGTATCACCTTCTCCTAGAAATGCATATTTCAGGGATGGTGGTAATGGTTTGAGCTCGGGTTTGGGAGGTTTCTCCTCTTTCTGAGGGATTTTCAGAGGTTCTATTATTCTCTCTGGTTCCTCCAGATCAGGCTGAGCATCTTTAAAGATATACTCTAGCTCTAATTCGAGACTCTTGGTCATATTGACCTCTTTTACCAGAGAGTCAATGATATCAATGCTCATGCAGTCATTTTGGGTGTTTGGATGTTGCAGGGCTTTGACAACATTCAACTTGAACTCATCCTCATTGACTCTCAGGGTTACTTCCCCTTTTTGGACGTCAATAAGAGTTCAGCCAGTTGCTAGGAAAGGTCTTCCTAGAATGAGAGTTGCACTCTTGTGCTCCTCCATTTCCAGCACCACAAAGTCAGTGGGAAAGGCAAATGGCCCAACCTTGACAATCATGTCTTGAATTACGCCTGATGGATATTTAATGGAGCCATCAGCAAGTTGGAGACATATCTGGGTTGGTTTAACTTCATCAGTCAACCCAAGCTTTTTGATAGTAGCTGCAGGTATTAGGTTAATACTTGCCCCAAGATCACATAGAGCTTGCTTGGTACAAGTACCTTCTAATGTGCATGGTATCATAAAGCTTCTCGGATCTTTAAGCTTCTCAGGTAAGCTTTTCAGAATGATTGCATTGCATTCTTCAGTGAGGAAACTTTCTCAGTTTCCCTCCAATCCTTCTTATGACTTAAGATCTCTTTCATGAACTTAGCATAAGAGGGTATTTTCTCAAGTACCTCTACAAACGAAATCTTTATTTCAAGAGTCCTGAGATAGTCTGCAAAGCGGGCAAATTGCTTATCCTATTCTGCTTGGCGGAGTTTCTGAGGATAAGGTATTTTGGCTTTGTATTCCTCATCCTTAGTTGCTGCAGGTTTGTTACCTACAGATGTGGGTTGAGAAGCCTTTTTAGAAGGGTTGTTATCAGCACTTGTATGTGTCTGATCTCTTACTGGCATTTGAATGCCAGGAATGGAAGCTGGAGTGGCGTTAGACACTAACTCCTTATCTGTTTCTGGCGTCTGAATGCCAGAACTATGCTTCCTTTGGGCGTTCAACACCAATCCCTTGCTTGTTTCTGGCGTTGAATGCCAGGACTGAGCATGGTTTGGGCGTTCAACGCCAGCTTTCCACCCATTCTCTGGCGTTTGAGCGCCAGAATTATTCCTCTCTGGGCTCTTACTATCCTCAGAGGGATTATGGTTAGCTTGTTCATTTCTTGGCTTCCTGCTATCTTGAAGTGAGGTCTTTAATGTTTTCCCACTTCTTAATTGAACTGCTTGGCACTCTTCTATTATTTGTTTTGATAATTGCTGTTCTGTTTGCTTCAACTGTACTTCCATATTCATATTAGCCATTCTTGTTTCTTGTAGTATCTCTTTGAATTTGGCTAGCTGTTTTGTTAGAAAATCCAGTTGCTGATTGAATTCAGTAACTTGTTCTGTAGGACTGAGTTCAGCAGTTACTGTTTTAGCCTCTTTATTGATAGAAGGTTTACTACTTAGGTACAGATGCTGATTTCTGGCAACTGTATCAATGAGCTCTTGAGCTTCTTCAATTGTCTTTCTCATGTGTATAGATCCACCAGCTGAGTGGTCTAGAGAAATTTGAGCTTTCTCTGTAAGCCCATAATAAAAGATGTCTAACTGCACCCACTCTGAGAACATTTCAGAGGGGCGTTTTCTTAGCATCTCTCTATATCTCTCCCAGGCATCATAAAGAGATTCATTATCTCCTTGTTTGAAGCCTTGGATGCTCAGCCTTAGCTGTGTCATCCGTTTTGGAGGAAAATAGTGATTCAGGAATTTTTCTAACAGCTGTTTCCATGTCTTTATGCGGTCCTTAGGTTGGGTATTTAACCACCTCTTAGCTTGGTCTTTTACAGCAAATGGAAACAGTAACAATCTGTAGACATCCTGATCTACTTCCTTATCATGTATTATGTCAGCAATTTGTAAAAACTGTGCCAGAAACTCTGTAGGTTCTTCCTGTGGAAGATCAAAATACTGGCAACTTTGCTGCACCATGATAATGAGCTGAAGGTTCAACTCAAAACTACTAACTCCAATGGAGGGTATACAGATACTACTCCCATATGAAGCAGTAGTGGGGTTAGCATATGACCCCAGAGTCTTTCTGGACTGTTCATTTCCACTTAAGTCCATAATGGAGAAAAGAGTCCTTCTAGACTGTTCATTTTCACTTAAGTCCATAATGGAGAAAGGGGAGATGATGTGAATTTATTTTATTATATATAAAAATTTCGAAATAATAATAACAAAATAAAATAAAATAAAGACGACAATAAAAATAAAAATAAATAAAAATAAAAAGTTTAAAAATATTTTATGAAGATTTTCGAAAAAGTGAGGAGAGAGAAAGTGGTTAGGATATTTTCGAAAAAGATATAATTTTTTTAAAATCTTAAAAGGATAAGATTTGAAAAATTTTGAAATTGAAATCTGAATTTTTATAAAAAAAAATTCGAAAATATGGCTAAAAAATAGTTAGAAAAGATATTTTTTTGAATTTTGAATTTTATGATGAAAGAGAAAAACTCACAAAAGACACAAGACTTAAAATTTTTAGATCTAATGCTCATTGTTTTCAAAAATTTAGGAGGTAAAACACCAAGAAACACCAAACTTAAAAATTTTAATATCAAAACATAAGGAAGACTCAAGAACACTTTGAAGACTCACAAGAACAAAAGATAGAACACCAAACTTAAAATTTTTAGGAAACCACAATAAATTTTCGTAAATTAAAGAAAATTAACAAGAGAACACCAAACTTAAAGTTTGGCACAAGATTTAATCAAAGAAAAATTATTTTTGAAAAAGATTTTAAAAAGAAGATACCCAATAGCCAAGAACATAAGCCAACGCTCTAGCCAACTGAGCTATAAATTTAACGTGTTTTAATATTATATAAAAAATATATTTTTGAAAACTAATATTTTGAAAAAGCACAAGAAAAACACGAAAAATACATAAAATAGGAAAAACCAAAGATCAAACAAAAAAATTTGACAAGAACAATTTGAAGATCAAGGAAAAATAAAGAACACAAATTCGAAAATTTAAAGGAAAATATAAAATATGCAATTGACACCAAACTTAAAATATAAACTAAATTCACATAAAAATTAAAAATTAATAAGAAAAAATAATATTTTTGAAAAAAAATTTTGAAAAGAAAATAAAGAACTCAGATTTAATGACTCTATAGCAACAAAAGTAAATTATTCCAAATCTAAGCAACAAAATAAATCTTTAGTTGTTCAAACTCGAACAATCCCCGGCAACGGCGCCAAAAACTTTGTGCACGAAATTGCGATCACACTTTTGCAATCCGCACAACTAACCAGCAAGTGCACTGGGTCATCCAAGTAATACCTTACGTGAGTAAGGGTCGAATCCCACGGAGATTGTTGGTTTGAAGCAAACTATGGTTATCTTATTAATCTTAGTCAGGATACCAATAGGATTCTTTAGCCTCGATTGTAAAAGATAAAAGAGCATGAAATAAATACATATTATGCAGTAATGGAGAATATGTTGGAGTTTTGGAGATGCTTTGTCCTCTGAATTTCAGCTTTTCTCTTGTCCTCCTCTTCACACACAAAAGGCTCCTTCCATGGCAAGCTGTATGTAGGGTGTCACCGTTGTCAATGGCTACTTCCCATCTTCTCAGTGAAAATGGTCCAAATACTCTGTCACAGCACGGCTAATCATCTGTTGGTTCTCGATCTTGTCAGAATAAGATCCATTGATCCTTTTGCGTCTGTCACTACGCCCAACACTCGCGAGTTTGAAGTTCGTCACAGTCATCCAATCCCAGAATTGTAAGACCCAGAACTTTTGAAAAGTCTTATTATGATCAAGTCTCAAATCATATGGTTATTTATAGCCTTAATTTTAGAAATTATTTTATTAAAGATAATTAAGGCAAGTTTTGATTTATTGAATTTGAGATAAGTTATGGTTATTATACAATTTTACAATTATTGGATTATTTTCTATATTTAAATCATATAGTTGGTAGTTGTGAAATAAAAAGGATTTTTATATGATTTTGGACTAAATAATTAATATTTTAGAATATTGATATTACTATTTTGGAAAATGAAGAAATTAAGTATATTATTTCTAATTTTTGGATTTGAACATTTTATTGAAAATAAAGTGCGAAATTGATGAGCAAATAGTATTTTTATACATTATTATTGTTGGATTAGAATATAATTCTAATTACTATTTTATCCCTATTTTTAAGTGAAATTAACAATTTACCCCTAATCCTAATTTTCAAAATAAGGAAACCCTAACACAGTAACCCGTTACCATGACCCGGTTCCCTCCACCCACGCTCAGCAGCAGCAGCTGCTGCCTTCTAACCTAAACACACACACAGCCGCAGCCTTCCCCAATTCAACCAGCAGCAACAGCTGCAAAAATGGAAGAAAGAACGAAATAGAGAGGGAAGGGGGAAACGGATCCGTGTAGGAGAAGAAGGAGAGGAGGGGAGGAAAGAGACTGCGCCGCGTGCTGGGCTTCTCCACCATCGCGCCGTCGCCTGGCCGAGGAGGGAGAAGACCGCCGCGCCACACTGCCTCACCACCGCCGCGCGGGAGGCTCCTCTATAACAGCAACGGTGCCCTTCGAGCAAAGGTTCGTCTTTTGGAGATCATACGAGAAGCTTAAGTTTGGTTACCAGAACCTTTTCAATTCCCACATCGAAGGCAACTCTCCTTGATATAAGTGTAACTTACCAAGTTAAGTTGTACTAATCTATGATTTTTATGTTTGATATGGTTTAGTTGCCATTAGTTCTAGTTGATTATTTTGCCTATTTGGTTTAATTTGTAAGACCCAGAATCTTTGAAAAGTATTTTTATGATCAAGTCTCAAATCATATAGTTATTTATAGCCTTAATTTCAGAAATTATTTCATTAAGGATTAATTAAGGCAAGTTTTGATTTATTGAATTTGAGATGAATTATAATTATTATCCAATTTTATCATTATTAGATTATTTTCTATATTTAAATTATAAAGCTGGTAGTTGTGAAATAATAAGGATTTTATATAATTTGGATTGAATAATTAATATTTTAAATATTACTACTACTGTTTTGAGAAAATAGAGGAAATAATTATATTATTCCTAATTTTTAGATTTAGGCATTTCATTGGAAATAATTTGTGAAAGTGAGGAACAAATGGTATTTTCTATATAGTGTTGGATTTAGTTTGGGTTTCAATTATTATATTATACCCAATTTTATTTGAAATTACAAAACTAACCCCATTACCCTAATTTTGTTAAAATTACCAAATTACCCTTAAACCTAACTTTTGCCTAAACTCTAACCTAGCTACCCTTTCCCCCAAGAACCCAGCAGCTATAGCATGCACAGTTTCCTTTTTGTTCTTTCTTCATGAAAGAAAGGAACAGAAGCAAAAGAAAAGCAGAAAGCAAGAAGGGGGAGGCTGGGAAGAGAAATCCGAGAGGGGAGGAGGGCAGCGCAGCCGCCGAGCCTATCACTGTGCCGATCGTCCTCACCACCGCCGCACGAAGAGCTTCCATGGCCGCTGCTGACAAGCTCGCAAGTGGAAGAAGCAGAGATGACGCGAGGAAAAAAAAGGGAGTAATCGCGCTCTACCGCCGCAAGCCCCGTCGCACCCTGCGCCGCCGAGGGTTCCGTCCTTGTCAGAGCCGTCGCCCTCACTGCGTCCTCGCCGATCTGCCGCCGTTGGGGTCGCGCACAGTGGAAAATGCGAGAGGGAGTCATCGTGGAGCCCGCTGCCGCTGCCACTGTAACCGCACCGTCGCCTGAGATGAACCCGACGGGAGAGAGGGGGAAACCACCTGCGACACCGTCGGAGCTCCCTTTGCCGTCAGAAACTGCCGCCGTTCAACCAGCTGCTGCAGTGGTTGTCGCCCATTGTGAATGGCTGCAGGAGAAGCTGTTGTGGCTGCCGAAACCACACCGGAGTTTCTGCCCATTTTTGTCGCCGGAGAACCTCGCTGCTGTCACCGGAAGACTCTTCTGGTAAGGGTTTTATTTGAGGTTTCTGTCCTTTTTGAATTCCGAGAATATTATAGTCACTGCGTGATGGTTCCAGTTGTCGTGATCAGAATTTGTCGTCGCTGCTACTTAAAGTGGTTGCCGGGCTGCCGCCGAACCGGCCCGGAGACTACTGCTATTTCGGTTTAGCCGTCCTTTCTTAGTTTCGGTAAGTATTTATGTTTCGAAAAGCCTCGCGTTAGTATTCCGTCGTGTTGCTTAATGAATGTGAGTTTTGATAACGTGGGATCGAGTCCTGATTATTATATGTTGCGATTAGTATTGCTATAGTTATTGCAAAAGTGGCTGGGAGCTGAGGTTTGGTTCCCGTCAGTTCGGTTTGAGGCGGAAAGGACTTGATGAGGCATTTGGGCTATGGTTTTGCGTTTTGAGGTAGGGGCGCTTTCCAAAAACTGTGCTTTATGTATTGGAATTATTACATATGGATACTGATGTGAGATATTGTGTATTTGGTGATTGTATCTGCCTTATGTATTGTTTGATTGACTCGAATGATTATGGATGTTTGTTTGGCTGAATTGTTGTGTGGCTTTGTGAAATGTAATCTTTTGAAGTTGATTCTTTAAAGATTTGAAATGAGTTTAATCCGTTGAGGATTGGTTTGAATTGAGTCAATTATTTTGATGATGTGAAAGATAGAATACTCTTGAAATTCGATATGCCACTGAGGCGACTGTTGGATTTAGCTTGCTTTTGAATTGATTTCTGGTTTTGAGCTGTTGAAAAGGAATGAGAACGGTTTAGTTGGGACCCGAACCGGGTGGCAAAAGTCCATGTTTTAAGGGAGATGCTGTCGGAATTTCTATAAAATCCGAATCTTTATTGAAATATTGTCTAGAAAAATGATGAGTTAAAGACTTCAACTATCATATTTGAATTATCAAGAAAGGGATGATTCATGCTTTTGAAATGAGTTATTAAAGAGGAAATTGTGATATAGTCTTGCTTTTTAAGAAAGGCATGATATCTCTTTCAGGAGAAAGTTATTTAGATGAAACTTATGTTTTAAAGCTGTTTTAAATGTGACAAGGGTATTGCCTTTGAATTTGACTTGAGGGTCTCAATAAGAAGAGTTTCAATGACTTTGAAAGAACCTATGTTTATTGACAAGTTTCATTTTGAAATGTTTTGAGAAAGGTTTTAAGTACTCTTTGAATTCTGAATTCTTGCTAGACTAAAGCAATTTTGAACCGTTGAAACATTCTAGAATTTATCATGGGGTTGAAGTTGCTTTTGCCTAAGTAAAGGAAACGGATTTTAAAAGCAGTGAATGATTATATGACTCGGTTTGGCTTAGATCCTATTTTATTACTCAAATCAGGAAGCCAAGGTTTTTAATGAATTTAAATGAACTTGGCGAAATGAGTTATGTTATTCTCCCCTAAAGACTTGGGACTCTGCCGAAAAACTTTTGTTATAAAATTCCATTGTTGGATGGGTGGTTTTGAATACTTTGAAATAAATCCTTAATTTGCCATGGTTTTGGAAGTTTTGGAAAGTGAAGGCCGAGAGTGGCTTTGTTTAAAAAAGGGAACTCACTTTGAGTAAATTTGGCTTATGAGCCTGAGATGATTTGAGAAATGAGATGTTTAAAGCCAAGGCTGAAACGAGTTGAAATTTGATTTCAAAGTGAAATGGCTTGAGAAAAGTGAATTATGGCTTAAATGCCAGTTTTATGAATTTGATGATGTTGAATGGTGGAAGTGCTGTTTTGTTATGGGCCGGAATGGCTGTGTATGATTACGAATATTGGCTGGTTTTGGATTGAACCGTGAGCCGGAATGGCTGTGTATGATATTGATTTATGGCTGATTGCCGAATGAATTATGGGCCATATGGCTGACTATGAATTACGAATTTAAGCCAGATGGCTGAGATGGATGTTGATCCATGGCTGGGACTGAATGAATATATGCTTGAGATACCTGGGTAGTAGCAAGGGTTGTGGTTCGTCCCACTTGCTCCCGGTCAGAGACTGTGACGCCTGGGTAGTAGCGGTAGTAGTGGTAATTCCACTCGCTCCAGGTTGAGCTTTTAAACACCCGCTTGGATAGTAGCCGCAGTAGTGGTTATTCCACTGGCTCTGGGTTGAGCGGGTAGTAGCAATGGGGTTGTAGCTCAAACCTACTTGCTCCATGATGGGTGTTTCTGTCCATGGTTAGCTACCAGGACGTGTCGAGTTGGTTATATAACCGACAGATGATATCATCAGCCACTAGGGACAGGCATGCAACATATGCATCTATGTGACATTGTTTGGTGTGCATATTGTACTTGGTTTGCCTATGTGATTAACTGCTAATTGTTCTACTTGCAATAACTGTTTGTTTGTGTTTGTATCTTTCTACTTGTGTTTGCATCTGGAACTCTGTTGGATTTTGGTGGATTGGTTGTGGTTGGATTGTTTGGGCCTAGGGCCGTTGTTGAATGAGATGGACCGATGGTTGATTTTGGTTTTGTGTTTCTGGTTTGGAATAAGATACGAAAGGTTATTTTGGTTCAGTATAAATAAACCTTTTTGAAAGGCTTTGATGTTTTGAGAATTGAACGGTTTCTCTTTCAGAAAAGATTTCTGACTTTACTTTTATTGAAAACCGTTATGTTTGAAAAAAGGCATAAGACGGTTATTAATCACTGGTACGATTTATCTTCATGTATCCTATTACAGTAATTTCCAAAAACCCTCTACTGAGAACCCTTTCGAGGATGACGTTCTCACCCCCTACATTTTTCCCCTTTCAGGAT
>NC_029774.3:48088282-48092559 GCF_000817695.3 Arachis duranensis
ACATGGATGTACTCTTTATGAGTTTTTGTAAGTTGTATGGTATGTATGGATGTACGTTGTATAGCAAAGTAATTTAGAGGAGCGGTATCGCGGTTTAAAGTTTTAAACAAGCTCATATTTTAGTATTAAATAGTATAAGTGTCATCGTAATGTCCGAGCTATCAGAGTTGCGCAGCCGGAAGCGTGAGCTTTGGTAGTTAGGGTGTTACATTATGGTATCAGAGCAATCCTTCTTGTAGAGCCTGAGGAATGGACCGACTATGCTTCAATTGCATACTCTGAGCGTTTGTCATATATTATTTCTTGTCGAGTGACGAGAATTAGAGTTTTGTGCACATGACAGTCTATTGATTAACGCTGTTATTCTTGCATTGCATAATTCTGATATTAAGTTTGGCCGGCTTAATACTAGTGAATTACGTATATTAAGGCACTAATGGGTTATCATAGGCGATATACGAGTTTTGAGTAAAGCGAATCGCTGGTTTTGGGAATGTTAGAAACTATTTCTCGAGGCTATTCAGTTGTGTATCTTAGATTTTGTTCGAGTCGACCTGTTCTGTCATATCCTAACTTGAAGTTCTTGTTTGCTACTCCTCTTGAAAAGTAATTTGATATTTCCACTCTGTTTCTCTATTCATATGCATTCTTGTTTGATCTTAAATGCATATGCTTGTTTAAAATCCATGTTGCATCTATCTTTCTTTGTTTGAATTCTTCTTGATTCAGGTATTCTCTGATATGGCTTTGAACTTGTCCTAATGCGCTGTGCATTTTAACTCCAGAATTCCGAGTCCATTATTAGAGAAATTGTTGATTTAGTTTTTCTCTTATTTGACAGTGAGCACAGCCAATTTTAAGATTTTATGAAAATTGCTGTTGAATAGGTATATACTTATCTGTACATGAAATTTTGAAGATTTCTTATACAGTTTAACAACTATCTATTTCTAACACCTCATCTGTACTTTTACTTGTTTACGGAACTGCATTTACTTTAAAATTACAATTTGACTTTCTAGTAATTTTACTGTAGTTCCAATGCACATCTTCATTTGATTATGTATTTTGATATTTTTCAAAATTTTGGAAAGAAAGAATTTTTCACTTTTATCCCGGTTGAGTTTCGTTTGATAAGCTTTACTTAACTTATTTTGAATTGAGTTTGATTTAGCATGCTATATGGTTTTTGCCATTGTTGTTCTTTTGAAAGTGTTGGACTCATAGCTTTCTTCCTATGAACGGACTAAATTCTCTATTAAATCTTCCATCTCTATGAGTGTCATACTTGACTTTGTTTTTAACTAGACTATTACATCTTGTGAACATTACCATTGATCTTGGTTTGTCCTCTCTTGTGAACCTCATCCTTGTGTGAGTCAGTTTGATTCGTTTCAAATTAGTGCATCGTTTATTCTCTCATTATCTCTACAAGAGTTTTTAGTCAAAGATTTATCATTGAGAAATTACTAATGATTGAGTTGTCTTTTTCTACAACTTTTGTATTCTTTTGGATCAATTGAAAGCTTATTTGATGTCTCATGCCTAGAGGATCTTGCTTGAACTACTTTGGTTTAAGATCCTTTCTTGCAAGGCTTGACTCCTTTTTAGTACATCTTAAACTTCTTGAATGTTCTTCTGAGGTGGTGATTTCAAGAACACTTTTGGAGTCTTGTTTTGAACCTTTTAAAGAATTTTTGAATTCTCTTGTAAGAAGTTTTAAACGGAATTTATTTTCTGTTGCTTGATTGAGATTGAAACCTGATGAGCGGATATTTTATACGCTTTTTGGGGGTAATTTCATGTAGATTTTAGCATGTTTTAGTTAGTTTTAGGAGAATATTATTAGTTTTTAGGCAAAAATCATATTTCTGGACTTTACTATGAGCTTGTGTGTTTTTCTGTGATTTCAGGTATTTTCTGGCTGAAATTGAGGGAGCTGAGCAAAAATCTGAGTTAGGCTGAAAAAGGACTGCTGATGTTGTTGGATCCTGACCTCCCTGTACTCGAAATGGATTTTCTGGAGCTACAGGAGTCCAATTGGCGCGCTCTCAACGGCGTTGGAAAGTAGACATCCAGGGCTTTCCAGCAATATATAATAGTCCATACTTTGCGCGAAGATAGACGACGTAACTTGGCGTTGAACGCCAAGTTCATGCTGCTGTCTGGAGTTAAACGCCAGAAAAACGTCATGATCCGGAGTTGAACGCCCAAAACACGTCATAACCTGGAGTTTAACGCCAAGAAAGGCCTCTACTCGTGGATAGCTTTAGTCTCAGCCCCAGCACACACCAAGTGGGCCCCAGAAGTGGATTTCTGCACCAATTATCTTAGTTTACTCATTTTCTGTAAACCTAGGTTACTAGTTTACTATTTAAACAACTTTTACAGACATTTCTTGTACCTCATGACATTTTCAGATCTGAATTACATACTTTGTGACGGCATGAGTCGTGGTATAAGCTGGATTGATGGCGGCATTCATGAGAATCCGGAAAGTCTAAACCTTGTCTGTGGTATTCCGAGTAGGATTCTAGGATTGAATGACTGTGACGAGCTTCAAACTCCTGAAGGCTGGGCGTTAGTGGCAGACGCAAAAGAATCAATGGATTCTATTCCAACCTGATTGAGAACCGACAGATGATTAGCCGTGCTGTGACAGAGCATAGGAACGTTTTCACTGAGAGGATGGGAAGTAGACACTGACAACGGTGACACCCTACATAGAGCTTGCCATGGAAAGAGCCTTGCGTGTGTTGAAGGATTTCAAGGAAGAGTTGAAGTCAAAGGACAAAGCATCTCCAAAACTCCAACATATTCCCCATTACTGCACAACAAGTAACGCTATTATTCTCTTTTTCTTCTTACAATTTTAAATACTTTGACTTCTTACAATTAAATCCAAATAACCTTATTGGCCTCCTGACTAAGATTAATAAAATAAACATTGATTGCTTCAAACCAATAATCTCCGTGGGATCGACCCTTACTCACGTAAGGTATTACTTGGACGACCCAGTGCACTTGCTGGTTAGTTGTGCGAATTACAAATTCGTGCACCAAGTTTTTGGCGCCGTTGCCGGGGATTGTTCGAGTTTGAACAAACTAAAGGTTTATTTTATTTCTTAGACTAGGAAGATTTTGGTAATTGGGTCAGAGTCTTTTATTTTCTTTTCAAAAATATTATTTTTCGTTATTAATTTTTAAATTTCTCTTTGAGTCTAGTGTCTTATTCTAAGTTTGGTTTCAATTTCATATTTTATATTTTTTATTTAAAATTTTCGTTTTAGTGTCTGTGTTCTTCATTGATCTTCAAGTTGTTCTTGTTTAATTTGCTTGTTTGATCTTGAGTTTTTCTTATTTTGTGTCTCTTCTTGTTTTTCTTGTGCTTTTTCAAAACAGTAACTTTCAAAAATTTTTACTCATATCCATAAATATAATACATTTTTAAAATCAACTCTGAAGTTGCTGCCCATTTTGCTGGAGCTTTAGTAGTTGTTCTTCATAATTGGGTATCTTCTTTGGAATCTTTTTCAAAAATAATTTTTCTTTTATTGAATCTTGTGCCAAACTCTAAGTTTGGTGTTTTCTTGTTATGTTTTCTTTAATTTTCAAAAATTTGTCTTGGTTTTCTAAAAATTTTAAGTTTGGTGTTCTTTCTTTTGTTCTTGGTGTTCTTGTGAATCTTCAAGGTGTTCTTGAGTCTTTCTTGTGTTTTGATCTTAAAATTTTTAAGTTTGGTGTTCCTTGGTGTTTTCCCTCCAAAATTTTCGAAAATAAGGAGCATTGGATTTAAAAAAATTTTAAGTCTTGTGTCTTTTGTGTGTTTTTCTCTTTCATCATAAAATTCAAAATTCAAAAAAAAATATCTTTTCTAACTAATTTTGAACTACATTTTTCGAAAATTTTATATAAAAGTTCAGATTTCAATTTCGAAATATTTTCAATTTCTTTTATTTGTCTTGTTTTTATTTTATTTTATAAAAATTAATTTTTTTTATAAAATAAACAATAGCAACATACATATCATCTCTTTTATTCCATTATGGAATTAAGTGGGAATGATCAGTCCAGGAGGACTCTGGGGTCATATGCTAACCCCACTACTGCTTCATATGGGAGTAGTATCTGTATACCCTCCATTGGAATTAGTAGCTTTGAGCTGAATCCTCAGCTCATTATCATGGTGCAGCAAAACTGCCAGTATTCCAGTCTTCCACAGGAAGAGCCTACTGAGTTTTTGGCACAATTCTTACAAATTGCTGACACAGTACGTG
>NC_029774.3:48096182-48096528 GCF_000817695.3 Arachis duranensis
TTCCCACCATCATACTCAAACACTTATATTCTGGTGGCAGTGGATTATGTATCCAAATGGGTGGAGGCTATTGCAACACCCACTAATGACACTAAAACAGTGTTAAAATTCCTCCAGAAACATATTTTCAGCAGATTTGGTATCCCTAGAGTGTTAATCAGTGATGGGGGCACTTATTTCTGCAATAAACAGCTTTACTCTGCTCTGGTACGTTATGGAGTCAACCACAGGGTAGCTACTCCATATCACCCACAAACTAATGGGCAAGCTGAAGTCTCAAATAGAGAACTTAAAAGAATCCTGGAACGGACTGTAATTAACCGCAGAAGGGATTGGGCAAGAAGAT
>NC_029774.3:48096670-48097813 GCF_000817695.3 Arachis duranensis
AACACAAGGCCTACTGGGCAACCAGATTCCTGAACCTTGATGCCAAGTTAGCTGGAGAAAAACGATTGCTCCAGTTAAATGAGCTAGAGGAATTTAGACTCAATGCTTTCGAGAATGCAAAAATTTACAAGGAGAAAGCAAAAAGATGGCATGATAAGAAATTGTCATCCAGAGTCTTTGAGCCAGGACAGAAAGTTCTGCTATTCAATTCAAGGCTCAAATATTTCCCTGGGAAATTAAAATCCCGGTGGAGAGGTCCATATGTAATCACAAGCATATCACCATATGGATACATAGAACTTCAGGATAATGACTCTAACAAAAAGTTCACTGTTAATGGACAAAGAGTTAAACACTATCTTGAAGGTAATTTTGAGCAAGAATGCTCAAGACTGAGACTTAATTGAAGATCAGCGATAGTCCAGCTAATGACATAAAAGAAGCGCTTGCTGGGAGGCAACCCAGCCAATCACAAAATTTAATTTTATTCATTTTTCTAATAATTTGAAGTTTTACAGGTAGATGCTACAGTATCTTCAAAAGGTGAAATAGCAATTGGCTGAAGTCACAAAGTTACAAAGAAAATTGGAAGCTCACTGGCGTGAAAAAGCTAGTAAGAAATACTTTGGGCGTTAAACGCCCAAAAGAAGCACCCACTAGGCGTTTAACGCCAGTAAGGGTAGCCATCTGGGCGTTAAACGCCAGAAAGAAGCACCTTCTGGGCGTTTAACGCCAGAATGTTAGCATCCTGGGCGTTCAGAAAACCGCCCAGTGACAAGGGACCTCCTAGCGTTCAACGCCAGAAAGAAGCATCAGCTGGGCGTTGAACGCCCAGGAGAAGCAACATTTGGGCGTTAAACGCCCAAAACATGCACCATGTGGGCGTTTAACGCCAGGATGGTGGGAGGAGGTACAAATTCGTTTTTCTTTATAATTTTTCAAAATTTTATGTTTCAATTCATGATTTTTTGCATAAACATGTTTCAAAATATCATCTTCAATTCCAAAAGTTTTTATCCTAACTTCTAAAAACCCTGATTTCTAAAAAAAATCCACGTTTCAAAAATATTAAATATATCTTAATCCATAAAGCCAAATGGTTTTCCAATCCAATCCAACTCTTTTAAGTTTATTTTCAAAAAT
>NC_029774.3:48098201-48099812 GCF_000817695.3 Arachis duranensis
GAGCTGCTCTCTTTGACCATCGGACTGTAGTCAGGGGAAAGATCATTCATACCAATTCTGACAAGATCAGGGAGATATTTAAGCTTCCCCAACTGAAAGATGACCCAGACTCCTTTAATAGGAGAATGATGAGGGTCAATAAAGGGCTGGACAAGGTTCTGGAGGACATATGCATCCCTGGAGCCAAGTGGACCACCAGCACGACTGGCATCCCAGTTCAACTAAAAAGGGAAGATCTGAAACCAGTAGCCAGAGGTTGGCTGGATTTCATAGGACGTTCCATATTGCCCACCAGCAACTGTTCTGAAGTCACTATTAAAAGAGCAGTAATGGTTCACTGCATCATGTTGGGAAAAGAAGTGGAAGTCCATCAGCTGATCTCATGTGAGCTATATAAAATAGCAAACAGGAATTCTAAGGACGCCAGATTGGCTTATCCAAGCTTAATTTCTATGCTTTGCAAAGATGCTGGAGTAAAGATGGGAATAACTGAATATATCCTAATTGAAAAGCCCATTACTGGAATATCAATGGTCAGACAACAGCAACAAGATGATGCAACCAAGAGGAGAGCACAAGAAGCCCTCCCAGAACTGCCCCAATTCGAATATTGGGAACAGCTTGAGGCTTCTGTTTCCAGATTGCAAGAAGCTATGGATCAAATAAAGGAAGAACAGAATAATCAAGGTAGCATGATTTGCAAACTGCTCAAGGAACAAGAGGAGCAAGGGCGTGATCTAAGGGAGCTGAAGCGCCAAAAATTAATCCTTGAACAGCACCCCACAGATTAAAGGAACATCTACTCCTCAAAACAACAGGTTGCTGAGTTTCAATTTTTCTGCTTTAGCTTAGTGATAGTATTATTATAGAAATTCACCTTAGGAGATATTCAGTAGTAATTAGTATGTCTATTTTGATTTTATTTCCAATTAAGCTATAATTTATTTTTCTCATCATCATCAGGCATGAATAAAGTAGTAGATTTTTTTTAGAATAAAGAAGTAATCTATATTTTTCGAGTTCTCAATAATAAAAATTATAATTAATTATGTGTGGTGGCAATACTTTTTGTTCTCTGAATGAATGCTTGAACAGTGCATAATATGTACTTTGAATTTGATGAATATTGGCTCCTGAAAGAATGAGGAACACGAAAAATATTATTGATGATCTGAAAAATCATGAAATTGATTCTTGAAGCAAGAAAAAGCAGTAAAAAAAAACAAAAAAAAAAGAGCCATGAGCACTAGGCAAGAGTAAAAAGGATCCAAGGCTTTGAGCATCAATGGATAGGAGGGCCCAAGGAAATAAAATCCAGGCCTAAGCGGCTAAACCAAGCTGTCCCTAACCATGTGCTTGTGGCATGCAGGTTCAAGTTACAAACTTGAGACTGAGTGGTTAAAGTCGTGATCCAAGGCAAACAGAGTGCGCTTAAGAGCTCTGGATACCTCTGACTGGGGACTTTAGCAAAGGTAAGTCACAATCTGAAAAGGTTCACCTAGTCATGTGTCTGTGGCATTTATGTATCCGGTGGTAATACTGGAAAACAAAGTGCTTAGGGCCACAGCCAAGACTCATAAAATAACTGTGTTCAAGAATCAACATACTACA
>NC_029774.3:48100657-48106048 GCF_000817695.3 Arachis duranensis
CAGAATCTTCGTGGTATAAGCCGGATTGATGGCGGCATTCATGAGAATCCGGAAAGTCTAAACCTTGTCTGTGGTATTCCGAGTAGGATTCTGGGATTGAATGACTGTGACGAGCTTCAAACTCCTGAAGGCTGGGCGTTAGTGGCAGACGCAAAAGAATCAATGGATTCTATTCCAATTTGATTGAGAACCGACAGATGATTAGCCGTGCTGTGACAGAGCATAGGAACGTTTTCACTGAGAGGATGGGAAGTAGCCACTGACAACGGTGACACCCTACATAGAGCTTGCCATGGAAAGAGCCTTGCGTGTGTTGAAGGATTTCAAGGAAGAGTTGAAGTCAAAGGACAAAGCATCTCCAAAACTCCAACATATTCCCCATTACTGCACAATAAGTAACGCTATTATTCTCTTTTTCTTCTTACAATTTTAAATACTTTGACTTCTTACAATTAAATCCAAATAACCTTATTGGCCTCCTGACTAAGATTAATAAAATAAACATTGATTGCTTCAAACCAATAATCTCCGTGGGATCGACCCTTACTCACGTAAGGTATTACTTGGACGACCCAGTGCACTTGCTGGTTAGTTGTGCGAATTACAAATTCGTGCACCAAAACCATTGTTCAATTTTTTTACAAAAAGTTGACATGCGCTATTTTAAATGAGGTTTTGAAAAGTTTCCTTGTTTAATGGAAACCTGTCCGTTTATAACGCGCCACTTGTTTCCTTGCCAAATTGTAAGCAAAATTTTACCTCGAAATTTATTTTCTAAAGAGAGTTTAACTTCCTCTTTTGTACTCGCTATAAATGTTATACACGCTTGTTTGAATATGGGCTTTGGAAAATTTTGAACAAGCATTTGATTTCTCTTCCGAGTTTTATTATTGCTTTTGGTTAAGTTGTGCACTTAATTATCTTTCTAACATTTGAGGGAATATTTTGGCTCTTAGCCAAACTTGTGTACATTTTGTTTTTAAAACTCTACATAATCTACTTCAACGTGAAATTGATTTAGAGCAAAGCCACGTTTATGCTTTTGTTACTCTCTTGAAGGATACTTGTTGTTTACCTTATCTTTTAGACTGCGAAATGATTTTTTGCAAGTTTTTTATTCTTTTGTGAACAATGCATTCGAGAGTATTTTTAATCATGCTCTTGAGTTTGGTGAGCCTTGTCTTGGGTTTGAAATCTTCACTACTGCAAACCTCATGCTTCTTTGACTCAGCTTGAATTTGTTTCAAAATAATGCACTGAATTTTCTTCTTATTGGTCCTGTTGGATTTCTTTGATACAAGGGTTATCTTTGAAGTTGTCAATCGATTTATTTCTAGCAAACTTCATTGGTTGAGTGTCTTTGTTAGCTGGATTGGATACATCCTCTCAAATCTATTATTGCTATCCTTGACATTTGACTCTCCTTTCTGAATCTGGTATCCTTCTGAGTAGACTCGAGAATTGTTTTGATGTCACGTGCGACCTGTAGACATAGTAACGTGATGCGTTAGTTCTTTAAGACGTGATATGTGCATACGGCAGTTGACGCGGTAGGTGTGCAACGTTATGAGTTGTGGATGTTTTATTCCTTGCGAATGGGTTTGCGGTCGATAGGCTGATGATCGAATATGGGGATTGTAGAGTACTTGATGGAGTTGGAAAGTTAAAGCCTTGAGGTTGATATGAGATTAGTGTGCGAATATTAAGCACGTTGTTTTATAACCTTCAATGTCTTGCCTTACTATCACATGTTTGACCCATGTCACCTTTTGCATTGAGCCTATCTTGTAATGTTTCCTTTGCAACCATACTCCTAACCTTGTATCTTTAGGCATACGACCATCCAAGTATTTGAGAAAATCATATATATGTTTATATGTTGAGATATTTTTACTTCTTCCTTAAATGTGTTCAAGGGTGAACTGATATGAAATTTCTTTCGTTTTGTATCAATTTTCGAGGGCAAAAATTTTTATAAGGTGGGTAGAATGTAAGACCCAGAACTTTTGAAAAGTCTTATTATGATCAAGTCTCAAATCATATGGTTATTTATAGCCTTAATTTTAGAAATTATTTTATTAAAGATAATTCAGGCAAGTTTTGATTTATTGAATTTGAGATAAGTTATGGTTATTATACAATTTTACAATTATTAGATTATGTTCTATATTTAAATCATATAGTTGGTAGTTGTGAAATAAAAAGGATTTTTATATGATTTTGGACTAAATAATTAATATTTTAGAATATTGATATTACTATTTTGGAAAATGAAGAAATTAAGTATATTATTTATAATTTTTGGATTTGAACATTTTATTGAAAATAAAGTGCGAAATTGATGAGCAAATAGTATTTTTATACATTATTATTGTTGGATTAGAATTTAATTCTAATTACTATATTATCCCTATTTTTAAGTGAAATTACCAATTTACCCTTAACCCTAATTTTCAAAATAAAGAAACCCTAACCCAGTAACCCGTTACCATGACCCGGTTCCCTCCACCCACGCTCAGCAGCAGCAGCTGCCGCCTTCTAACCTAAACACAAACACAGCGGCAGCCTTCCCCAATTCAACCAGCAGCAACAGCTGCAAAAATTGAAGAAAGAAAGAAATAGAGAGGGAAGGAAGAAACGGATCCGTGGAGGAGAAGAAGGAGAGGAGGGGAGGAAAGAGACTGCGCCGCGTGCTGGGCTTCTCCGCCATCGTGTCGTCGCCTTGCCGATGAGAGAGGAGACCACCCCCCACACTGCCTCACCACCGCCGCGCGAGGAGCTTCCATGGCCACCGTTGTCAAGCTCGCAGGTGGAAGAACCAGAGATGACGCGAGGAAGAGAGGGAGTCATCGCGCTCTGCTGTCGCGAGCCCCGTCGCACCCTGCGCCGCCGAGGGTTCCGTCCTTGTCAGAGCCGTCGCCCTCACTGCGTCCTCGTCGATCTGCCACCGTTGGGGTCGCGCACAGTGGAAAACGCGAGAGGGAGTCGTCGTGGAGCCCGCTGCCGCTGCCACTGTAACCGCACCGTCGCCTGAGATGAATCCGACGGGAGAGAGGGGGAAACCACCTGCGACACCGCCGGAGCTCCCTTTGCCCTCAGAAACTGCCGCCATCCAACCAGCTGCTGCAGTGGTTGTCACCCGTTGTGAATGGCTGCAGGAGAAGCTGTTGTGGCCGCCGAAACCACACCGGAGTTTCTGTCCATTTTTGTCGCCGGAAAACCTCGCTACCGTCGCCGGAAGACATTTCCGGTAAGGGTTTTATTTGAGGTTTCTGTCCTTTTTGAATTCCGAGAATATTATAGTCACTGCGTGATGGTTCTAGTTGTCGTAATCAGAATTTGTCACCGCTGCCACTTGAAGTGGCTGCCGGGCTGTCGCCGAACCGGCCCGGAGACTGCCGCTATTTCGGTTCAGCCGTCCTTTCTTAGCTTTGGTAAGTATTTATGTTTCGAAAAGCCTCGCGTTAGTATTCAGTCGTGTTGCTTAATGAATGTGAGTTTTGATAACGTGGGATCGAGTCCTGATTATTATATGTTGCGATTAGTGTTGCTATGGTTATTGCAAAAGTGGTTGAGAGCTGAGGTTTTGGTTCCCGTCAGTTCGGTTTGAGGCGAAAAGGACTTGATGACGCATTTGGGCTATGGTTTTGCATTTTGAGGTAGGGGCGCTTTCCAAAAATTGTGTTTTATATATTGGAATTATTACATATGGATACTGATGTGAGATATTGTGTATTTGGTGATTGTATCTGCCTTATGTATTGTTTGATTGACTCGAATGATTATGGATGTTTGTTTGGCTGAATTGTTGTGCGGCTTTGTGAAATGTAATCTTTTGAAGTTGATTCTTTAAAGATTTGAAATGAGTTTAATCCGTTGAGGATTGGTTTGAATTGAGTCAATTATTTTGATGATGTGAAAGATAGAATACTCTTGAAATTCATCTTTTAAACTTTGGAAATGAGTTAAATCGGTTGATATTGAGTTGAATTTGAAATGGTTTCCTTGAGATATGCCACTGAGGTGACTGTTGGATTTAGCTTGCTTTTGAATTGATTTCTGGTTTTGAGCTGTTGAAAAAGGAATGAGAAACGGTTTAGTTGGGACCCGAACCGGGTGGCAAAAGTCCAAGTTTTAGGGGAAATACTGCCAGAATTTCTATAAAATTTGAGTCTTTATTGAAATGTTGTCTGGAAAAATGATGAGTTAAAGACTTCAACTATCATATTTGAATTATCAAGAAAGGGATGATTCATGCTTTTGAAATGAGTTATTAAAGAGAAAATTGTGATTTAGTCTTGCTTTTTAAGAAAGGCATGATATCTCTTTCAGGAGAAAGTTTTTTAGATGAAACTTATGTTTTAAAGCTATTTTAAATGTGACAAGGGTATTGCCTTTGAATTTGACTTGAGGGTCTCAATCAGAAGAGTTTCAATGACTTTGAAAGAACCTAAATGTTTATTGACAAGTTTCATTTTGAAATGTTTTGAGAAAGGTTTTAAGTACTCTTTGAATTCTGAATTCTTGCAAGACTAAAGCAATTTTGAACCGTTGATACGTTTTAGAATTTATCATGGGGTTGAAGTTGGTTTTGCCTAAGTAAAGGAAACAGATTTTGAAAGGAGTGAATGATTATATGACTCGGTTTGGCTTAGATCCTATTTTATTACTCAAATCAGGAAGCCAAGGTTTTTAATGAATTTAAATAAATTTGGCAAAATGAGTTATGTTATTCTCCCCTAAAGACTTGGGACTCTGCCGGAAAACTTTTGTTATAAAATCCCATTGTTGGATGGGTGGTTTTGAATACTTTGAAATAAATCCTTAACTTGCAATGGTTTTGGAAGTTTTGGAAAGAGAACGCCGAGAGTGGCTTTGTTTTAAAAAGGAAACTCACTTTGAGTTAATTTGGCTTATGAGCCTAAGATGATTTGAGAAATGAGATGTTTAAAGCCAAGGCTGAAATGAGTTGAAATTTGATTTCAAAGTGAAACGGCTTGAGAAAAGTGAATTATGGCTTAAACACCGGTTTTATGAATTTGATGATGTTGAATGGTGGAAGTGATGTTTTGTTATGGGCCGGAATGGCTATATATGATTACGAATATTGGCTGGTTTTGGATTGAACCGTGAGCCGGAATGGCTGTGTATGATATTGATTTATGGCTGATTGCCGAATGAATTATGGGCCGTATGACTGACTATGAATTACGAATTTAAGCCGGATGGCTGAGATGGATGTTGATCCATGGCTGGGACTGAATGAATATATGCTTGAGATACCTGGGTAGTAGCAAGGATTGTGGTTCATCCCACTTGCTCCAGGTCAGAGACTGTGACGCCTGGGTAGTAGCGGTAGTAGTGGTGATTCCACTCGCTCCAGGTTGAGCT
>NC_029774.3:48106831-48137106 GCF_000817695.3 Arachis duranensis
TTGTAATATATATATGTATATACATGGATGTACTCTTTATGAGTTTTTGTAAGTTGTATGGTATGTATGGATGTACGTTGTATAGCAAAGTAATTTAGAGGAGCGGTATCGCGGTTTAAAGTTTTAAACAGGCTCATATTTTAGTATTAAATAGTATAAGTGTCGTCGTAATGTCCGAGCTATCAGAGTTGCGCAGCCGGAAGCGTGAGCTTTGGTAGTTAGGGTGTTACAAGAATCCTACTCGGAATACCACAGACAAGGTTTAGACTTTCTGGATCCTCATGAATACCGCCAACAATTCTAGCTTATACCACGAAGATTCTGATTAAGGAATCTAAGAGATACTCATTCAATCTAATGTACAACGGAGGTGGTTGTCAGGCACACGTTCATGGGTTGAGGAAGGTGATGATTGTCACGGATCATCACCTTCTTCATAGTGAAGCGCGAATGAACATCTTAGATAGGAACAAGCATGTTTGAATGGAAGACAGAAATAATTGCATTAATTCATCGAGACGCTGCAGAGCTCCTCACCCCCAACAATGGAGTTTAGAGACTCGTGCTGTCAAAGAGTATAAAATTCAGATCTAAAAATGTCATGAGATACAAAATAAATCTCTAAAAGTTGTTTAAATACTAAACTAGTAACCTAGGTTTACAGAAAATGAGTAAACTAGGATGGATAGTGTAGAAATCCACTTCTGGGGCCCACTTGGTGTGTGCTGGGGCTGAGACTTAAGCTTCTCACGTGCCTGGGCTATTTCTGGAGTTGAACGCCAGGTTGTAACCTGTTTCTGGCGTTGAGCTCCAACTTGCAACCTGTTTCTGGCGCTGAACGCCAAACTGCAACATGGAACTGGCATTGAATTCCAGTTTACGTCATCTATCTTCGCACAAAGTATGGACTATTATATATTACGGGAAAGCCCTGGATGTCTACTTTCCAGCCCAATTGAGAGCGCGCCAATTAGACTCCTGTAGCTCCAAAAAATTCATTCCGAGTGTAGGGAGGTCAGAATCCAACAGCATCAGCAGTCCTTTTTTAGCCTAAATCAGATTTTTGCTCAACTCCCTCAATTTCAACCAGAAAATATCTGAATTCACAGAAAAATACGCAAACTCAATATATATATCTCTGTGTGTGTGTGTGTGTGTGTACTTCTATGCGCGGACTAGTTATCTTCGCAAGCCGGATCTTGAATTTTTGGATATCCGTATTTTCGGTACTCTCTTATTTATATACTCGCATTAGCTTATCCTTTATCTGTTTCGTTACGTTATCGATCGGAGTGTCGCACTTTTCAGTTTAACAATTTTGTTACCCCTTTTTCTTCAAAGGCTCTATGTTATAAACATTTTTTGCACTACTATATATACTAAATTTTATTTCGTGAGGTCATAATACCTTGCCATCTCTATTTTATGACATAAGCATAAGGTTCTGTGTAGTAGAGTGTTACATACATAGACAACTAAACTTGACGTTTTTTCTTTAATTCAAAGTCATCTATTATTGATTCTGTACTGAAAGTAGCTGCAATTTCTTTCTCAATGTAAATGACTAAATTATCTGCAAGAAATTCGTCTGCCATTTTATTCCGAAGCCTTGTTTTAACAATTTTTATTGCTGAGAAAGCTCTTTCTGTTGTTGTTGTAGATACTGGAAGAGTCAAGACATTGCGAATCATTCTATCAACCAAATGATAAGTTTTTTATTTTTCTGTTTCTTTCAATCTTTGACATAACTTAGAAAGTGTCCCAACATCTTTTAGATGATTCAGTATATCAAATGCATAATATTGCAATTGAGCATTCAAAAGAATTCTTTCGTGATTAAAAAAATATGAAGGATAAAACTTTTCAACTAAATTGCATATATTCTGAATATTAAACAACTCAAAATCGTCTTTAGGGTCCAAAGCAGTACTTAAAGTAAAAAACTCCATGGTTTTCTCATTGAATCTATTATTTAACTCTTGTATTTGAGAGTCAAATGCTGCCAAAAATATATCTACTTGATAATGATGCTCAATTGTTATCTTTGGTTGATGAGATCGACCTCTTCTAACCGTGCATTGTGTACTCATATCAGTAATGTCAATTTCATGTTTCTCACAAAATTTCTTAACAATCTCAAGTAAATTGCACCAACCATTATCCCTCAATTTTGAAGAAGTGGTTTTGATGTGGAAACAACATACATTGCATTCAAAATATCTTGAGATTTTTGTTGTAATGCTTGGCACAAAATATTAGTAATCCCCATTATTTCCTTCATCAAATGTAACGAAAAACAAATTCAAACCAAGAAGCTTGAAAACGACGACGATGACTTGTATCGCTTGAGAATGGATAATTATCAAGTATTGATTGATTTGGTCCATCTTTAAAATAAGCTCGACGAATTCCATCTCTTTTACTTAGATGAAACTTCTAAATCATTGGTCGAATTCCTAGATCTCTTACCAAATGACATACTTCAATTTGTTCAGGATTTAGTCATGGGCGCTTTGACTTTGAAATATCTTGTTGAGGAGCTAAAGTATTCATGTTTGATGCCTCAAGTATTGAAGAGGTTGGTGTTGATGTAACAACATTAGAAACATTTGTACTTTTCTAGCTAGTCTTTTTTTAAAAAATGTCTATTGTTTTTATCTTGCCCATGATTCAACTAAATTCCTATAATTGAGAATTTACATAGATAATAAGATAAACATTATGCAACTTAACTAAACCCAATTTATTTTATTTTTGCAAATCAATAATATCAATGTTACAAATAATTAATAATAAAAAAAACTAAAAACAATACATGCTAGGATAACATAATTACATGATTATCATCTTCAATTTTTTTTAAAAACCTAAATTATTATTATTATAAGATTATAAACTAGATAAATAAATAATATATAAATTATTAAAAAATAAATAAAAGAAATAACTTACAAAAGAATGAAGAATGAGAGATGATAATGGAAAACTAAAGACTACTTACTATCTTCTAAGTTGTAATGATAATGGAAATATAGAGTGATGTTTTGTTTTCTAATTAAAAAAAGAGAAAAGAATTGAAGAAGTGACTTGTTGGCTTGTTATTGCTGCCGATTCAGATTCTTCACTTTTAACATGGATTATGACTTTTTTTTTTTTAACTAAGCATATGGCCCATAGTCTAAATAAGTGAATAACACACTATTTTTCAATTATTCTTTACTACACCCACTTTTTGCATTATTCTCGGAATGTAAGAAAAGAAAAAATAGCTATGTTGTATTGTATTAAAATGAACTAATGTGTTGAATTACATTTTAACTACACAATGACACCTATTTGTTGTTAAGTACGAGACAAATAGCGCAACTAAAATATAAAAATGAAAAAATAAACATTTGTATAAAATATAAAAAGAATTAAATATGTTTTTTTTTGAAAATTATAATTTATCTTTATTACAATGAGATTATAATAACATTTTTTCTTGACAAAAAAATATACTTCCCTCTAAATATATAAGACAATATCTTTCAAAAAAAATTTAAACTTTTTTTAGATGACTTCTCTCTTGTTCGATGATATTTGTTATTGAATGATATAATATATTTATATTAAAATTTTTCTCACCTTAATGACACAAAAACTATTAGAGGTGTAAGTTATCAAACCGGAACGAAAATTACCGCAAACCGAATCGAAAATTACAACAACCGATTTAAAAATTAAAAAAATCGGTTTTTTTTTTGTTTTTTTCTGACAAAATCGATTGGTTCAGTTTGGTTTTCGGTTGGGTTGATAGAAATTAAACCGAACCAAATCGAACCGAAGATATGCATCTATTTCAATGTTTTAACCATTTTAACCTTTAACCTAACAATAAAAATCTGTAACCCCTAACCATTTAAATATTTTACTCTTATTATTTCATTTTATTGACTATTTTGAACATCTAATTATTATGATTCATATTTTGCTCATTAGAAATTAAAAACCAAAAAACCGACCGAACCAAACCGCTGTTGGTTCGGTTCGGTTCGGTTCGGTTGTTGTAAAAGCAACAAACCTAATGGTTGTGTCTGTAGGAACCGAACATATCGGTTCGGTTAGTTTTTGGTCTAAAACCGAACCGATAACACCCCTAACAACTATAGGTGGATAATGCGTATTACTTTCCACCGTTAACATTCAATGGCTTATAAGTAGAATAATGTTTTCCTTTCATTTTGTTTAATTTTTATTTCTTTTTCATAAAAATCAATTTGACTATTTTTACAATCTCCCATTTAAAACTATTTTTAAAAAAATTTTAAAATTCATATTTCTCATGTATTTGATAGACTGTAGTAAGATCTATACCATTCAACTTACTAGTGTTAATTGGATTTATCATGACATCTGCTAGGTTATTTTTAATGTGAATCTTTTGCATATTCACACTCCTTTCTTTTACTACTTCTTGAACAAAATAATATCGTACTCCAATATTCTTTGTCCTTAAATGACAGATTAGATTCTTTGCAATTTGTAAGGCACTCTATCTGACACAATATACAGGAATCTTCTACTATTTGTATCTGAGTTCCTCTATTAATAACCTTTAGATCCAAATGACTTTTTTGTATGCTTGTGTCTGTAACTTAGATAGCGAGCTTACAACTCCTCCTACAAGTATGAACAGATATGGTGTAATAAATTTCTGTTTATCAATATCACCTACAAAGTCTAAATCAATATATCTATTAAAAATGAATTCTGATCCTCCAAAAAATAATGCACCATTCAAGGTATCTTTGTTGTGTCTTAAGATCTTGTTAACAGCATTCCAATGTTCTTTACCTAGATTGTCATAAATCGACTTACCGTCGTAATTGCTTGAGCAATATAAAGTCTTGTACAAATCATGGCATATATAAGATTTTCCACCACTGATGCATGCGGTACTCGAGATATTTTCATCCTCTACTAGGGCACAAATCTGAGGATATTTTAAAATCCATAGGGAGTAGAGTTAAAAATTGGCTTATATTCTTGTATTTTAAAATGTTGCAAGATCTTTTTCAAATAACTCTTTTGTGATAGTCAAGCCGTCTTATCCTTTTTGTCTCGATAGATTTGCATCCCTAAAATCTTGTTTGTTGATCCTAAGTTCTTCATAACAAATTTCCTAGCCAACTGTGTCTTTAACTCTTATATTGATCTTCGTTAGGGCCAACTACCAACATGCCATCCACATACAGTAGTAAAGTGATGCAATAATTATCACCAGAGCGCTTGTATTAGGTACAATGATCTGCATTAAGTTGGTTGTATCCAAGGCTAATAATAAAGGAATTAAATCTCTTCTACCAACACCTTAGTGCTTGCTTTAGACCATACAAAGATTTAATTAACCTGAAAATCAAGTCTTTTTTTTGCATCTAATTACTCTAGATTCAAGTTTTAACTTTGTTTTCAATTTCTTGAATATCACAAGCACCTCTGATTTCTTCTTGATTGGGTATACCAAAGCCACCTAGAATAATCATCAATAAATGATACAATATATTTTTCTCCTTCTAGGGACGTCTTTGGTAGCTCCCATATACTTTCTCCGAGCAGTTGATTTACCAAACGTTAATCTATGTTTCTTGTTTGTCACACGATGCTCACAAAATGGTAAATTTTCAAGTCCCGTTTTGACATGTGGTTCAGTTTGTGATGCCATGTCATCAACATTTCTTCTTGGCTTATTGAAGTAACTAATGCTTCTACCTCTTGCAAAGTGTCTCTTGTAAGCATCTATAGATTCGCTGTAATATTTTCTGATCTTGTTACTACAAGAGCACCCTTAACAACTTTCAAGATCCTACCTTCAATTTGTGTCTTGCAACAAAGTTCATCTAGTTGCTCAATCAATAACAAATTCTTCTTCAATCCTTTTTTGTGTCTTACCACTTGAAGTGAATAAATAGAACCATAAAAAAAGGGTTCATAAGACATTATCGTTTCCCATTAATACAGATCCTTCCAAAACAAGTTTAAAAGTACAAAATCAATCACAATGCAAATTCATGTGTCAGGTTGCTCCTAAATCCACTATTCGAACAACAATAAGTTGTTTTCCATCTTTAAACTGAATTGTTGCTTCATCATAAAAGATTTCTCTATCATCAGTGGTATTTGCAACGCATCCTTGAGAACTTGATTCTTTTGAAACTTTCTCTATACTCTTCATATTCCTACAATCTTCAAAAAGCAAGCCAACTTCAAAATGCTTGCCCTTGGTGTGAAGAACCAAATTTTCAGCAAGAACAACTCAAATTATCATAGAAAATGGGAAGAGCTACTAGAAAAGTGATTCTGAGTTCTGCAAAGTGTTTTTGAAACCATACAAGTTTAGTGGTTGCGTATGCTAGACATTTGTATTCTACCTCTGTGAAAGATCTGCTCACGACTTGCTTTTTCCTACTGCATCAAAATATGAGGTTGCTTCAAAGATACATGCAGAACTTGTTTGTTGACATTCTATCATCATGATCACTCGCCCAATAAACATCTGCAGATACAAGGAGTCAAAATAAACACATATGGTGAATGTGATACAATGATTAACCATACCTGCCAAAAATCAAAGTATTCATTTGACTACTTTCCAATGACGTTGGAGCAGATTATGCATGAATTGGTTGACCTTATTTACCGCAAAACCAATTTGAGGATGTGATAGAGTGGCATATTGCAGACTCCAACAATTGATGTATGGATGTACATAGATCGAATCCGATTCGATATGATCAAAATCTCAATTTCATCCGTAGTAAAATAATTGGATCAGATCCAATACCTGTATTTTGTAGACTTGGATCCGATCCTATCGATGAATTTGTGGATCGGATCAAATATCGGATATATCTGCAAAAAAAATATAAAATCAACAAAAATTAACAAAATTAATAGAAATTAATAAAACTTAATAGAAACTTATAAAATGAATGAACATAACTAGGTGATACAAAACTAAAGAGAATACCAATTATATGTAGACAAGAATTTAACAAAAGAACAAAAGAGAATATGGAGTTGTGATTACAAAACAAAGGTAGTGGTTCACATTTAACAAAAGAACATAGTTGTGATTAAAGAACGAAAGATGAGAACATAAAACAGAGAATGATAGGCTAGTGAGGTAATGATGAACAAAGGTGGCGACAAATAGAGGCAACGATTTTGCGACGAATAGAGACAGTGATTCAGCAATGAACGATGAATGATGATGGCTAGGTGTCGGTTTAAAAATTCACAAGTTAAAACTCAAGTTTGGTCATAGATATAATCCTAAATCGACAAATAACTCTATCAAAATTTAAATAGATTGTCACAATTCAAATCAAATAATCAAGAGTTTTAAATTTTGGGTCGTACTCCCCCAATAATAATTTCTTCCATGTTCACACATTGGAATAGCTCTAAATTTCTCGATCTCCTCACGAATTAACTTTAGATTGTTGAAAAGAAATCGGACAAACAGCATGCAAACGACAGCTAAAAAAGAGAAGGCAGTCGCTGCACATTCTATCATTTTATTGACTGCATGTGCTTTTGAGGGCCCCACTCGTTCAATCACTTGCTTGTGATTGTAGTCATTTTCCGAAAAGTCACTAGCATTTACATCGCATTTTCTTACATATACAGTATATAATACCTCTTGCAACTTAACACTCTAAACCTATGTTCCTGATAACTATTATTGATGTGTTAGATCACTCCACAAACCACTAGCTACATTTATCCATATCAAAGATGGAGAAATTCTAGGATATAGGGAGGGATTAATCCAAGCTACCATGTAAGCATTGCATTAATATCAGACTTTTTATGCATTCTATAAGATCTATCAGGTTTTTCTAAACTATACCATCAACAAATTTTTAATATTTTTTTTAATAATTAAAATAGCTTACCATGATCCCAAAATGTGATATATGAGTTCTAAGTTACAGCAAATACAAACCAAACAAGACATACGTAAATAAAAACAATAGTATTCCTGAATATACCATATTTTGAGCATAACCCAAACAATAAAACACACAAAACTCATATATAAAAGACTCCCAGTAGCATGCATCACAGGAATGATCTAATGTGAATAAGATATACAGCAGCATGTGTTATAGTTGTAGAATCTTGTATAATCAAAATCCTACAACTTGGTAGTGCCTACTTAGGAGTTTTATTGGCAAGATTCCTTTGCATCCTCTTGCTTTGACAAATATTTTTATAGATGCAAATCTAATTTTTCATTTCCTCTTCTTTGTTGGCCATATCACTTTCGGAATACTGCGAGTAATCCATAATTCAAAACTTGTTTTCGTATTTCGCAATTAACACCATTTCAAATTTTATGTTTCTAAAACCTCACCCCAAATATTTTCAGACTCAGTCAAAAAACAAATGATACAGTTTCAATATTAACACCACAAAGGACACAATCAGACATAGATACTTGGATTAATCCATAAAAGATATAATTTCTTCTGCCATTCACAATTCACCAATTGATTATATGTGTTAGGAGAGTATTTTCATTATTTTAGAGACAATATAGAATGATAATCTTATCATATTTAAGGATCTAAATATTAAAAGAATTACACTATGTCAGTCTTGGACGTCAAGGAGACCAATAATTTGTCTAAAAACCAGTAGTAATAAAATAGCAGTAATCATAAGGCTCATTGGGTTAAGTAAGGACAACAAGAAATCTAAAATTCATTTCAAGTTCATTAGGAGAAAAATTTGAATATTGTTAATCATAATTAAATTTAATTTGTTGTTAAAATTTGTCAAAAGATTTTATTTAATTTTGATTTGTTTAGTAGTATTTTTGTGTTTAAAATTTAAATCAAATCTAATCTAAATATACTAATATCAAATATATTTAAATTAATTATTATATCTTTAGGTGTTTGATATTTAAATCAAATTTAATCTAACTAAATAAGATCATATCTGATTTAAATTAGATAGAGTTAACTTTAGAATCATATTTTTTATTTAATTTCAGATTTTATTGCTTTATTCTAGAAAGATTTAGTCCACTTTTAGACTAATCTGTTAGAGATCTATTTAACCATTTTTGTGAGATAATTTGATCACTTTTTGATGAATTAAAATTTTGAGTTGCTTTATACATATTTTTATCTTGTGCAATCAAGTGACATGAGTGACTTGTTTTGCTTGTTGTACGAAGAAATTTGAAGAATCTAGTCTAATATAATTCTTAATGTTAGTTTTTCCAATTTTAACCTTTTGATTTAAGTTGTGAATGACAGATTGTTTGAAAGTCTAATAGAAAAAATTCTTCTAGTGATCTAAGTTGTTAAGAACATATTTCTTAAAAGTCTAATAAAAAACTCTTATCTATTTTTCTGTGTTTTTGTCGTGTCTTTTTTTATTCCTTCATCTCTCATTCTTATTTTTCTCTAATTCATTCTATTAAAAAAGAGCATAATAAAAAAATTTTTACAGCTGCTAACCTCACTTTTTTTTTACCTCAAATAGTTGTGACATGTGAAAATGTACTCCACCTCCTTCATCTCGGAATTGAGAAATATTTTAAAATTTTCTATTATGGGGGTAATTATGTTTAACAACTTAGCCGAATACATTAAGATTAGAAATCTCAAAACAAGTGGAGCAATTAAATAAAATAAATAAACAAAAAATAAATGCTAATCAAACAAACAAATATTCCTCCATAGTCATATTTAGCAATGCCGTTAACAACCAAAAGATCAAACTCAATCCACTTTTATAACTCCTAATTAATTTATTGAAAAATTCTGCAACACCCGTAAAATTCCCTAACCCTCATCAGTCCTCTTTTACCATTTTGAGAAACTCACATGAGTAATCTAAGAATTTAAACTCCAGAATATTCTCGGACTTCCTAGCAATCTACTATTCTCCACAATCAAAGGACAATAATCAGAAAAACCTCTTTGTCTACCTTTCAACATCGTCTCATAAAACTCTTCAATTCATCCCACGCTAACCAATATCTAATCAAAATAATTATACAATTAATCTTAGAACCACATAAACTTTCGATCATTCAACTCTAGAATCATCAGCTCCGTATCTATATCCATATTTTAAAAAACTACTGATACTGTAAATATACTAACTCATTTCTTTTCTTCCTCTTGTCTTGTTCTAATAACAAAAGCAATAGCTTAGGATTGCATTAGAAATTAGCTCTAATATGCTTTTATAATTTTGGCTAATTGAGAATTAACATGGCATTTTGTGCGTGTGTGTGGATACACATCCATGCTTATAACTATATATTTATTCACATATTTTTGTTCCTTGAAAAATAACATCACATAATGATTTGTTGAAAATTATGAGGAAGAGAGGTTATTATTACCTATTCTCTTACAAATAAAACTAGCTTTCCTTCCCTTTCTTTTAAAAAATAATTACAGATATAAGTGAGATTAAATGGATGATGATCGTTATCATTATCCAATCTTCTAGAGCAAGTTTGATTTATATAATGTGCCACCTGGTTTTTTCTATTCCGTCAGATATGAGCTGATGCTGAATTTTCAGCACTAACGAGTTGACAATGCCCTTATAGTATTTAATTTTCATATCATATGATATCATATCATATCATAAAATAAAATAAAAAAGGTCATTCAATACTTTTGCAAATGTAAAATTACCATAATATCCATTGACTTGGAGAGAATGATGAGAGTGGACCCACATAACCTACTCCCTCATATATGGATGGAATTGTCCTCATTTGGCTCCTTGGATTGGTATTCGGTTTCTATCTCCGCGGTTTTGGTTTCACCAATTTTCCCATGGAGCGCACACAATATTGGTGCAGTCCATGTTATTTGGAACAGGACAACCTCGTTACGTTCCATTCTTGTTTTGTCCCCCAACAAAAATTGAAGTAGATAAAGGAATATTAAAGGATTCTTTTCCTTATCTATGTATAATTATCATAAGGGTTTAATTTTATTTATTCTTAAAGCAATACCCTTTTCTAACCATTCGATACTGCTAATTTATACTTTTCTTATTTCAAATTTACAGTTAAGAATTTTACAACGGATATTTTATTTTAACAATCACTCACTCTTTTCTTTCTCTTAATTAAGAGAAAGTTAGAACATTTATACGAAACAACTAACTTTAAGAAAATTAACTGAAAAAATATAAAATATAAAAAGATTGTCTATAATATAAAGATTTATTTTTTGAAATGAAAAAATAATAAAGAAAATTAAAAATTTTATCATAAAAGCATTTCAAAAATATTAAAATAAAAAAAAACATTAAAATGTGTCAAGAAGTTAGTTCAAACAGTTTTAGATATTTCAAAAACATATATTTGTCAATATCGATTATTTCATTTTAGAGAATCAAATCGATATACCTTTTCAACCAATCATGATTCATGAGTTAATTTTAAGTTTTTTTAAACATTATCGTCATAATTTATTTTTTGATACATAATATGTATTGTTTCATAGTAAAAATAATCATCTTAATTTTTCTCCAATTACTTAAAATTTATCTGAAATAAGAATACATTTAATAGAATTATAAAACATAAAAAGGGTTTAACCATAAGCATATTAAAAATTAAACTTATGATATTGCTAAGATCCTAGAAAGCAGCCACTTCCTGCCCACGGAATGATAAACCCCTGAACCATACCAGATCAGATAATGATCCAGCTTTTAACTAATCCAATTAATATTCTATTCTTAATTCTATTCTATCCATGCGCTTTTTAATATTTACAATTGGCAACAAAATATGTACATGATTGTACGTACATCATTTTTTAAAACACCAATCTTGTGTGCTACAATTCTCTTCACAAGCTCTATCACCAACTTTTTCTATCATGAATTTCAAAAACTAATTAAATGAAATAAATATATATTTAATTTATACGTGTAGACCAAATGACAATTTTAAAAAGCTGTTCGTGTGGATTCTTTATTTTGTTGTGAGGAATATTATTTTTGTTCTGATTTGTCAACATAATTTTAAGAATTGAAGATTCGATTAGCTATGATGGATATTGATGGAATAAATAAGTCAACTTCGGTTAACTATCCGCTGTTTGTAATTTTTATTACAAATTCTAAAAACAATTTTTCTCTTACATTTCCATTCACACTTCCTAAGTTCCTATCCACAAAAAAGTTCAACTTACACATTATTTCAACATCTATGTAAACAGATAAAAGCAAAACGTGTTAAATAAATTTATAATAGTAGAGGAGTAAATTTACTTGTTATTGTTAGAGAAGGGCCGTAGCTTTAAAGATTATGTGTTGCACGTTTAAAGATGGAATGATGATAAGAACATAGTGAAAAAAAAGACTATGATACTTTTCAGTATGGTTTTAATTTTGGAGTCTTTCGAAGAAATACAAAACATTAGAGGTAGGGAAAAAATTGGTTGAAAAGTTTGGAGAGTTATTGAAGTAGGATTCTTTAGTGTTAGAGACAAAAAATCCAAAATTGTGAAGGTAAAAATCCAAATTGATAGAGAAAAAAGGACTAGAGATAGTCTGTGACTTATTGGACCGAAATAAAAGGTCATGGAGATTGGTGTTAAATATGAGCGCTCGGATAAATTTGTATCTATTGTGCGTACCTGGGGTATGTTATTAAACACTGTAACATGTTTATCACAGACTTGACGGTGAATCAAATCAAACAGGACAGCATTAGAGAGTGGGTTAAAGCTGATCAAGTCGGCAAAAGAGTGGATACAGAGGGTGGAGAAGACACGACAGGATATAAAAATTCTAATTTAAGACCTGCACAACCAAAGAAAAAACCACCTCTCACTTGGCTAATAGAAGGCTTTGCTGGTATGAGCATGAAGGACAATAGAGGCACGAAAAAGGGGCACCAGAATCTCTGGACAAGTGCAATAAAGTAGTACTGAATCAAATCCCACAGAAAGGAGGGCAGCCTATGGAGGAAAATGGAGCTTTGAACATGTTGGATGATGCTAATCCAATGGCATATCCTAGGGAAGTACAGCTGCAAAAGAATGATACAAATAAAGAGGAGTCAAGGAAGATGAAAATCAAATAGATTGTTTGGCAAAACGGAAAAAACTACCAGCACGTAAGTGGCAACAAAAGGAGGCCAACATATATGGATAATAAAACAAAATAGAAAAAAGGTATATTTGGAGGAAAGGAATGCAAATAAGGAAAAGGCGGATGGTGGACGAAATTGTGATTCATACTTAAATTGTTGGTCGAAATTGATTCCCAGGTAATGGCCCCAAAAACTTGGTGCTCAATACCATGGTCTAAACATAATTTCACAACTTCGCTCAACTAACCAGCAAGTGTACTATGTCGTCCAAGTAATAAACCTTACGTGAGTAAGGGTCGATCCCACAGAGATTGTTGGTATGAAGCAAGCTATGGGCATCTTGTAAATCTCAGTCAGGTGGATAATAAATGGTGATAGAGTTTTCGAATAATAATAGTAAATAAACATAAAATAAAGATAAAAATACTTAAGTAGATCATCGATGGAAATTTTAGATAGGCGTATGAAGATGTTGTGCTCCTTCTGAATCTCTGCTTTCTTACTGCCTTCATCCAATCCTTCTTACTCCTTTCCATGGCAAGCTATATGTAAGGCATCACCGTTGTCAATGGCTACATCCCATTCTCTCAGTTAAAAAGGTCCAAATGCTCTGTCACGGCACGGCTAATCATCTGTCGGTTCTCGATCATGTTGGAATAGAATCCCTTGATTCTTTTGCGTTTGTCATCACGCCCAACAATCGCGAGTTTGAAGCTCGTCACAGTCATTCAATCCCTGAATCCTACCCGGAATACCACAGACAAGGTTTAGACTTTTCGGATTCTCATGAATGCCGCCATCAATTCTAGCTTATACCACGAAGATTCTGATTAAGGAACCCAAGAGATATGCGCCCGGTCTAAGGTAGAACGGAAGTGGTTATCAGTCACGCGTTCATAGGTGAGAATGATAATGAGTGTCACGGATCATCACATTCGTCATGTTGAAATGCAATGAATATCTTAGAATAAGAATAAGTCGAATTAAATAGAAAATAGTAGTAATTGCATTGAAACTCGAGGTACAGCAGAGCTCCACACCCTTAATCTATGGTGTGTAGAAACTCCACCGTTGAAAATACATAAGTGATGAAGGTTCAGGCATGACCGAATGGTCAGCCCCCAAAATGTGATCACAGGATCAAAAATATAATTCAGGATCTAGGATCAGTCAAAAGACTGAATGGTCAAAGACACTGAATACAATAGTAAAATGTTCTATTTATACTAGACTAGCTACTAGAGTTTACAGAAGTAAGTAATTGATGCAGAAATCCACTTCCGGGGCCCACTTGGTGTGTGCTTGGGCTGAGCTTGAGCTTTACACGTGCAGAAGCTTCTTTTGGAGTTGAACGCCAAGTTGTAACATGTTTTTGGCGTTCAACTCTGGTTCGTGACGTGTTTCTGGCTTTTGACTCTAGAATGCAGCATGGAACTGGCGTTGAGCGCCAGCTTACGTTATCTAATCTCGAATAAAGTATAAACTATTATATATTTCTGGAAAGCTCTGGATGTCTACTTTCCAACGCCATTGAGAGCGCACCATTTGGAGTTCTGTAGCTCCAGAAAATTTATTTTGAGTGCAGGGAGGTCAGAATCCAATAGCATCAGCAGTCCTTTGTCAGCTTTTTATCAAACATCCCTAAAAGTAGCTAGATTATACTAAAAACTATCTAAAAACAATGCCAAAAAGCATATAAATTATCCGCTCATCACAATACCAAACTTAAATTATTGCTTGTCCCCAAGAAAATGAAAATCAAATAGGATAAAAAGAAGAGAACATACTATAAATCCCAAAATATCAATGAATATTAATTCTAATTAGATGAGCGGGACTTGTAGCTTTTTGCTTCTGAACAATTTTGGCATCTCACTTTATCCTTTGAAGTTCAGAATGATTGGCTTCTATAGGAACTCAGAGTTCAGATAGTGTTAATTAATTCTCCTAGTTAAGTATGTTGATTCTTGAACACAGCTACTTTATGAGTCTTGGCCGTGGCCCTAAGCACTTTGCTTTCCAGTATTACCACCGGATACATAAATGCCACACACACATGACTGGGTGAACCTTTTCAGATTGTGACTCAGCTTTGCTAGAGTCCCTAGTTAGAGGTGTCCAGAGCTCTTAAGCACACTCTTTTTGCTTTGAATCACGACTTTAACCACTCAGTCTCAAGCTTTTCACTTGGACCTGCATGCCACAAGCACATGGTTAGGGACAACTTGATTTAGCCGCTTAGACCTGAATTTTATTTCCTTGGGCCCTCCTATCCATTGATGCTCAAAGCCTTGGATCCTTTTTACCCTTGCCTTTTGGTTTTAAGGGCTATTGGCTTTTTCTACTTGCTTTTTTTTTCTTTTATTATATTTTTTTCGCCACTTTTTTTTCGCAAGCCTTTTGCTTTTTTCACTGCTTTTTCTTACTTCAAGAATCAATTTTATGATTTTTCAGATAATCAATAACATTTCTCTTTGTTCATCATTCTTTCAAGAGCCAACAATTTTAACATTCATAAACAACAAGATAAAAAATATGCACTGTTCAAGCATTCATTCAGAAAACAAAAAGTATTGTCACAACATCAATATAATTAAACTAAATTCAAGGATAAATTCGAAACTTATGTACTTCTTGTTCTTTTTGTATTAAAATGTTTTTCATTTAAGAAAGGTGAAGGATTCATGGAATTATTCATAGCTTTAAGACATAGTTACTAAATACTAATGATCATGTAATAAAGACACAAGCATAGACAAACATAGACAAACATAGCTCCTATCCTTAGTTGCTCCCAATAATTGTGTGGAGGAAAATGTATCCCCTGAGGTATCTCAGGGATCTCTTGATTTGCAGTCAAATGCTCTACTACTAAGCTATGAACTTTTGAGATGAATCTCTCCATCTCCCATGACTCAGAGGTGGAAACTTTTGTCTTCCCTTTTCTCTTTTTTTTTTGAGGTTTCTCTGGCCTTAGGTGCCATCAATGGTTATGGAAAAATAAAAAAAGCTATGCTTTTACCACACCAAACTTAGAATGTTGCTCGCCCTCGAGCAAAAGAAGAAAGAATAGAAGAAGAAGAAGAAGAAGAAGAAGATATGGAGGAGAGAGAGAGAGGTGTGTATTCTGCTATGTAGGGTGGGTTTGGGTGGGAAAGAGATGATGGATGTGAGTGGTGAAGAGGTAATGGGGAAGAGAGATTGAGGTGATTGGTGAAGAAGAGAGAAGGTAAGTTGAGGTAGGTGGGGATCATGTGGGGTCCACAGATCCTGAGGTGTCAAGGATTTAACATCCCTGCACCAGTGAGGCGTGTAAAACGCCCTTTGCATGCAATCCTGGCGTTCAACGCCAGATTGATGCTTGTTTTTGGCGTTGAACGCCCATCTGCAGCATGTTTCTGGCGTTGAACGCCAGTTCCATGCTTGTTTCTGGCGTTCAGCGCCAGCTTTCCTCAGGGTGTATTCCTGGCGTTTAGACGCCAGGATGTTGCTTGTTTCTGGCGTTCAACACCAGATCCATGCTCTGTTCTGGCGTTGAACGCCAGCCAGATGCTCCTTACTGTCGTTTGAACGCCAGTAAGTCCTTCCTTCAAGGTGTGATTTTTCTTCTGCTGTTTTTATTTTGTTTTTAATTTTTGTATTTTTTTTCGTGACTCCACATGATCATGAACCTAATAAAACATTAAGGAACAATGAAAATAAAATAAAATTAGATAAATAAAAATTGGGTTGCCTTTCAATAAGCGCTTCTTTAATGTCAATAGCTTGACAGCGGGCTCTCATGGAGCCACACAGGTGATCAGGTCAATGTTGTAGACTCCCAACACCAAACTTAGAGTTTGGATGTGGGGAGTCAACACCAAACTTAGAGTTTGGTTGTGGTCTCCCAACACCAAACTTAAAGTTTGATTGTGGGGGCTTTGTTTGACTCTGTACTGAGAGAAGCTTTTCATGCTTCCTCTCCATGGTTGCAGAAGAAGATTCTTGGGTCTTAAACACAAGGTAGTCCCCATTCAATTAAAGGACTAATTTTCCTCTGTTAACATCTATCACAGCTCCTGTTGTGTTTAGGAAAAGTCTTCCAAGGATGATACATTCATCCTCCTCCTTCCTAGTGTCTAAGATTGTGAAATCAGCAGTGATGTAAAGACTTTCAACCTTTACTAACACGTCCTCTACCAATCCATAAGCTTGTCTTACTGACTTGTCTGCCATTTGTAATGAAAATATGGCAGGTTGTACCTCGATGATCCCCAGCTTCTCCATTACAGAGAGTGGCATAAGATTTATGCTTGACCCCAGGTCACACAGAGCCTTTTCAAAGGTCATGGTGCCTATGGTACAGGGTATTAAGAATTGCCAGGATCTTGTCTCTTTCGAGGTAAGGTTTGTTGAACCCATGTATCTAGTTCACTGATGAGCAAGGGAGGTTCACATTCCCAAGTCTCATTAGCAAATAACTTGGCATTCAACTTCATGATAGCTCCTAGATATTGAGAAACTTGCTCTCCAGTTACATCTTCATCCTCTTCAGAGGAAGAATAGTCTTCAGAGCTCATGAATGGCAGAAGGAGGTTTAATGGAATCTCTATGGTCTCTATATGAGCCTCAGATTCCTTTGGGTATTCCTCATTGGGATTCACGTTCTCTCCTTCCTCTCTAGGTTCGGCCATGTTGATTATATCAATGGCCTTGCACTCTCTTTTTGGATTCTCTTCAGTATTGCTTGGGAGAGTACTCGGAGGAGTTTCAGTGATTTTCTTACTCATCTGGCCCACTTGTGCCTCCAAATTTCTGATGGAGGACCTTGTCTCACTCATGAAACTTAAAGTGGCTTTAGACAGATCAGAGACTAAATTTGCTAAGTTAGAGGTACTCTGCTCAGAATTTCCTATTTCTTCCACCATTATTAAAGCCTTGTTGAGGCTTTTGTTGATCCTTCCATGAGAAATTTGGATGATTTCTCCATGATGAATTATAGGTGTTTCCATAAGGTTCACCCATATAATTTACCTCTGCTATTGTAGGGTTCTCAGGATCATAAGCTTCTTCTTTAGAAGATGCCTCTTTAGTACTGTTGGATGCATTTTGCCATCCATTCAAACTTTGAGAAATCATGTTGACTTGCTGAGTCAACATTTTGTTCTGAGCCAAAATGGCATTCAGAGCATCAATTTCAAGAACTCTCTTCCTTTGAGGCGTCCCATTATTCACGGAATTCCTCTCAGAAGTGTACATGAACTGGTTATTTGTAACCATGTCAATAAGTTCTTGAGCCTCTGCAGGCATTTTCTTTAGGTGAATGGATTGATAAACCACTATTTTATGGTTTATCTTGTGCTTAATTGAGTGGATTTTATCAGTCTTTCATACATTTATTCATATGATTTGCATGTTTTACAATTCCTTCCCAGAATTTGTCCTATGATTGAAAACATGCTTCTTTGATCTTATATTTGCTTATTATTAATCCTCTCTTATTACCATTAGATGTCTTGATATGTGTGTTAAGTGATTTTAGGGATTACAGGGCAAGAATGGCTTAGAGGATGGAAAGGAAGCATGCAAAAGTGGAAGGAATACAAGAAGCTGAAGAAACTGCAAAGCTGTCAGCTTGACCCTCTCGCACTAAAATGACCATAACTTGAGCTACAGAGGTCCAAATGATGCGGTTCCACTTGCGTTGGAAAGCTAACGTCCGGGGATTCGATTTGATATATAATATGCCATAATTGCTCTGACGCTAGGCGATGCGAATGCGTCATCCACGCGGACGCGTTGCAGTTACGAAAATCAGCGTGGCAGATTTCTTCTCCAGCGATTTCTGGGCTGTTTTAGACCCAGTTTGCGGCCCAGAAAACACATATTAGAGGCTATAAAGTGGAGGAATCCATTCATTCATAATTATGCCTTGATAATTCACAATTTTAGTTCAGATGTAGTTTTTAGAGAGAAAGGCCCTCTCATCTCTCTTAGGATTTAGAAATTAGGATTTTTAGAAATTAGGAATATTTTTATTCTCATCCTTTTATCAGGTTCAATATCTTTTTATTTCAACTTCTCTTAATTATTGATCATTGATGTTGCTTATTTGGCTTATGACTCTTCATATTTGGATTGATTTTATTTTATTAATGCAATTGAGATATTTCAGACTCATATGTCACTGATGTTTGGTGTCTATCCAAATTATTTTCATTCAAGTATATTTTATTTCCTTTTGGCTTTGGTTGATTAATTGGTAACTCTTGAATTATCAAACTCATTGTTGACTGAAAATTGGAATTCTTCAAGAATTGATTCGAGATCTAATAACTCTGACTTTTCCTAAGGAAAGACTGGGACTTGAGGATTCGAATTAATTCATTCAATTGACTTACCTTCATAGTTAGAGGTTAACAAAGTGGGAGAAAAATCCGACTCTCATCACAATTGATAAGGATAACTAGGATAGGACTTCTAGTTCTCATACTTTGCCAAGAGTTTATTTTACAGTTATTATTATTATTTTATTTTACTTGTCATTCAACTAACCTTTTACCTTAATCCAAAACCCCAAAACATACTTTTTCATAACCAATAATAAGAACATACCTCCCTGCAATTCCTTGAGAAGACGACCCGAGGTTTAAATACTCGGTTATCAATTTTAAGGGGTTTATTACTTGTGACAACCAAAACTTTTGTAAGAAATGACTTTTGTTGGTTTAGAAGCTATACTTGCAACGGGAATTTATTCTAATTCTAGACCACGCAAAAGTTCTCTCATCAAAATGGCTCCGTTGCCGGGGAATTGCAAACGTGTGCCTTATTATTGGTTATTGTAAATATTTTTCAAAAAAAAATTTTTCCTTTTTTGTTAGTTTTTGTTTTATAATCTCTCACTACTATGAACTCTCACCCCTTTGGCTATGAGTCTGGTTATAATTATGTTGCAGGAAGAGGAGATTATAATGACAACATGCACCACGGTTGGAACAATCAAAGATGGGAGGAGCCACAAGGATTTGATCAACCCTCATGGCAACAACCACCTCCAATGGACTATCAACAACCATTCTGTGATGCATATCAAGGCAATGGCTATAGTGAGCACTCTTTTGACTATCAACAACCACCACCATACGCCTATGAACCCCCTCCCCAACATAGCTTTGGACCACCATACTCACAAGTCCCTTTTCACTATTCACTTCCATATGACCCTAACCCTCAACCACCATACCAACCACCTTATGAGCCATATGAGCCATATATAGAACCACCCCGATTCCAACCCAATTACTCCCAAGAACCACCACCTCAATATTTGCCATCTACATATCCATCAATCCAAGAGTCTTATGGTCCTACTTATGATACCCAAGCGCAACAAGAATCAAGGGATCGTCTCAAGGAAACAATGAAAAAATTTCATGCAACCCTTCACTAATTAAATCAAGCGAAAAGTCAATTAGCTTTCCGATGTTCGGACACTCAAGGAACCCCCATGGCTTCATGTGGACAATCTAATGAAGAATGCAGCACGAAGGAGATACTAGAAACTCCAGTGAACAGTACGGAACATGACTTTGTACTGGAACAAGTGGAGGAAGCTATAATAGTTGCAGAGGAAGAAGTGGTTGAAGATTTAGGAGATGCAAAACCTCCACGGGAACCTCAAGTCACAGAACCCTCTTCTAAGGAGTTTGAATTTGTTGTTGAGGAGGGTGTACAACCTCCAAGGCATATCATGGCTGAAGACTTGGAAGAGGTTGATCAAGAGATGGAGTTTAAAGAAGAAGAAGAAGCACAACCTCCCATGCCCTTGGTAAGCAATAAAGAAGAGATTAAGTTGGAAGAAAGCTACCAAGAGGATGAGGTTGAAATTAAAGAAGCTTGCAAAGAGGTGGAAGATGTCAAAGAAGAGCACAAGGGAGTGGAGTTTGCACGTTCATTAAAAACACCTCCCCCTAAGTTGCCATCATCCTTCACAACATTCAAGTGGGTAAAATTCATATCTCTTAGCTTTCTAATTCCACTTGAATACGGGCTACTAGAGACGGATGGTCAACTTAGAGCTCTTTGTGACATTAAGAGTAAGAAGAAGATGGTCAGTGGTAAGATCTGTCCTGCAAGGTTCATTATGGTTGGAAGCTAGAAATTTAAACGCAAAGGTTGGTATAGAGCTCAATTGAATGGGTCTAGGAAGTTGTTTGGACGCTTCAGTGAGAATTCTAAAGCTGAACCACCCGGATGGAATCATGATAATCAACTTGAAGACGGGTGTAGAAATAAGATTTGGGATCCCGGAGGATATTGGATTTGCAAACATTGGTGGAGATTCCTGGATCAGTACAAGCACAAGCCACCATAACAAGGAGCTCACCAGAATGTCCAGCTTAAGGACTTTAACTAAAAGTGCTAGGTGGGAGACAACCCACCATGGTATGATCGTTTCTTTTTCATTTTTATCTAGTTTTATTTGTTTCCGAGTCTTATTTTATCTTATTATATTGAACCTGGAGTTTTGCATAACATTCATATTAGCATTGCATTCTGCATTTTTCATGCATATAAAAAAAATGCCATGATGCGGTCGCGTCGCGTCGCAAGGAGAGGGGAGAAAAATAAAAATGAATAGAGAGTCACGCGAGAGCGTGGCTGGAGGCGTGCCAATGGCACAAATCGTCCCACGCGACTGCGTCGCTGACGTGACCGCGTCACATGGGAATAATGGCCTCCCACGCGACCGCATGCCTCACGCGGCCGCATGCCCTGGATTTCGACGTACAAAGGGTGCACAACGAATTATTGTGCAAGAGTGGTGTTGGATTGGTGCTGGACGCACAATCTCTATCACGCGACCGCGTCGCCGACGATCCGTATCCGTATTCCGCATATGATACGTATATACCAGAATTTGAAATAAGATTCTCGTGCTTCCATAATTGAAAGAAGTTTTCCTTGAAAAAATAAATTCAATAGAAATTGAAAAATTGACTACGACATGCTCTGTACCGAATAAATAGGACTGCTATAAAAGGAAGAGACATGTATCTAATCTGGATACTAGATATATGGCTAGCTATAGCAACGGAAGTTAGATTTGTGCAGGTTTAATAAATATACTAGCTTTATTACGTATTCCAATTGTATTCTGAAATAAGAAGGGGTGGTGTGTAAACTCTCCCACCTTTGTAAATTCGAATTCTCCCTATTAATATAATAGAAATCTATATATATAATTTTGATAATTTTGAATTTGGAAAAAAAAATTGAAAAGGGAGGGATTAAGTATTCTAAAATGAATCCTATGATTTCTATTATATTGTTCTATATTATATTGTTCAATAATTCTCTTAGCTGCTTTGATAGGTGCAATTGTCGTGGCTCGCCAGTAAGAAATTTTTTTAACTTGCAAAAAAAAAAGAATTCTTTTTTTTCCTCAGTTATTTCGATTTAATTCTCTGTAAATGTAAAAAAAGAGTGTTTATGTAGAAAAATTTTTTTTTTGCGAATATATTCTTTTTTTCAGACTTTTTTTTTATTCTTTAGTCAATTGAATTGGTTGAATTGTTGTTCATATTATATTAATATTATAGTGAATCGAAATTGATAAGGAGTTCGTCAATGATGCTCGAAGATGGACTTGTTTTGAGTGCCTATTTATTTTCTATCGGTATCTATGGATTGATCACGAGTCGAAATATGGTTAGAGCCCTTATGTGTCTTGAACTTATACTGAATGCAGTTAATATAAATTTCGTAACCTTTTCTGATTTTTTTGATAGTCGCCAATTAAAGGGAAATATTTTTTCTATTTTTGTTATTGCCATTGCAGCCGCTGAAGCTGCTATCGGACCGGCTATTGTTTCTTCAATTTATCGTAACAGAAAATCAACTCGTATCAATCAATCGAACTTGTTGAATAACTAGTATTTATATTATTTATATTGAATAAAACTAGTATTTATATTGAATAAATAGTATTAATAGTGATTTATCATATAAATATTAATTTTGAATAGTGTAATTCAACAAACTCGCACGTTTGCAAAAACGTAAGAAATCAAAGTATCTTGGTCCCCTCTCCTCTTATGAATTGATCCAGAAGTCGGTTTTGAGTATCAAAATTCTGGTAAATCGTTGATTCATCTAGTGTCTAAATATATGATTTATTTACGAGTTTACTAGATCGAAAATTTTCCATTTTTGGTGTTAAAAAAAATTATAGATCCAAATCCAATGTCACATTCAGTAAAGATTTATGATACATGTATAGGATGTACTCAATGTGTCCGAGCCTGCCCCACCGATGTATTAGAAATGATACCTTGGGACGGGTGTAAAGCTAAGCAAATAGCTTCTGCCCCAAGAACGGAGGACTGTGTCGGTTGTAAGAGGTGTGAATCCGCCTGTCCTACAGATTTCTTAAGTGTTCGAGTTTATTTGTGGCATGAAACAACTCGAAGCATGGATCTAGCTTATTGAGACCGCCCCTTGTCCGCGTCATTCCCTTCTCAAGCCCACTCACGCGATCACATGCCCCATGCGATTGCGTCACCCCAAATTTGGAAAAAATAAAAATTCAAACAGAGAGTTATGCGAGCGCGAGACTGCCCTCGCGCCAGTAGCATAACCTGAGTCACGCGTCTGCGTGACCGACGCGACCGCGTCGATTAATTTAAGCGCCAGTCGCGCGACCGCGTGCCCCACGCGATCGCGTCGCTTGCGCCGCACAGCTTATCCTAATTTGCCAAATATCTTATCTTTTCTTCCCCAATCCTAATTTTTCCCTCCCTCCTTTCTTACTCACTTCTCTTTCTTACTTACTTCTTCTTCCCTTCTTTCCCTTCTCATTCTTCTTATCTCTTATTTTATTTTACTTAATTTATTTACATATTTCATTCATTGCATCTTCATTTTGGGCATAATTTTTATTTTCTTTTCTAAATTCATTATTTTTCCTTTGGTGTTTGATTTTCTTATTTACTGTGCATCTTCTCTTGAACTATTTTGTGTGCTTAGTGACTTGTGTTATTCTGGTTAGGTAATATTATCAATGCCAATCTGTTTTTTTCTTTGTATTACTTTTGCATTGACATGAATTTATATTATCTCTCCTCCTCCACTCTCTTCCCCATTGTTGTACATTTTGTACCACTGGCATGCCATGACTTCTATTGTTTTCTCACTTGCATGTTGTAGCTACCATGTAATTGAGACCCTCATTATTTGGTATTAACCCACCCATACTTCATTTATTTTCTTATTTTTACTTCTGGATATTACTGTTCTTCTTTTTCTCTTCTTCCAGGCTGGCCACCAAAGACGGAAAAAGGGATAAACTTCTAAAAGGGGAGACAAACAAGTCCATCTGCACAATCCTTGAAGGAAAGCATCAGTTGGAACAACCCGTCCACCTGCACATCTCAGCATGCACCAAGGACGGTGCAATCTTTAAGTGTGGGGAGGTCGATACCGATCTCCATGGGTTAGTCACTCTTCTATCTCAACACCAATGGTTTATTCTTCTTGTTAGTTGTTGCATTTGCATATTTGATTGCATATTTATTTGATTTTGTGCATTTAGTTACTACTTGGTTGAAGTAATGTTTTCTTTTTCAAGAAATTTTTATAGTATTTCACTAATTTAAATTAATTTTTTTTAAATTTGTTTGAAGTTGTATTTGGAACATGGTTTTTGAGCCAAAGAACACACAACTTGTGAGATTTTGAGTTTAATTGCATGGTTACATTATTTAACCATAATATTTCATTCTTGTGTGTTTTCTTCCCTATAATTGCAATCTTTACTTTGTTTCAGCCTATATGTCCATTGTTTAGTATATTTACATGCTTGCATATGATTGAGGCCATTGTTTGATTTTAGCTCACTTATCCCAAATAAAGTCTACCTTCTACATCACCCTTGTTAGCCCCTTTGAGCTTTTAATCCCCTCTTGTTTTATAACCACATTACTAGCCTTAAGCAGAAAAACAAAATAAAAATTCCAAGTTGAATCCTTGGTTAGCTTAAGATAGAAATTGTGTATTGTTTAAGTGTGGGAAACCTTATGGAAACATGGATGATAAAAACAAAGGTAGAGAGTTAAAAAGAATAAAGACATTTCAAAATAAAAGTTTTGGGAAGCATGCTCATGTGAAATAAAAATAATTAAATTACCATGTGCATTGAAAAAAAATTAAGTAATTAAATAAGGGGATACAAAAAAAAGAGAGAGAAAAGAAAAGAGAAGAAAAATAATATTACCCCAAATGCAAAATAAAAAGGATCAATGCACATGGGACAAAATTCAAAAATAAGTTTGATACATGAGTTTGTAATACAAAAGTGGGAAAAATTTGGGTAGTTAGGTAAAGTATTCTAAAATTGTATAAAGTATGTTAGGTGAGATCTTAGACTAATCAAGGATTCACTTTATAAAGCTCACTTGGCCATACATATATCCTTACCTTTACCTCAGCCCCATTACAACCCTAAAAAGACCTCATGATATTTGCATTGGTATGCTAAATATTTGTTGATTGGTTAGATGAAGAACAAGGTTTAGAAAGCATGACTAGGGAAGATTAGAGTGATTGACCCTAGACACTTGAGAGATTAGAGTGATATACACTTCCTGTGAGGGTTCAATGCTTGATTCTATGTTCCCTGCTTTCATTAGCTATCTTCTAACAAGTTTACTTGCTTTTTATTCTGTGATTTGAATTAGTGGAATTTAATTCATATTTGTCTTGAAGAACTTGTCTCTTGAGCTTAGCATGAGGACATGCTAATGTTTAAGTGTGGGGAGGTTGATAAACCACTATTTTATGGTTTATCTTGTACTTAATTGAGTGGATTTTATCAATCTTTCATACATTTATTCATATGATTTGCATGTTTTACAATTCCTTCCCAGAATTTGTTCTATGATTGAAAATATGCTTCTTTGATCTTATATTTGCTTATTATTAATCCTCTCTTATTACCATTAGATGCCTTGATATGTGTGTTAAGTGATTTCAGGGATTACAGGGCAAGAATGGCTTAGAGGATGGAAAGGAAGCATGCAAAAGTGGAAGGAATACAAGAAGTTGAAGAAACTGCAAAGTTGTCAGCCTGACCCTCTCACACTAAAATGACCATAACTTGAGCTACAGAGGTCCAAATGACGCGGTTTCACTTGCGTTGGAAAGCTAACGTCCAGGGCTTCGATTTGATATATAATATGCAATAATTGCCCTGACGCTAGGCAACGTGAACACGTCATCCACGCAGATGCATCGCAGTTACAAAAATCAGCGTGGCAGATTTCTTCTCCTGCGATTTCTGGGCTATTTTCGACCCAGTTTGCGGCCCAGAAAACACATATTAGAGGCTATAAAGTGGGAGAATCCATTCATTCATAATTATGCTTTGATAATTCACAATTTTAGTTCAGATGTAGTTTTTAGAGAGAGAGGCTCTCTCCTCTCTCTTAGGATTTAGAAATTAGGATTTTTAGAAATTAGGAATATTTTTATTCTCATCCTTTTATCAGGTTCAATATCTTTTTATTTCGACTTTTCTTAATTGTTGATCATTGATGTTGCTTATTTGGCTTATGACTCTTCATATTTGGATTGATTTTATTTTATTAATGCAATTGAGATATTTCAGATTTATATCACCGATGTTTGGTGTCTATCCAAATTATTTTCATTCAAGTAGATTTTATTCCCTTTTGGCTTTGGTTGATTAATTGGTAACTCTTGAATTATCAAACTCATTGTTGACTGAAAATTGAAATTCTTCAAGAATTGATTCGAGATCCAATAACTCTGACTTTTCCTAAGGAAAGACTGGGACTTGAGGATTCGAATTAATTCATTCACTTGACTTACCTTCATAATTAGAGGTTAACAAAGTGGGAGAAAAATCCGACTCTCATCACAATTGATAAGGATAACTAGGATAGGATTTTCAGTTCTCATACTTTGCCAAGAGTTTATTTTACAGTTATTATTATTTTATTTTACTTGTCATTCAACTAACCTTTTACCTTAATCCAAAACCCCAAAACACACTTTTTCATAACCAGTAATAAGAACATACCTCCCTGCAATTCCTTGAGAAGACGACCCGATGTTTAAATACTCGGTTATCAATTTTAAGGGGTTTGTTACTTGTAACAACCAAAACTTTTGTAAGAAAGGACTTTTGTTAGTTTAGAAGCTATACTTGCAATGGGAATTTATTCTAATTCTAGACCACGCAAAAGTTCTTTCATCATGGATCCACCTGCAGAATGGTCCAGTGACATCTTAGAGAACACAGATAGACCATAATATAATATATCTATCACGGTCTATTTTGAAAACATGTAAGAAGGACATCTTTTGGTCATCTGATTGTATCTTTCCCAAGCTTCATAGAGGGATTCCCCATCTTTTTGTTTGAAGGTCTGAACATCCACTCTAAGCTTCCTCAGCTTTTGAGGAGGAAAGAACTTAGCCAAGAAGGCCGTGACCAGCTTATCCCAGGAGTCCAGGCTATCTTTAGGTTGAGAGTCCAACCATATTCTAGCTCTGTCTCTTACAGCAAAAGGGAAAAGCATGAGCCTGTAGACTTCAGGATCTACTCCATTAGTCTTAACAGTCTCACATATCTGCAAGAACTCAGTTAAGAACTGGTAGGGATCTTCTGATGGAAGTCCATGAAACTTGCAATTCTGTTGCATTAGAGCAACTAATTGAGGTTTCAACTCAAAATTGTTTACTCCAATGGAAGGAATTGAGATGCTTCTTCCATCAAACTTAGACGTAGGTGCAGTATAGTCACCAAGCATCCTTCTTGCATTATTGTTGTTGGGTTCGGCTGCCATCTCCTTTTCTTGTTCGAAAATTTCAGCAAGGTTGTGTCTGGATTGTTGTAATTTAGCTTCTCTTAGTTTCCTCTTCAGAGTCCTTTCAGGCTCTGGATCAGCTTCAACAAGAATGCATTTTTCCTTGTTCCTACTCATATGAAAAAGAAGAGAACAGAAAAAGAAGAGGAATCCTCTATGTCATAGTAAAGAGGTTCCTTATTGTTAGTAGAAGAAGAAAGGGAATAAGAGTGAAGAAGAATGAATAATCCAAACACAAGGGTGAGGATAGAGGTAGTGATTTGAGATGAAAAGAGGTGAAAAAGGGTGTTAGTAAATGAATAAATAAATAGAATAAGATGAGAGAGGGAGAAATTTTCGAAAATAATTTTTGAAAAGGAGTTAATGATTTTCGAAAATTAAGATAAGAAATAAAATTTAAATTAAAATTTAAAACAATTAATTAATTAAGAAAATTTTGAAAAAGAGTGAAGTGATTTTCGAAAATTAGAGAGGGAAGAGTAGTTAGAAAGATTTAATTTTTAAAATTAAAATTGATTACTTTACTAACAAGAAACTAAAAGATAAGATTCTAGAATTTAAAGATTGAACCTTTCTTAACAAGAAAGTAACAAACTTCAAATTTTTTGAATCAATCATATTAATTGTTAGCATAATTTTCGAAAATAAAGATAAAACTAAGAAAAAGATATTTGAAAAATATTTTTTAAAAAATTAAATTTTCAAAAATTAAATAAAAAATGAAAAAGATTTGATTTTTGAAAAAGTTTTAATAAGATAAGATTTTTAAAATTTGAAAATTTGACTTAACTTACAAGAAACAACTAATTTTAAAATTTTTTGACTAAGTCAACCCAAATTTTTGAAATTTTGAGAGAAAAAAGGAAAAGATATTTTTTTTGATTTTTTGATTTGTTAATGATGAGAGAGAAAAACAACAAAAATGACTCACAACATGAAAATTATGAATAAAAACACATGATGTATGCAAGAACACTATGAATATCAAGATGAACACCAAGAACACCTTGAATATCATGATGAACATCAAGAACATATTTTTGAAAAAATTTTTATACAAAGAAAACATGCAAGACACCAAACCTAGAAATCTTTCATGTTTAGACACTATGAATGCAAAAATGCACATGAAAAACATCATACAACACAAAACAAGAAAACATCAAGATCAAACAAGAAGACTTACCAAGAACAACTTGAAGATCATGAAGAACACTATGAATGCATGAATTTTTGAAAAATGCAAGAACAAGATGAATATGCAATTGACATCAAACTTAAAACATAACACAAGACTCAAACAAGAATCATAAAATATTTTTGATTTTTTGATTTTATTAATTTTTTTGGATTTTATTTTATATTTTTCGAAAAATATATAGGAAAAAGGAAGTAATGAATTCAAAGTCCTCAATCAAAGTCCTATGAATTAGACATGGCTTAATAGCTAGCCAAGCTAAAACATGTTATATGAAACTCTAGAATTCATCCTTGAAAACTCTGAAAATTTTCAAAAATAGGTGATAAATTTTTGAAAGATTTTTGAAAAATTTTTAAAAATAAAACAAAAAAGAAAATTATCTAATCTGAGCAACAAGATGAACTGTCAGTTGTCCATACTCGAACAATCCCCGGCAACGGCGCTAAAAACTTGATGGACGAAATTGTGATTCATACTTAAATTGTTGTTCGAAATTGATTCCCAGGTAATGGCCCCAAAAACTTAGTGCTCAATACCATGGTCTAAACATAATTTCACAACTTCGCTCAACTAACCAGCAAGTATACTGGGTCGTCCAAGTAATAAATCTTACGTGAGTAAGGGTCGATCCCACAGAGATTGTTGGTATGAAGCAAGCTATGGGCATCTTGTAAATCTCAGTCAGGCGGATAATAAATGGTGATAGAGTTTTCGAATAATAACAGTAAATAAACAGAAAATAAAGATAAAAATACTTATGTAGATCATCAATGGGAATTTCAGATAGGCGTATGAAGATGCTGTGCTCCTTCTGAATCTCTGCTTTCCTACTGCCTTCATCCAATCCTTCTTACTCCTTTCCATGGCAACCTGTATGTAGGGCATCTCCTTGTCAATGGCTACATCCCATCCTCTCAGAGAAAAAGGTCCAAATGCTCTGTCACGGCACGGCTAATCATCTATCAGTTCTCAATCATGTCAGAATAGAATCCCTTGATTCTTTTGCATTTATCATCACGCCCAACAATCGCGAGTTTGAAGCTCGTCACAGTCATTCAATCCC
>NC_029774.3:48137125-48148958 GCF_000817695.3 Arachis duranensis
CATGAATGCCGCCATCAATTCTAGCTTATACCACGAAGATTCTGATTAAGGAATCCAAGAGATATGCGCCCGGTCTAAGGTAGAACGGAAGTGGTTGTCAGTCACGCGTTCATAGGTGAGAATGATAATGAGTGTCATGGATCATCACATTCGTCATGTTGAAATGCAACGAATATCTTAGAAATAAGAATAAGTCGAATTGAATAGAAAATAGTAGTAATTGTATTGAAACTCGAGGTACAGCAGAGCTCCACACCCTTAATCTATGGTGTGTAGAAACTCCACCGTTGAAAACACATAAGTGATGAAGGTTCAGGCATGGCCGAATGGCCAGCCCCCAAAACGTGATCACAGGATCAAAAATACAATTCAGGATCCAGGATCGGTCAAAATACTGAATGGTCAAAGACACTGAATACAATAGTAAAATGTTCTATTTATACTAGACTAGCTACTAGGGTTTACAGAAGTAAGTAATTGATGCAAAAATCCACTTCCGGGGCTCACTTGGTGTGTGCTTGGGCTGAGCTTGAGCTTTACATGTGCAGAAGCTTCTTTTGGAGTTGAACGCCAAGTTGTAACGTGTTTTTGGCGTTCAACTCTGGTTTGTGACATGTTTCTGGCGTTTGACTCTAGAATGCAGCATGGAACTGGCATTGAGCGCCAGTTTATGTCATCTAATCTCAAATAAAGTATGAACTATTATATATTGCTAGAAAGCTCTGGATGTCTACTTTCCAACGCCGTTGAGAGCGTGCCATTTAGAGTTCTGTAGCTCCAGAAAATCCATTTCGAGTGCAGGGAGGTCGGAATCCAACAGCATCAGCAGTCCTTTGTCAGCTTTTTGTCAGAGTTTTGCTTAGGTCCCTCAATTTCAACCAGAAATTACCTGAAATCACAAAAAAAAAACACACAAACTCATAGTAAAGTCCAAAAATGTGAATTTAGCATAAAAACTAATGAAAACATCCCTAAAAGTAGCTAGATTATACTAAAAACTATCTAAAAACAATGCCAAAAAGCGTATAAATTATCCGCTCATCAGCGGACGGTGCCAGCTGTCAAATGGCACCCCAAACACCATGATGATTCTTATATGGAATTTTTGGGCTTTAGGGAGACCCCCTAACAATCCATAACCTCAAAGGGATATCTCAATCCCACTTCTCCAAGTTGGTTTTTGTTTGTGAAACCAAAAACCAAACTCAAAAGGTGAAAGCGAAGTTGAGATCGTGTGGTTTTAGTAATTGGCATACTGTTAATCCAAATGGAATTGTGGGAGGCCTTGCCATGGCATGGAAAGAAGGGTATGATATTAAAGTTACCAGCAGCTCCAGTTTCTATATACAAGCTATAATGAAGGATGTGGCGAACAATGAGGAATGGAGTATAATTGGAGTTCATCTCAACTACAGTAAACAAGTAAGCATAGCCCAATTTCAAAAGATCTCGGTGATGGTGGGGTAAAATCAAAGAGGAGTAGCTATCTTGGGTGATTTTAATTCAATCACTACACTAGAGAAAAAAACTGGGGGTGGCGACACGTTACACTTAAAGCAATAGGAAGGCAGGGAATGAATTGATCTAGGAACGTTTGGACAGAGTACTAGTAAACAGGAAACTATTGCAATCTTATTGTCATCCAACCATCCTTAGGTTTGCCAAAAATAGTTCAGATCATGCCCCTTTATTGCTGGACACTAATCCTCAGACGGAAAAATCATAAAAAAAACAAATTAAGTTCCAAGAGAGATGGTGTGGTACGCATGAGATAAGGAATATTGTTAAGAAAGCATGGGCCTCTTCATTTGAAGGTTCTTCGATGTATATCGTCGCTAAGAAATTAAAACTGTGTCGCCACAAGCTTGTACAGTGGCAACAAATTAACCGGTTAAATTCAAAGAAGGAGATTGAGACACTTAAGGCTCGACTGGAGGAAATAAGAACAGTAGGAATATGTGGTGGAACCGAGATACATGAGATTGAATTGAAGCTTGAAAAGGCATACCTAAATGAAGAATTGTACTGGAAGGAGAAATCCCTGATCAAGTGGCTAAGAGAAGAGGACAAGAACACAACATTCTTTCACAAAAAGTTCAAAGTGCGTGCAATGAGGAATAAAATCTAGCAACTAGTGGAGGAAAATGGGGAAGTAGTATCCTCTTAAGCTGACATTGCAAGAGTGGCTGAGGAATACTTTACATGCATTTTTTTGTCTACTAATCAGGTAGATCCAGTGCCTTTTTTTACTGATTTTGAGCCTAAGGTTACAACTTTCATGAACTGTAGGCTACAAAATCTAGTGTCAGACGAGGAAATTAAGAAGACTGCCTTCAGTGTTCATCCTCATAGTTGTGATAGAATCCTAGAACTTTTGGAGTCATACGAAAGTTATAGTGGACAAAAGATTAACCTGTCTAAGTCAGCAATTTTCTTTAGTAAAATACTCCCGACACTACTCTGGAAATTCTGGCAGCAAGGATGAACATTACTAATATTGAAGCACAAGACAAGTATTTGGGGCTTCCTTCACTAATCAGTAGATAAAAAAAGTCACTTTCAATTCCGTTAAAGATCGGGTATTCAAGAAGGTGCAAGGCTGAAAAACAAGTTTACTGTCAAATGGAGGTCTTCAGATTTTGATCCGGGTAGTATGGGAAACAATACCTATCTATACCTTATCTTGTTTCAGGCTTCTAGATACTTTGCTAAAGGACATTCAGAGTATTTTGACCCAATTTTGGTGGGGATATCACAGAGAGGACAGACACATGGTCTGGATTAGTAGGGATAAGATGACAAGGCCAAAAAATGAGGGAGGACTGAGTGTGAAAGACCTGTGAGCACATAATCTAGCTTTGCTTGGCTAGCAATGCTGGAGACTCATGAACCAACCTAATTCTCTCCTAGCTAAAATTTTAAAGGGAAGATATTACAGGTATAGGAATTTAAGTATTACCTTCCTAGGGGTGGCTGAGTCTTCTTTAGGGGGGAAGTGTGGCAGAAAAAGGCACAGTCTGGAAAGTGGGGGACGACAAGTCCATTCGGATCTTCATAGACCCTTGGCATCCTTCAACCTTCTCATATAGATTTTTCTGCAACAACAATTCTAGCCAAGCATCAAATCGAATGATGTTAGTCAAAGACCTTTTCTCTGAAAATAAACAATGGAACTAACGGCTTGTCTCAAAGGTGTTTGCCCCTGAGTTAGCACAGCAAATTTTAACAATAACCCCAGGAGAAGGACCAGACAAGGTTCAGTGGCTACTAAATAACTCCAAATACTATGACATTGCATATGGGTACCGAATTTTTTACCTGTTCTATCATGAACCAATTGATTTATGCCTAGCGTATATGCAACAAAGAGGAGTTTGGTCCCAACTATGAATATTGCTCACACCCCAGAAGATTATAATTTTTTTTTTGAAAAATGTCTCCACGGAATAATCCCAATCATGCAACTCATCCATCAGAGGTTCCCCAATATGTCACCAACATGCCCACTATGTAAAGAAGAGAGCGAAACAATAATTCACTACCTATGTCTATGTCAAAATGCAAAATTAACGTGGAGGAGGACAAAAATGGAAGCTTGGGTACCTTTTTCTAGCTCAACCACCTTCTTCGACTGGTGGAGCTCAACGACGAGCCTCTTGGATCGAAAACCAAATGGAAGTAGTAAGGTCTTCTTGCGGCAATTTTACTGTGGCATATATGGAAAGAGCGGAACCGAAGAGTGCTTGAGCAAGGCACTACAAGAAAACCAGGATTTTACTACACTTTTAAAGCATGGCGAAAAGTTGAAAAAAGCGTAGCGATAGCTTTTTGCCATGCTTTTTGAGCTACCGGCACACTTTTGAAAGGGTCACAACTGCTAGCGTGCCGGTTGCTCTATCGCCACGCTTTTGGTGATCTATGGCCACGCTTTTTCTGTTGCCACGCTTTTATCTATTGCCACGCTTTTAAGCGTGGCCGTATGTGAAAGATATCGGTACGCTTTTAAAGCGTGCCAATAGCTGGAGATACGGCTACGCTTTTAAAGCGTGCCAACAACGAGAGATATCGTTACGCTCTTAAACCGTGCCAATAACAAAAGATAAGGCTACGCTTTTAAAACGTGCCAATAGTAAGAGATATGGCTACGCTTTTAAAGCGTAGCTGTTGATGACTGTTGTACAATATGGCTATGCTTTTAAAGCGTAGCTATAACTTTGTTCAGGTTCTATTGTTTTTTTTTTTAATCTTTGTAATAAAATCTTATAAAATTCATAGATAATTGTAAAATTTATACAATGACCATTAATTTAAAATCAACTAATCCAATCTTTATAAACTTGTCACCAAATATAGGGTGATTGATCACATGACATGCTCTAACAAAATACCAAAAATCAAAATCATTACAACAACTATTACATTATCTACTTCCTTTACATATTATTACATAAGAGAAAAAATTTTAGAATCAGTAGGAAGTTACAAAGAGACCACTAGTTTTTACTGAAACAAAAAAACACTACTAGTACCTAAGCTAACGAAGATTCTAAGCAAGCTACCATCCTTGAATTACATATTCCTAATCCAGGAGCCATCATTTCAATCCACCTGGATCATATACCAAACGCAATGCCATGCAGCTCTTGAGAAAATAGGAGCCATCATTTCAATCCACCTGAAGAAAATAGATAATCTTCCTTCAAGTCTAAGAAAGTAAAGAGAAAGCCAATTGAATTACTTATTACTGAAACTTTACCTGGTACAAGGAGGAGCAGTGCTACTTAAATCACCACCTCCAATTTTGTATGGCTGCAAGCACAATAACCAAAAGTATGTAAGAACATGATTGTGAGTATATGCATCTTCAAAAGCTTTTCGTTAAGCTATACTTTTCTTCTATTTAATTTTCTCTATTTACACTAGAATAGTTATGTATAACTTATTTCAATTAACTCTAGAATACTTATGTATAACAGACATTATTAATATGCAAACACGGAATGAAATTTGAACAAGCAAAAAACAAAAAGAAAGCATGGCATAATCTTCAAGAATAGCACATTCAGTGGAAAAATCACTCCAAATGGAACTTTACATCATAAAGCACAATCAACTCAACAACTTCATCAAGCAGAAAGAAAAACTCAAAGGGGTCCCAGAGACAGTAAAAGGTTCAAGCTTTTTTTACATGTTTCCCAAGAACCCACTCATCATTTAGAACCAACAACACTTATATGAACAAAAACATAACTTTATCAGACAAATGTGAGAATATGATATTGCATTGAAATTTTTGAGGCCCAGAAAATTCCAAAAAAGTGGAAGAGAAACGAGTAGAGAGACGGTGATGAAGAGGCAAACCAGCGCGGTGTCACCGTCGTCATCCTGGCGAGAAAACACGCCGGAAAAAATTCATGCCAAGACCATCGGCTGCATGTCTGGCATTCTCCACCTCATCTCCCGCTCCAACAGTCGCCGCCAACGCCACTTCCTCACCTTCGGTCCGTTTCACATTCTCCTGTAAAAAATCAAAATCATTTTCATTCTTCGCTAAATTTTGGATCGTTCACATAACTAATCGTTTCTTTTTCTTTTTTAATTCACCTCATTATCAGGTAACAAGAAGAATCCTAAGAATAATTCTTCTTCCGCCGTTTCCTCTATCGCCGCCGGAGAAATATCAAAAGAGGAGAAGACTTCCGAAGTTCCCGCCGGCCGGAAATCGATATCGCCGTGCGAGGTGCCGAGAAGCCCGAGAAATATCAATGGCTAGGGTGTTCAAAGAATTGAGTGTAGAAAAAAAAACTATTCTTAAAGAAATGGGGTTCGGTGCGCTGGCACATATCCCAGAATTGAACATCTCTCACAAGTTCTTGAGGGAATTGATTCATTGCTTTGATCTTTATCATGGATGCTTGGACACTCTCCATGGTAAAATATACATAACCCCTGCCAAGATAAGAGATGAGCTGGGCATAAATTTGGGCAGTATTATACTTTCCATCTTTTACATTTGTATTTTTTTTTTTTGATCTCTCTGTTATTCCTTAAGTAATTTTGATTCATTCTTTAGTTTATTTGAGGTTCATTTGAACTAGTTTGTTTATATTGAAATATTGTAAGGAATTATTTTCCTTAAAAAGTTGCATACAACAAACTTAGTGAGAACAGAAGGAGATTGTTGACAGCTTCAAAGGTGCTATTTTGGCATATTTGATGAAATCTGTGATTGATATGAGTGTTGAAGGGGAGGAGAATCAGCTGAAATTCAAGAGGACTTTCGTCGTCTTCGTCTAGAAATAATTCTTGTTGCCAACAACAGTAAGCATGAGGATCAAAACCCAGAGAGCATGAAAGAAACTTTCAGTTGATGGGTGCGTCTTTGTTTTAATGTTAACATATTTTCACGAAACAAAGTTCCCTCAACTAGAAGGAGATGACACTCTCGGGCCACCATGGGGTGGCCTATTGGACACAGAGGAAGCTGGTCGAGTGGATTGCTTTGGAAACAACTAATGGAATGGTAATTAAAAAGAAAAAATTCCCTTGAAATTTTTTGGTTCAGATGCTTTTAAAATACTGTGCTAACTAAATAAGTTTATATTTTAAGAACTTGTAAAAAAAAGTATCATTGAGGAGAGGAGAGATAAAGAAAAAGAAGGGGAAAAAAGGAAAAGGAAAAGAAGAAAGAAAAAAAAAGAAAATTGTCGTCTTGCATTCGTCTTCGGAAGAAGACAGTTTTTCTGAATTTGAGTATACTTCTCACCATCACTTATCGAAAACTATCTATTTATTTAAAGTTTCATATTTTTTTTTGACAAAAATTTTTGTATATGTTACAAAGAAGAAGAAGAAATCGAGAAAATGCCGCCAAAGAAAAGAAAACAACCACAAAGGGTGGTGAAAATACAAACCAAAAAAGAGAAGATTGTTCTGACGGATTCGGAAAGCAAAACTGAATCCGAAGACGAGTAAGATTCGGAAATACTTATTTTATTGTTATAAATATATATTCTATTTTTCTTGATTAAGTCTTTTTGACTGATTGTTCAAATCTGAAAAACTTTTAGTTCATTTATTTTTTAATTATGGTTCATCCTCATTTTAAATCAAAACTTATTGTATGAATTATCAGAAATGAACAAAAAGAGAAGATGAGTGCTAAAAAAAGAAAACAAAAAGAAAAAAGAACGAAGAGAAAAAATGATGAAGCTGAAAAACAAATGTTGCTTCAGATTTATTGCAAACGTAAGATTGAGTTTCTTATATAAAGTTCTTCTTCTTTCTCTGCTAACTTTTTCTAAAAGCTCATGTAATTTCTTTGGATTTATTGAATAATATTTGCTTTTTTGCTTAGACTGCTGACTGTAAATTTGTGTAGTGAAAACAAAACTATGTTACAAACACACTCGAGCTTGGCACTGTTTGTAAATGCACCAAACAATATTAAGTTATTCCTCTTAACTTTTATTTGCATCTTCTACTTTTAATTAGAATATCTTGGTTGATGATTTGAGTTTCGTATCTCTTTTATTAGAAAAAATACCCTTGAAATTCCCGATTACAATTTTTAGAACAAAAAATTGCATGAAAAATAGAGTTTACTTAAGGTTCAAATTTAAAGTAATTTTAGTTCATTTCTAGGTTTAATTGAGGTTTATTTGAATCCAAAAATAAATTTGATGTATTTTTAATCCTCTACTTTTAATCTTGGTTGATGATTTTAATTTGGTATCTTTTTTATTAGAAAAAATACCCCTGAAACTCCGGTTACATTTTTTAGAAGAAAGAAACGTCACGAAAAAAAGAAAAAACAGAGTTTACAACCTCCAACTATGTAAGTTAAAATACTTATGTTGGTCTTTTAAATTTAGGAAATAATTTTTGTTTAATTAATCACATGAAGTTTTTGTTTAATTATCAGTAGCACAACACCTGATCCCCATTAACAAATTCTTGCGGTTCAAAAAGAAACTCAACCTTTGGATATGTGAGTTTTTCAACTTACTTTCCTATTCTAATCAATGTGCAGCTTTCAGTTTTTCAGTTCCTATTCTAATCATTCAACATTAACTTTTTTTCTTGACCTTCCTTAGAGTTCCTATTGCACTGGCTCTTCCAAGTTCTCTTGTGAAAAAGATAATAAAACATCAAAAGACCTTTACTATGTTCCTTCGGAAACTCAAACAGAAGAAGCTTCTGTTAATAAGTAAGTTGTACTTAAAATTATTTTTATTAGTTTTGATGGTATATGATAATAATTTCGGTTCATTATTGAAATATTTTCTATTTAATACAGCTACCCTCTTGAACCTCAGCACCAAGCCTGCGAAGAAACTTCCGTAAGACAATCATCTTTATTGAACACTTTTTTTGTTTAATCCAGCTGCCCTCCGCAACCCCAACACTAGGCCTGCAAGGAATCTTCCGCAAGGAAAACGGAGCAAGAAGCTCTTCTTAATGTGTAAGTTCTACTTAAAATCATTTTTATTAGTTTTGATGTTATATCATAATGTCTTTTATTACTTAAAATTTTTCTTTGTCATCTTGCAGTTCTCCCCGTCCTCGGCATTGGGAAGATGACTTTGGTGCACCTTCCTTCAACCTTGGCATAAGTCCCCCGACCTCTCAACCAACAGTAACACAACTTGCAATGTTGGCAGAAGTGATGGATGTTAGGGTGACAGCAGCATTGCAATTTGTTGATGGAACAAGTGCGGAGCTGAGTTTAAGCACCCCTAAAGGGTATAAGACTCTCGAGAAAGAAAAAGAAATAATAGAGGAGCTGAGGGAGGAATGTTTCCAGTGAATGACACAACTAAAGGTTTACAAAGATACAACCAACGAGTATGAAATAATATTCATGTTGGACCACAAAGCGCATTTAGAGGGGGCTAGATTCCACTTCATGTCTCTAACACCCGGATAAGATGTAGAAAATATGGTAAAATCTTCGGATATTACATTAACATGAACAACTTTTATTCCCATATATCTAATAATTTTTTGTCCTATAGGTGGTCTTTGCAATGTGTATACTTCTCAACGATAGAAAATGTCGGCGATTTGAGGAAGAAATATACTGCGTGCCAATAGATATTGTGGTAAACCAAATTTTTTATTCCTTAAGTAATTTATTGATTCTGATAAATAATTCAGTTCATCCTTTAGTTTATTTGAGTTCATTTACATGCAAAAAATGAATTGAAATGTGCTTTATTGCTGATTGAATGTATATGAATTTTTGTTCAAATCTGAATTGAATTCAGTTTATTTGTGAATTGAGTTAACTTCACTTAATACTACTGTTAAGTATTGACTAAATATGTTATTCCTTAAAAAATTTGGTTCATCTATCAGTTTAATAGAGTTCATTAGCCTGTAGAAATGAATTAAAAATGTACTTTCTTGCTAATTGAATATATATGACTGCTAGTTCAAATCTGATGTAATTTCGGTTTATTCCTTAGTTTAGTTGAGGTTCATTTGAATCCCGAAATAAATTTGATGTGTTCTTGTCGATGATTGAGCTTTTTTACTGTTAGTTCAAATATGATATAATTTCAGTTCATTTGTAATTTGATTGAGGTTTATTTTGCAGAATTTAATGTTGGGGAAGCATAAGTGATGAACGAACTTTTGATGGTATAGAATTTCACAAATGAAATCTCGTTGTAAGTATAGTTTCTAAACCAACAAATAATCCTTTCATGCAAAAAAAAATTGTTTGTTACAAGTACAAACCCCAATAAAAATAATAACCGAAGTATTCAAACCTCGGGTCGTCTCTCAAAGGAATCGCAGGAAAGTGTTCTTGTTATTGGTTATGAGATGTATATTTTGGGGGTTTTGGATAAAGGACAAGAAAAGTAAATTGCAAGAATAAAACTAATAGCTAAGAAAGCTCTTGGCAAGGAATGAGAATTAGAAGTCCTATCCTCATTATCATCCTCAATTCTGACAAGAATTGTCCATTGCTCCATTTAGTCAACCTCTAACTATGAAGGAAAGTCAAGTGGAAATAATCAATTTGATTCCTCAAGTCCTAGTCAACTCTTAAGGAAAGACTAGCTTTAGTGGAATTCAAATCAACTAGCAACTTTCAATTATTAATCAACAAAAGAGTTTGATAACTTAAGAGTCTCTAATTACTCAAGCAAGGCCAAGAGGAGAAAAATCTACTATAGCATCCTTCCAAGCATTTTATCAAACACTTGGAAGGCATAAAAGGAAAGTAAAGTCAAATTGCAAGAAAAGTAAATCTACACTACCAATTGCAAGGAATTAACAACAATAGAGCAAATCAACAATAAAAGAAATCAAACTCAAATTGCATTAAAGGAAAATAAGAGGAACAAGAGTACATCAATAACAAAGTAAACAAGTACAAGCAGTAAAGTACAAAACTAGAGAGAGGAAAGGTAGAAGAGCAAGAAATTGTAAAGAAAAAGTAAATCAAAGCATGAACTAAACCTAGATCTAAGAAATTCTAATCTAGATCTAACCTAATTCTAGAGAGAAGAGAGAGCTTCTCTCTCTAGAAACTAACTAAAACATTCCCTCCAAAATTCAGTTATGACTTTTCCCCCCATGACTCCATGAATTCTGCATGAAATAGGCTCAGAAGTGAGTTGGGTTTGGGCTTGGGAAGCCCAGAATTCGCCCTCAGCGTTTTCACTTTAATAAAGTCATGTGTGAGCATCGACGCGTACGCGTCGCCATGCGATTTCAAATTCACGCGCACGCGTTTGATACGCGTGCGCGTCGATGAATGCATTCCCCAAATTCTTGATTTTCCATGATTTCTCCACTTTGCATGCTTTTCTCTTCATTCCTTTGATCTATTCCTAGCCTTTTCAACTTGAAATTACTAACACACACATCAAGGCATCTAGTAGAATCAAAAGTGAATTAAAATTAACCAATTAAGGGCCTAAAAAGCAAGTTTTCACACTTAAGCATAGTTTAGGAGAAAATTATGAAACCATGCTATTTCATTGAATAAATGCGGGAAAATGGATGAAATCTACTCAAATTAAGCACAAAATGTACCACGAAATAGTGGTGCATCAAATCTCCCCACACTTAGACTAAGCATGTCCTCATGCTTAACCAAGAAAGAGGCAAAAGGGTACTATCATTTATTCAATGTAAACTAACTAGATGCAACCTATCTATATGCAATTATCTAAATGAATGCAAATGCTTGGTCAAAGTAAATCGACTTCCAAGAAAACTAATATAAGCATAAGGGCTAAAGTGATAGCAATCAAATCAAATCTACAATTGAATTGAGTCATTAAAGATTAAACAAACTTGCAAGAAAAGATGATCATAGGTGGAAACATGTAATTGAGCAATCGAATCCTCACCGGATGTGTATCTGCTTTAGTCGCTCAAGTGTATAGGGTTGATTCCCTCACTTCTCTTCTAATCATGCTTTCCAAGGTTTGTTTTTCATCTAACAATCAATAATTATTTCATTGCATGCATACAAATATCATGAGGTCTTATGCATAGGTTGTAATGGGGCTAGGGTCAAAGTAAGGGTGCATATGGTCAAGTGAGCTTGAAATTTGAATCTTTGATCAGCTTAAACTTCCCACCTAACCTATATAGCAACCTATATAATTTAAAAGCTAACCTAACTACCGATTCTTCACTTTTTCACACACTCATGCACTCTTTTCTTGATCCCAACTAATATGCATTGATTATTATTGAGCTTCATTTTGGGGCATTTTGTCCCCTTCTTATTACTTTTCTTTTTCTTTCTTTTTCTATTTTTTTCTTTTGATATATATATATATATATATATTCTTTTTATTTTCTC
>NC_029774.3:48149000-48172693 GCF_000817695.3 Arachis duranensis
CATACAGAAGCATCAATGCATATGGTTTTTTGTAAACCCCGCTAAAATTGGTAAATAATTAGTCAATAAATCGAATTTTAAATAGAAAGATTAAGAATGCAAAACTAATATCAAAATAGGATAGAGCTCGTCAAACGAGAATTTTGATACCAATTTCAAAAAATTTGGCCCAAAATTGGACCGGATGGGCCGAACCGGTTGAACAAGGGCCCAAACCGGGCCCGTGGATCCAACCGGACCCAAACACTTAAAAGAACAGATCTATCTCCTTCCCCATTCAGCTGAGAATCACGCTGAAAACAGCAAGGGGGGAGAGGAGGTTCCCAAACCCTCACCATTCATTCAAATTACCATAACTTCCTCGTTTGAGCTCTGATCGCCGCACCGTTTGCGGCCACGCGTTCAGTGTGTCGAGCTCTATATTTCTGTTGGATCAAATTCACTGGTAAGCTCCCTTTTCGTTCCAGAATCTTTTTTCCTTTTTTATTCTTGGATTTGAAACCCTATAGTGAAATCTTGTCCAATTTTTGTGTTCTAGGTTCAAACTAGCTTCCGGAATTTATGGGCTCAAGCTATTGAGCATATGAGTATGGTAAGGACACCCTAACCCTAGATCAATCTTATATTTTTTATGGGAAAACTGAAATTGGATCATGTATATGCATTAGGTTTAAATTAAGTGGGTATATATGGATTGGAATTGAATTGGGAGCATTTGGAGGCTTATTGGTGATCAAGGCTTGGTTTGTGGCTGTTCTAATTGAGCTTGGAGGGGCTGTGTTTTGTGTTGTGAGGCTGCCTTGGGTGAATCTAAGTGATCGGCCAAGGTATGGTTTAGGTTTCGCACGTTTTACATTTAAGGTGTTGTGAAAACTTAGGCTAGAAGAACCATAGGATAAGTTGAATTTATTATGTGCATTTTATGATTAGCCTTGTGAAGTGTTGATATATATATTAATGAAAGGTTGTTTATATATATGATATATGTTGATATGTGTTTGTGAGTTGTTGAAGTAAAGAGTATGTATTCTTGGGATTGAGCTAGTATTGGGAGTTATGAGCAAGATTTGTTATTGTGGAACATGTGTGCTCTTGGGTTTATTAATGATGGGATGATGTTGAGGTTGGTATATGTTAATGGAATATGTTGATGTTGGTATATGCTAATAGAATCTGGTTGATGTATGCTAATAAAAGGTAGATATATGTGTTGAGGGGTTGGTATGTGTTGATATAAATTGGTGGATTATGGCTTGTTGAATTAGTTAAAGGCAGTATGGAAGTGGTTGTTAATGAATTGAGGTTGGATATGCTAATAACATGCATGTTTTATAGGTAAGGATTATGAAAGTGGTGAAAATGAGGTTTGGAGGTTGTTTGGTAAAAAGTGATTTTTGGTGAATTTTGAAAGTCCATAACTTGTTCCTTAAATATTTAATGGAAATGTGGTTTGTTTTAATTGAAAGATAGTTTTACAAGCTTTTAAACGATATCAATTTTGTGAAAAATAGAATTTTGTAGAGAAAGTTATGGACGATGGAAAATTAGTGCATGAAACTGTGTTGCAGGTTGGTAAAATCTGGTTGCAGAATGCTTCTGGGCATTCTGCCCATTTTTTTTCAAAACACGCCCACCCGCGCGTACACGTGGCTCACGCGTACGTGTGGCGTGGAGTTTTGGCGACGCCTGCGTGAGGGGCGTGCGTATGCGTGTGTGCGTATCCACGCGTATGCATGACTCACGCGTACGCGTGACTTGATGTACACCTACGCGTGCGCGTGGTTTGCGCGTACGCGTGGATGCCGCCTGCTGCAAAACTGGGTTTGACTGTTTTTAAACCAATTTTTCACTTCTAAACCTCCATTTTCTTCCTTTTAGACTTAAGGTATAGTGTTAAGTCCAGTAGCTAAGGGAAGCTAGGAAAATAAGGTAACTTGGAGATATATATATATATTTAGGTTATAAAATTGGCTAATGAAAGAAATAAATATCGCACCTGAGCACTCTTTCTTGAAAGTGCGACCCCAGGAGATGGTGGAAGGTGAGGATCCCCTTCTTTGTTCCTCCTGGTATTGTAAAATCGCCCCCAGCGAGATGGTGGGAGGTTAGAATCCCTTCCTTTGTTCCTCCTGGGCATATGAGAACGTACCTCCTGGGTAAACGCAAGAGTTGTGGTATCGTCCTACTTGCTCCAGGTTGGTTAGTATAGAGGCTCCTCGGGTAGACGCAAGAATTGTGGTTCTGCTCCACTTATTCCGGGTTATGATGAGTTATGTATAAAGGTGCAATGACATGATGAGTAAGTAATGAATGATTATGAAATGTTAATGATGATATCTGAGATATGAGTTTCCCTGGGTAAGAACCGTGGCTTGTCACCACGTGTTCCAGGTTGAATCTCGATACTCTGTTGACCCTACGTCGTAAGGGTGACCGGGCACGTATAAATTTCCAAGTATGGATAGCCCCCATTGAGTGATTATATGATGAATGAATGTGAACTCTATGCATAGACTATTGGGGATGTGCGACGGGGACAGTCTAAGGTTTTCGGACTTGTCGGGTTGGCTGGATATCCGACAGATGGGCCCCATCAGCCATAGGACAGGCATGCATCATGTGCATTTGTTTGTTTTGATTGCTATGCATTACCTGAGTTTGCCTAACTGTATGTATACATCTTGCTACCTGTTATACTTGCTACTTGCACTATCTGCCTATTACTTGTGCGTGAATTTGTCTGATTGCTTGTATTTGCTGAATTATGGATGACAGATGGATGGAGTAAGGGTGAAATGGTTTGAAGTTAGGTTAGGTTTAAATTGAGTGAGTTAGGCAGGTTTAGAAAACCTACCCCTATTTCTGGCTTCTGTTTAGAAATTAAGTTTTACAACGGTTTGACGGAGTTCTGAGATTGCCTCTAGCATTTCTAGGACCTTATTTATTATACGCGTGGCACCTTTACTATACTGAGAACCTCGGGTTCTCATTCCATACTGTGTTGTCTTTTTCAGATGCAGGTCGAGAGGCTCCTCGCTAGGCGTCTGGATCTTAAAGCGGAGTAGTCCCTGGGATGTTTTGGTTTATCAGATTATGTATATATGTACTTAGTTACTTAGCTTGCTCTCCAAGAAACTGGTTATTTTGTTCCTAGGCTTTCCTTTATTCTCTTATTTATCTTTATCTCTTCCTTTTAGGTTTCTTAGCACGCAAGTAATTCGATTCCTCGAGCGTTGCGCTTTTCTTTTTGCGAATTTGTTTTACCCGTTTTTCAAGGCTCCTAATTGAGTATCTTTTTCCTTATTATTATGTATATATTTTTACTTTTAGAAGTCGTAATACCATACTATTTCAGTCTTATGACTTAAGCATAAGATTAAGTATAGTAGGGTGTTACAGTTTTACATTTAATTAATGCATGAGTATGTACCCAATTCCCAATATTTTCAATAGAAATACAAAACACCCTTTTACCTCAACCAATGTCCCTAGTTCCCCCACACTTGAATGATACACACTCACTAGCCTAAGCTAATCAAAGATCCAAATAAAGGACATTCATTATTTTTCGCTTTAAGGCTTGTAATGTGCTAAATTAAAGAACAAAGTGGGTTAATCGTAGGCTCAAAATTGTCTAACAAAGGTTGATAAAAGGTAGGCTATTTGGATAAGTGCGCTAAATGAAACAATGGCCTCAATAATATATATGCATGTATACAAGGAATAATGGACATAAAGAATCAAACAAATCAAAGATTACAATCATAGAATGAGAACAATGCACACAAGAAGGAAAATAGTGGTTATAAAATGTAATCACACAATTAGGCTCAAAATCTCACAAGCTTGTGTTCTTAGCTCAAAACATGTTCCACGATATATATATAATTCAAGCAAGTTCAATGAGAAAAATTTTTACTCAAATCAATTGGGATGCCCTATAGAATAAATCCTTGAAAAATATCATGATTTTGACTAAGCTTATTGTGTATATATATACAAAATGAGAAAATGTAACAAAGAGTCCTAAAAGACCTAAAAATGAAATGCAAAAGTGTTGAAATTAGAGACTTGTCACCCAAAAATACCGACTGGTCAGACGACCTCTCCATACTTAAAAGTCTGCACCGTCCTCGGTGCATTCAAAGATGAACAAGCTAAGGAGGACTACATTGACCCAAACACTAAGAAGGCCTACTGGATCATTGAATTTAAGGACTACCTGTCTTTTTTTTTTTTTTACAAAAGAAAACTGGAATCGTATCCATTTATAAGTTGTGATTTCTAAAACTTCTTTAATAATTCTGTCATTTGCTATCATTTAGACTGAAATATTGTATCCTTTTTTCAAACTTCAGCTGTTTGCACCAGTTTGCCATGGAAGCCATTGGTGGTTGTCGATTGCTGATGTTAAGAAGAAGGTCTTCTATGTGCTTGACCCTGTTAAGAAAAAAGATATACCTGAGTCAGGAATAACTTTGAACAAATTTGTTGTAAGTTATACATATTTTTGTGTAAATTATCTATTATTTCTAGCCATTATCAATCACTCGTTGTGCTGATTGTGGGTTTAGTTTCATTTACTTTTTGTATCTTTTTCAGAGCTTAATAGTATCCCAGATGAGGATTTATGTTAAGGCAGAACCTTTAATGGATGACGGAGAGGGCGTTGAAGCACCGTATATTCCGATCTGCAGTCAACGAACAAAGTAAATCTTTCTTTGATATAGTGCTATTATTAATATATTTTATTGTCTCTCCTATTAATCATATTTTAGTTTCTTATTTCTTTCTTAGTTATGATTGCAGGATATATGTGATGAAATGGCTGAAAACAATTGATCCTGAAAAGATAAAAAACAGGAAGTATAGATGTAAAAATTGGAAACGGGTAACTAATTTCTTTCTTAATAAAATTTGGTTCATTTCTTATTTCAGTTGGGTTCAAATTAAGTAATTTCTTTCAATTGAATTGTAGGAAGAAATAAATGCTTTCAGGCGGGAATATGGTCCAACCATTCTCTTGCACAAGATAAATAAATTAAGAAACAAAGTCATTGAGGCATCTGGAGCGATAAGACTCCCAAAACCATCCACTGTCCTCTCAAGCCCTTTTTGTAAATTCTCATCTGGGGATTTAGAAAGTAAATAGGTTATAGTTTCAATCTTTGGCTCTTTGTAAGGAATTGTAATTAACATTAATTTGTTTAACTCGTTGTAAAAAGCAAACACTTTTTCTTTAACTCGTTGTAAGTGTTAATGTATATATTTAAAAATCTTTTTTTTTAATGTATAGTTGTTAATATTAATGTAAATGTTAATGTTAGTGTTAATGTATATATTTGTTGGAACTGTCTGGGCTATATTAAATGAATCTAAGTTTACAGTGAATGGATTCAATGTATTAATATATATATATATATATCACTATTCAATTTCAGAAACACCTAAACTTTTTGACATAACACAATTGCAGAAGTGACTATTCAATAAAACATGAATCCAAATAAACCCTTATTATATGACTAAAACCCAGATGAACCAAAATTTAGTCATATATGAATTGAAATTTATATTAATAAAAACCAAAACTTCTATAATCCTCTCCAGGATAATCCATATCCTGTGCATCAATCATTGATCCACCATATAAAAGGTTCAACTGCAAAAAAGAAAATAAATCATATATTAGCAAAATGCACAGACGAATTTTTCCCTAATCAAAAGCAAATCAATGTTATCTCGCTTAGAGCTAGTTGCAATCTATTTTTCCATATTTGATCCCAATCTGTTCTTGAGACGGCCTCTTGTTCTAACACGTGGGGGCTTTGAAGGTCATTAACATCACTCAACGTGGCGTCTTCGTGAGATAACGAACATTTACCTTTACTTTTTGCTTGATATTTTTGCATCTCAGCCATGATATTATCAAAAGCCTAGTGTAGAATTCCAGTCAGCTTCTCAGATTCTGACACAAATTCATAAATATTGTGCGACCGAAATACCAAATCGTCGAATCTCTTGCTTCTCGGCTCCAATAGAGGCTCGTCCTGGCTGTTCTTGATATGTGTGTGCCTCCTCTTTACGTTTTTACTCCAGCGTTCCAATATATATTTTGGTGCCACTTTATCTACTTGCTCAAAGCTTGAGGCACTTAGAGAATGGCAACATAGTATCCGCATTGACTCAAACAACAGGCACTGGCACTTTACTTCGCGTGATATTGCGTCATATGTAACAACAAACTTGTTGAATGTTAAGTTAAAAACCTGCTCTACAACTTCGTATGTCATAAAACCTAGAGTGGAATGCATTGATCTTGTGATGCAATTTATCTTTCCTCTGAGTTGTGCTTGAACTTCCCTGAACCTCTCATGAGTATACACGTGCTAAAATTGAGCCTCTATTGGTGATTTTTTTGCACACAGTATCACAGTATGAAAATCTGCAACATCAAATTCTATCTCTCTTTGTTCTTTGCTTCCTAGGCAATTATCATATTGTTTTACAAATTGAATCAGGGAGCTATTGCGTGTGATAAACTTGTTAAAAAAAGCATGCATGCTCTTGCTCTTTTGTGTGCTTTTCATCCCTACCCAAAAGTGGTGATTCAAATAAACTGGAATACATAAATGACGATCTTTAAAAAGCTCTGCAAGATGAACCGAAATTAGACGTGCAAATGAACTGAAAGTTATAGTCGTTTTCATCGAAAAAAGTAACAACATCAAATGATTCGAATTAAACCTCGATTACCTGAAAGCCACTTATTGCCTCCAACACCATACTTTGTGACAAAATCATTCCAATTTTTGTCGAATGCGTCTTTTGTAAACGAGTTCCAAACAACATAACTCATCCATTGTTCAATTTTTTCATGTCGCTTGTAGCCGTTTAATTTGCTTGGGATCTTCTTCATGATATGCCAAATGCACCACCGATGAAATGCTGTTGGCATACAAGCCTCAATAGCCCTTTGCATCGATGCACATTAATCGGTAAGAATCCCTTTTAGTGCCTTTCCTCCCATGCAATGAAGCCAACATTCGAATAACCATTGAAATGACTGGATGTTCTCATTTGTCATCAAAGCACATCTAAGAAGTGTCGAGTGACCGTGGTGATTCACACCCAAAAAAGAACCAAAAACCAAATTGTACCTACAAAAATGGACACTCAAAATAGTTATGAACCAAAATTTGTTGGCTCTATGAACCGAAAACTATATCGTAGTGAACGAAATACCTATTTGTGTTGTAAGTGGTATCAAATGAAACAACATTTCTAAAATACTCGTATGCAGCCTGCTTCTTGCATCGGCCCAAAATGCATTTTTGATGGAGTGATCAGCTTCAAGGTTAAGCTCAAAAAAGAATTTTTGATTCTTCTCTTTCATTCTTAATAAGTACTTGCCAAATTCTTTGGCATCGTCTTGTTCGAAAACATCCCGTACTTTCCTTGTAATGTAATTCCTCACATCTTTTTCAAAAAAACTTAGTTCCCGATGACTGCACATTGCTCTACAAATAAATGACTGATATATTTTACTCAGTCTGATTCTGGCTTCCTCGTTGTTTTGAATAGTACGACGCATAAACATGCTTAGCTCCCTGTGTTATTTAAGTATCACTGCTCGATTTGGACAACAAGGGTGTGAATGATTTAAAACAATTTTTGAAATTATCCAAAGACTAACATCCTTTAATATATGTACATAAATTCTAGCTGGACAGTTTATTCCAACTAAGGGATTTGTCTTCAGAGTTGGAGATATCTTAGATTTTCACTTTTCGTATCTACTACATGTAATTAGTTGATTCTTAATCTCATATCCTTTCTGAGTGATGTTCCTTATTTTTGTAGAAAAATCGGCAAGTTTAGAATGATCTTTGTAGAACTTTTCAGCTTCTTCTAGTGTCTTGAAAGTCATCCCAACCTTTGGGACAAATTGTTCATCCACAACACACCTGGATTGTAAAATGAATAGAAAATATTGTGATAACATGTGCATTCTGTAATGACCAATGAACCGAAATACATTCTGTAAATTCAGAAACTCCTGCATTCTATTCATTATCACTTTATTCAATTGCATTCCATTGCTATTTAATTGATTAAAGAATGAACCAAAAATATTATTAAAGCAAAACCGTTGTATAATACCAAATGAACCGAAAATTGTCCATTATATAAATTTAAATTTAGAAACACCTACGTCTAGAATGAACCGAAAATATGATCAAAACGACACCAATGTATAATACCAAATAAACAGAAAATTGTGTTCATAAACAACTGGATTTAGCAATTGAATTCTTTTCTATTCAATTCAAAATTGAATAATCCAAACCTCGTCCATTTGATTCGATTCAGAAGAATAATTCAAATCATTCTCATTCAACTGATTTGAAGTTGAATCATTCATTGTTTTGATACGCTATTGAAATTTAAAAACGAAGAAGAAATCTGAAATTTGAAAACGAAGAAGAAAATGAAGAATATAAATGCAATGCAGATTGAAGAAGAAAACGAAAAAGAAAATGAAGTTTTACGTTGAAGAAAACGAAGAAGAAAAATAGAGAAATTAGAGCAGAGAAGAACGACGAGAAGCTCTACATTAAGAAAGAAGAAACTCTACGTTGAGAAAGAGAATCTCTGCAGCATTGAGGAAGAAGTTTTACGTTAAAAGATAGGAGACGCGTTATCCAAAAAGAATTTAGTTGACTTGGTTAAAAAATTTACATGAATACAAAATATTATTGAATAAAATTATATACTTGTGACAAAGTTTTTTTCCTCTCTATTATAGTATTATAATAAATGATAGAAAATCTATAAGTAAAAATTTTAGCTTGATTTATGTTGGTCGAATTTAAGTCTTATTTGATTTTTGATTTAATTTAAATTTAACTTTCGATATTGATAAAAAAAATAATAAAAAATAAATTTAAACGGTTTAAATTTATTTTATTTACTATTTATTAATTTTAATAATAATTAATGAATATTAAATAAATTAAAATAAATTTAGACTAATTTTTTATTGTTCCTCAATCATTACTGTTTAATTTCATTGGGCGAGCATGCTTCCAGAAAAGGCATATACTTGGACTGGCTATTACTGTCATGCCTGGCTAACTTGAAAGCTAGGCCATAATATGTTGTTTCGTCATTTTTTGTATTTATTTAAGACAACTGAACAAGTTGCATTAATTAATTTGTATTTGAGCTGCATCATCTTCTAGAAACCGCAAACCAACTCTATGCTGAAGTTGACCAACCAAGGATTTTATTTTCAATACGCTGAAGAACAAACACGCATAAGAAAAATAAACATGTAAATAAAATGCTATACACATATAATCTCCTTGATTCACGAAATTGGCCTTTTGAGTAGAGGACTAGGGAAATGGAATGGAACGTATGTGAAAAATGTTTCGGAATTCACATTTATTGTAGACCTAACTTTTTTAACATTTATCTATTTAGATTTGGTGTGATTTTACCCTGATCCCAGTTGAGAATTACGTTCAATCAAATAATAATGGTAAAAAAACAAAAATGTCAAGTGAGTTTAATATATAGTAAAACATATATATACATAATAACAAAGACAATTTTTTGTCAATGAATTATAACTCAAATGACATAGTCTTTCTATATTCACTTAGAAGTCGCGAGAGTCGAATCTTTTTATCTTTGATAAAAAAAAAAAAGACAATTTTTTATTCTTCTACTTGTTTGTTCTCGTTTTTTCTCGATATATTTTTCGGGGCTACTAGAACTCCTCTTTAAACAGCATATGTTGGAAGAAGGTCAACGATAACCCACGAGTTAAGCGAAGGGGTAGGGAGTAAAAATAGGATTTTTAAATGATTATTATTTGCCGTATGAAAATATTTTGGTCCGAAGAAAGTGCAGCTTTGCAGGACTTTGTAGTTTATGTCACATCTATCCCTTTGAAAAATTAGAGGAAATATTCTTGAAGGTGCTTTTGAAATCGGAAAGGTTGCAAATTATTACATATATAATAAGATAAGAAGACGAGCCGAAAAAGTTCCTCCTTTTCCAAACTTATAACCATTAATGCATCAAAGTCAAGGAACGGAGGGTAGGCATGTCATTTTGCTTTGATAATTACATCGTAGACTTGGGGTTTCCCATTTAAATCAAATAATAATAATCAAAATCTTAATTAATTAAGTTGTTCAAATCTTTTGGTCTTTTCTTGCTTGCCAAACAACCACTGCATGCAAGTATCGAAAACTTCTCTCTTTCTATAAATATACACGCACACACAATTAAAGAGTGCAAGTATTCCAAATTGCATATACCTACACAACTAATAAAAAAGAAATTAGAACCTAGATGGAGAAAAAATCAACCAACGAAAGAAGGTAGAAAAGCCTCTCCATTTTCTCTTGGTGCAGTTGAAGATTTTGAATATTAGAACTCTCTTTATTTTAATTTACATTCTCTCTTGAAAAGTCCAAAACCCCATTTTCCATTTCCACCTTACCACACACTATCTCTCTCGATCCTTCTTACCTAACACTCTCATATTCCCACCAAGTGCATCACCATATATATAAATATACACTAGTATCATATCATATCGATTCATTGATTGAAGAAAGAAGAAGAATGACATTCATGAAAGGAATATGGAAATCAATGTTGCCGGGATGTTACAAAGGAGAGTACCCATCAAGAAAGCCGAAGAGAGTGGTTTCGACGAAGCCAATATGTTCGCAGAGGATATCAGTGAGTGACTTGAGCTTCCCAAGCACAACATTCTCGGAGGATCTGTCGATGTCGCTGGCGGGAACAAACCTGCATGTCTTCACGCTGGCTGAGCTCAAGCTCATCACTCAGCATTTCTCGTCCAGTAACTTCCTTGGCGAAGGCGGGTTCGGACCGGTTCACAAGGGCTTCATTGATGATAAGCTTAGGCATGGCCTTAAGCCTCAGCCTGTTGCTGTTAAGCTCTTGGACTTGGATGGCTCCCAAGGCCATAAAGAGTGGTTGGTATGTATATATTAATATTCAATATTATAATCAAGGGATCGGAAGTCGATTTTATACCTACCTTTGCAAATAAAATGTTATTGTATGCGGACAATACTGCCAAATTTTTTAGTATAAAAGTGTAATTGATCCCATTATTATAAATATAATACCTTGGTGATTAATGATATAATAAGTGGTTAATTATGAATTTATGGTAATAATTAGTGTTTTTTGACTTGTGGGTTCTAAGTTCTAACCTTGCTTGTTTTGGTTTTAATTTGCAACAGACTGAAGTGGTTTTCCTGGGTCAACTAAGGCATCCACACCTTGTGAAGCTGATTGGATATTGCTGTGAAGAAGATCATAGGCTTTTGGTATATGAATACTTACCAAGAGGCAGCTTAGAAAATCAACTATTTAGAAGTAAGATATTAGCTAAATAATTAATTTTCTTTCAATAATAATCTTCATATTGGATTAATTAATTTACTTGTTTTTTTTTTTCCAGGATTCTCAGCATCATTGCCCTGGTCAACAAGAATGAAAATTGCTGTTGGAGCTGCAAAGGGTTTAACCTTTCTCCATGAGGCAGAGAAGCAAGTCATCTATAGAGATTTCAAAGCTTCAAACATATTGTTAGACTCTGTAAGCATCAATAATATATAAATAATTTCTCTCTCTCTCGCCATTAGAATAATTATTTATTGAACTCATTCAATATATGAATTATGGTTTTAGGATTACAATGCAAAACTATCTGATTTTGGGTTAGCAAAGGATGGTCCTGAAGGAGATGACACCCACGTTTCAACTCGTGTTATGGGAACCCAAGGCTATGCTGCCCCGGAATATGTCATGACAGGTATATTTTATTTCTTATTCAATTCTAACTTTTTTTTATTTGCTGTGCTACAATTCTAAATATATATACATGTATTTTTCAGTTTCTAGCGTTCGAATTCAAGAATTCTGTTGACCATATTAATTAATTAGTAATTACACATTTTTTACTATTACCTACGTTTAACTGATAAAAAGATAAATTTATACGTGTTTATTAATAGACTAGTTACATATAATTGTATTGTACTATATATACATAACAAAAATGTACACCAATTATTCTATTCGTTCTCATTTATCTATCATTCTATTAGATAAAATAGAATAAAATAAAGGAATACAAGTTTAGCAAATACCTATATATATAAAATCAAAATGAAATGGATATTGTCATCATTTTTATTTTGACAATAATACTCAATTTTTTAACATATTTAAACAAAAATATAATGAACAAATAACAAATAACATGTAAGAGAATGAAAATATTCATTCTCTAACTATAACCAGAAACATATTTATTTAGCTTTTATTACACCATTGATCATGCACCGCCACTTTACATTTGTCCACAAAAACAATCATAGGAGAAAAAACACCTTGACATTTCTAATGATAGTTAACTGCTAACACGGTTGTTGTCAACTTGTACCTAACTCAATTTTAATAATTATTAATTACCTCAGAATTAATTATAATTTATTATAGCATAGCTAACGAACAGTCTAACACATTAATGTTCATAATATCTTATATTTTTTGTTGTGTAGGTCACTTGACAGCAATGAGTGACGTGTACAGCTTTGGGGTAGTATTGTTAGAGCTTCTAACAGGAAGAAGATCAGTGGACAAGAGTAAGGTACCAAGGGAACAAAACCTTGTGGAATGGGCAAGGCCAATGCTCAATGACCCAAGAAAACTCGGAAGGATAATGGACCCTAAACTTGAAGGGCAGTACTCTGAAATGGGATCAAGAAAGGCTGCAGCATTGGCCTACCAATGCCTTAGCCATAGGCCCAGGAACAGGCCCACTATGAGTGCTGTTGTTAAGGTTCTTGATCCCCTTCAGGACTTTGATGATATTCCAATTGGGCCCTTTGTGTATACCGTTCCTAATGAAAGTAATAATAATAATAATAATAGTGGTGTTGAATCTTCTTTTTCTCCTTCTCCTTCTCCTAACAAGGAGAAGAAAAGTGGACATCATCATCATCATCGTCATAGGCGACCACATCCGCTTGCTAAATCACCTAAGTCACCAAGGCCACATTCACATTTAAATTCAGAGAATGAGAGACACCACACGAATAGAAGATCATCATCAAGTGAATCAGATTCTCCACCTTCGCATACATAGTTAGTATTTACCATGCGTGGCATATAATATAAATATCTTTATTGTACATGTATATAGATATTTTTCTCGCAACCATGTTTTTTTATTTAATTTTGAATATACCGTGCGTGCCAACTGCTACCCTAACTGGCCAAGTGTAATGAGCAAGAGAGAAAAAGAGCATGCAAATGTGTAATAGTCATTGCAAGGAAAACATGTTTGAGTTTTTTTAATGGTTTTTTCATTATTCTTCTTCTATATATTTAATTTAGCTTTCTTATTATTAGCTTATATAGTAAGGGATTTTTTTATTTAAATATTAAATATATTATTTTCTAAAATGTGCGACATATAAAATATTTATGTTTTTTTTGTCATTACATATCTCGGATATACAGAGTAAAAAATAAACAAATCACAAAATTTAAATACTATACCATCGATAAATATATTTTTTTAACTGTTTATTTGGATAGCTGTTATACGATTAAATTTTAATATAGGAAGTAAATGATATAAAAAAAATATATTCAATTAAATTTATAAGATTATTCAAAACTAAAATATAACGAACACTACTAGAAAACTAGTTATTACAGACGAATATTTTCGACGGATTTTATTCCACGGAAATACAGAAAGAATTTCAGAAAATTTTTTTGTCGAAAAACAAAAAAATTGGATTAGCATAAATTACAGACGGAAAAGAGAATCCGTCGATAATTCCGTCGAAAAAATTAAATTTTTTCTGTGAAAAATGATTACAGACGGATTTTCCGTCTGTAATTAAATAGACGAAACTCTACGTTTCATTAAATTATTACAGACGGAAAATCCGTCTGTAATTTAAAATTTTCTGTCGGAGATATTGAATTAAACCCAAATGAAACTCGAGCTTCTTCCAGCTTCTTCCAAATGAAACACGGCTTCTTCTTCTTCTCTCCGTAGCACAAGCTACTTCTTCTCTCCGTGGCTGCTACTTCTGCTTCTTCCGCCGCTGCCGCTGCCGCTGCTGCCATTGCGTCACACAATCTCTCTCTGTCATCCCTTGCATCGCACGAGATCCCTCCGCCGCCGCTCTCGTCGCATCTACTCCCATCGTCGCAGAGCTCTCTCTGCCGCCGCTCTCATCGCATCTGCTCCCTCTGGCTCCTCTTCCATCTAATCTCAACTCGCTCTCTCAGTTCTTCTCGTAACCATATCAAATTTCAGGTATATATATGATTCTGTTCTTCGTGATAAATTTTAGGGCTCAATTTTTTATGCCAGTTCTAGGTTTATCATACTCTACTTTTGTGCTTTGTTTGAATCTGTAGGTTTACTCTAATTTTGATGAATTATTTTCTGCAATCGAAGCTTTTTTGACCTAAAATTCATGGTAGGCCATTGCTTTCTATAGTTTTTAACTTTCATAGTTTGATATTGATTTTGATGATGTTGGCTCATGGTAAACTAATGTCCAGAGAGCAGCAACTGGAAGGAGACTATTGACAGCTTCACTCGCGATTGAGGACTCACTTGGAAAGTATAGCATTATGATTTTGTTATTATTTTGATATTGATGCTGCTCCCAAAATTTAGGTTGTAACTCCCACTGGTAATGTCTTAGTGGATGACTTGACTCTTAGGGTTGAGTCATCTTCTGTATTCATCAGTAGTTTTGCATCAATTTATCTGTCTTATTTTAATGTTTCTTTCAGAAAGGAAAATCAGATTCACTTAGAAAGTTTCCTTCTAAATCTTGTCCTTTAAGATACGGAACAACAAAGATTCAAGAAGATGCCCTCACTCTGTTTCAAGCTGCATTACGTGAATTTTTGGGCTTTTGCAACTCTAAGACTCATGGGAATGAAAATAACAACTGGGGAGTTACATCACTGTCTGTTTCTACTGGTAAGATTGTCCCCATACCATCTGTAAGTTTGAACTGCTTCAGTTACAAATTTTCTCTCAACCTTAGAACAGTAAGCACATCATAAGGTTTTGAAATGCTTATTATAGCATTGATATATCTTATCAATAAGCTATATGTTCAATGTTTAGGTGCATACTTGCCAGCTTACCCTTTAAAACTTTTTCTTTTCGATGATCGTAACTCCTTAGCAAGTGATAGCTATTTCTGTCACAGTGGTATTGAAATTTTTATCAAAACTGTATGTTTCCAGGGGACACATTCCATTGTAAAATATTTTGGTGGGCAAGTTCCATCTAGCTCATCATTTAATCAACCACTAGGCAATGCATTTGATGAAGCTGTACCATCATCTCCGTCAGGTTCTCCATAATCCCAGTTGTATTAATTATGAATTATTTGTTCTCCTACATTGATTCTACTCTAATTTGATGGGTGTTATATGCTTAGCAGGTAGTGAAAATTGTTCAGGATTAATTTCCTATGAATTACAGCAAAATTATCCTGAAGGAGATACAAAAATTAAGAATTCAGAGGCTTGTTTGCATGAACAGGTTTGTCAAACAAGCATACATCATAATCTTGTTTAGTTCTCATTTTAGTCAGTTTTCTTAATGGAGTAACCTAGGAATGCTATGTTTATGCATTAGGTTGGCACCATCCTGTCCAAAAAAAAAAAAAAAGATGATATTGTGTAACACCACCTATAATGGATTTCATAGACAAACATGGTAGAAAGATCTCTTACTGTTTGTTCTATTAAGCATGATATGCATTTATAATGTGTGGAAGATAGTTTATGTTTTTCTTTTAGATCAATATTCAAGGAATTCAATTCACACACACAACCACCCTTTGCTAACACAGATCAGGCATGTACTTCCTCGTTAGTTAATCATTTTTTTATTTTTATTTTAAACTTGATATAGTAAAAGCTTTCATCTTCTTTCTTTAATGTGTGTCTATATATATATGATGATGATTTTGATGGGTTTCACATTTTTACTCTACCGATTCACAACATTGTAGTATATTTCAATATAAGATTTAAATTAATGTAGCTTAAATTTAAAATATGAGAAAAGATAGAATAATAAGTAATAACCTTTAAACTATTTGTCTAATGCTTAATGTTAGTGATCATCTCCACCTAACAAGGCCAAAAGTTGCATATCTACCAAGCACTAATTAAAAAAAGACAAACTTGTTCTCTACTTCAAACGCTTTTGAGCGGAAAAGCAGGCCCTGTAATCAATCTTCCTTCATGCAGGATCCATTGTGTAATTTATCCAGGAAAGTAGATAGCTTGCCCAAAGAATCCTCCCTTGAGTCACCTGCAGGTACTGTAGCATACTGGTTTCAGCATGTTATTTTCCTATTTTCTCTATTATTTTTCTTCAGAGATAATAATTGGGGTAAGTTTTTTATTCAGGAAGTGAACACAGAACAACAAAGAGTGAACCATATAGAGATTCACCTGCAAAAGATCCTAGGCCTCTTTCTAGTACACCCAGTTTGAAAGCAGTTGAGAAGAAAAAGACGGCAGGAAATAACCTTAAGGTATGCTTTGCCACACCATCTTAATGAATTTATTGTTAAGAGATTAACCTGCTATCATTTCAGAACATTGTCAAGCATGGGTTTGGAAGGTGAACTTTCTGGAGATATCGGATCACTATCCGAATTGGAGACTTTGTAAGTATTTTGTTTTCATTGCTTGTATACATTTCATTTCAGTGTTTTCTTGCTAGCAGTTTGTGTGCAGTTTTCACTCTATTTGAATCTGTATTTTTTTTTTTCAACTAGGGATATTTCTTACAACAAGGACTTGACTATGCCACTTCCAAGAGCCATTGGAGAGTTGAGGAAACTGTCAACCTTGTAAGACAGTACTGGTTGTTCAATTAGTATCACAAATCTTAATTGATTTTGATGAAACAATTCTTAACAAAGATAGATGGTTTCTCGTTTATCTTCAAAATTCTTGTTGGCTGTAGTTTCAATGGTCCTATTCCAGATGAAATCGGATTTCTGAAGGAGCTTCACTTTATGTAAGGATTGTCACTGAATGATTGCTTCATGTTTAAGAAACTTGTTTATATTTTCTATTAGAGGCCTTTTCCTTAGTATCTTTATCTTTTGTAACTTAATGATTTCTTGGATCATGGTCTAAATCAGTTACTTTGAATTGCAGATCCTTAAATTCCAATAGCTTCACTGGGAGGATTCCACATTCTATTGGTAATCTATCGAACCTATATTGGTTAGATTTAGCTGACAATGAGCTTCAAGGACCTATACCAATTTCTAGTGGCAGTGTACCTGGTCTTGATAAGTTGCACCATGCCAAACATTTGTGAGTCAACTCTTTTATTTTCTGCAATAAATGACTTACTACTTTTATGTAGAAAAATCCATCTAATACATGTTACATGCAGTCATCTTGGGAAGAATAATCTCTCAGGCAATATTCCTCCTCAACTTTTTAGCTTGGAAATGGCTCTGATTCATCTGTTACTAAGAAGCTCCTCCGCACCAACACCAACCTCGTTCATACCCCATTCTAGGGAACCATCCTCCCCTGAAGCAGAAAGGGTTCTTCAATTTTCTAGAACAAGATCATTTGCCAGTCCAAGACAAAACTTGCCTGACTCATCAGATCATCGAAGCCCAACAAAGCACGACAACAAGAGTCGCATACCACGTAGTAATGTGCTCAAGAGTCAGCATGGTACCAAGATCAAAGAAAGTGACCAAGTGATTCACACAACAAAAGGAAAACCTTCAATCAGAGAACTCTTCTCAGTCTCAGGTTTAGATAGGCAAGTCCTAGTAGAATATGATGAAGATGATGGTGAAGAGAAGAAGAGAGGTAATAGAGGAGTGATGGTGGCAAGATATGTGGTGGCAGTGGAAGAGTCCCAGATGGAGGTGGCTGGGAATCAGATAAGACTGATGCTTATTACCAAACCATGATTCAAGCTAACCCCAACAATGCGCTTCTGCTTGGAAATTATGCTAATTTCTTAAAAGAGGTAAAGCTTGTTTTTGAAACTCATCAATACATGGAAGATCTAAGAAAACTATTGTGCTCTGTCTATGAATGGTTCACTGATATTCAATTTGAAAATATAGGTTCGTAGAGATTATCCTCAAGCCGAGAAGTATTTTGAAAGATCCATTTTGGCTAATCCTGGTGATGCAACTGTTTTGTCACTCTATGCCGATTTAATTTGGCAAATAGAGAAGGATGCTGATCGTGCTGAGGGCTATTTTGATCAAGCTGTTAAAAGCGCCCCTGGTGATTGGTAAGATATATACCACTATTTCAGCACATGGATGATCTGGTCTTAGAGAACATTTGTGACCGTGTGAGGAAAGCTGGGATGAAGAAGAAGAAGCAGCAGCAGCAGAAAATTGTTCAAATGAGTTAGGAAATTGAATAGGAGTTGCTTGCAACATAGTTCTTTTAATTTACTAGTATGAGAAAAATTATTTAGAACCTTTTGGATACCCATTAACAACTTTTAATTTACTCAATACACTTTGTTGATGTATGGTGGTTATTTATTATTATAGTTGATATATCAATATACTTTGTTCATGTTTTGAATTATATTGACTTGTTTGTTTATTATTTGAAATATTATAAATATTTGAATATAAATTAGATAAAAATTTGTATTAAATTTATATTTATTTTGTATGAAAACAAGCTTATTTTGTAATTAAAAAATAAAAAAAATTAATTTTATCTTACTAACGGATTTACAAACGGATTTTCTGTCTGTAATCAGAGTGGGAGATGATTTTCTAAAGTTCAAATTACAGACGAAAAATCCGTCAAAAAATCCATCTGTAATTACAGATGGAAAATCCGTCTGAAAATCTGTCTGTAATTACAGACGGAAAATCCGTCAGAAAATCCATCTGTAATTACAGACGAAAAATCCGTCGGAAAGTTCGTCGCCTTCGAGAAATAGATGGAGAATTTACAGAGGGAAAATCCGTCGGTAACTGGTAAAAATCCGTCTGTAATTTTCCGACGGAGCTTTTACAGAGGGACAAAATCCGTCGGTAATTTCATCGGTAACCAAAAATCCGTCTGTAATAAAGACTAAATCTGTCTGTAAATCTGTCTGTATTAATCCATTTTCTAGTTGTGGAAATAACAAAAATAGAAAAATATCGTCAATCCTAAACATACAAATACACTACATGTGATCATTCCAACTTCTCCTACATAAAAGAGTACATGTCATTATTTCACCCATCATCACCTCACCCTTTATTTCTATCATCTGCTATGTCACCTAAAGTAAACAAAGTTAGACCAATGTTGCTATAATAAGACACGAAATAAAAACATGATAAACAAAAGATAAACGAATTTACTCAAACTCATTAGAAGACGGAGAGGTAGAATTATCATCAATATCACCATTCTCGTCATTCATATCGTCTTCTTTATTCAAATTTTGAAGTTAATGTACCGGGAGGTCGATTATGTCAACCTTTCATAAAAGTGAAGCAAGAATGTCTAGAATTTCAGTTTTAGTTATTAATCTAACAGAGTTTGATTCAAGATTTTTGAATGACTCCTCTTACACATCGTCATTTTCTTCCGTCTCAATCATACCTCTTGGTTTGTATTTGGTCACAACTCTCCAATTAGACCTAGACCTTTTGGAGTATTGCATGTAATATACTTGCCATGTATTTTGTGCTAGGATGAATGAATTAAATCTATTATACCTCCTAAAATGATTAACTTCGATTATCTTATAGTCTTTATGCATGCGAGTGTCTTGAGGCTGTGCGTGATCATACCATTCACAATTGAATATGACAATCCATTTGATTGTGGACCCAAATACTTAAATTTCTAAATTTTTCTTCATCAACAACCCAAACCAGTCATATTCACCTTGTCCAGTATCGTCCTTCAGAAAAATTACCGTGTTGTACGTTGCTCTTCTTTAAACATGTTTTGGTATATGAAATTTTATTCCATTAACCTTGATCATAGTCCAACTAGTTCATTGTCTATTAGGACCCTCAAATCATATTATGCAAGTGAGGACATGTTACACCATTTATTAGATCATTCACATGGGATTGAAACCATTGCTGAAATTTTTGCATTTTTTCTATTCCGTACAACATCTCAAACACCCTCTAAATTTTATGGACTTCAAGACAATTAAGGAGAAGTATAAGTGGGTTAAGTTTAGTTTTGTGAAGTCCAACTACCTAGATTGTTTCTTTTTTTCGAGTATGCTAACTTGATTGAATATAGACAAGGTAGGTTCAAATGAGCAATTACCACAGGAGTTAATATTACGGCCAAGTCTTGTGCGATTAAATTAGAAGCGAGGCTCAAAGGAGTAAGAACAAAAACAAGTGTGATTTTCTTCGATAAATACGCCTCACACACAGACCCTTTTATTCTGGCTTTATTTTTGATCGACCTCTTATAAACATCAATTTGAAGTTCAAATGGATACATCTATTGATACTGCATCGGACCATACACACGTGCTTCGAATGCTAAGTGAATAGAGAAATATTGTATGACATTAAAAAAGACAGAAAAAAAGATTCTCTCTAATTTACACAGAATGATATTAAAGAATCCTATGGATAAATTTATTTTTATTTTTTTATTTTAATTAACTTAACCAATACTTTTCTTTTTATTAACAAAAAAATTTCAAAGAAAAAAAATTCTTTTATGGTGAGTCATTCTATCAACCAGCCAAAAAGTGAAGCGGGGTAGAATTTTTATATCGCCTTCTAAGAAAGAAGAAGCAGACATGTCCATTTAATTTGTCATCCTACCTAATACATTATTTTATACAATGGCGAATTAATTTGTTTATATTGCATTGTTGATATTAGTGAACTTATCTTTTTTAAAAAATAATTAGTCAGTAATAAACTAATAAAACATTCAAATAATTTTTAACCTAATAATTAGATAAAGACAAAAAAAAAAAGAGGAAAAGGGAAAAAAGACAAAGTTGACTAAATATTGATTAAAGAGTTATTATCCTAAATTTTTTCTTTATAAAATGACGAGAAAAGCTTCACTCTTCTCCTTCTTTGAAAGATACCTAAATAATATTTCTCTTTTTCTGCAAGATTAAAATAAGCTATCTTTTAATCTGATAGACCAAAATATCATTCAACAATAATTATATTCATATAAAGTAATAATAATTATTTAGTTCATTCAAATTTCATTATTAATATAAAATATATATATATATTTATAATAATGTAATAAATTTTATTTATTCTGGTGCATAATATAAAACATTTTAATTGAAATGACTATAAAATATACAAAAATGGGTAAAATTATACGTTTAAACAATTTTCAAAAAGAAAAGACTAAATATGAAAGCTTATTAAGTTTTTGAACTTGTGAACAGGGAAAGATAAAAGTTACTTCTGTTTTATGCAAATTAATGTAAGATTATTGAAAACAATTTCTATGGTTTTAAATCAAACATAAAAATTATAAATGAAAAAAATGAGTTCAAAAGACAACATACAAATGATGAATATCAACTCGACCGAACCCTGCCTACATATCTAGTCCTCAATAATAATTGACAATTTCACTGTACTGAAACATTGTTATAAGAGAGCCTTCTAAATAACCCTTTTAAACTTTCACAATACAATTAAGGTTCTAGCATGGTGAAAGTATATTACCCTGCCTTTGTTTTTGAAAATAGGATATGAAAAGATATTGAGAACAAGATATAAGAGACAGAAATACAAAATTTTATGTTTTTGTATTCTGTTTGATGATAAACTAGAATAAATTATAAAAATTCAATTTATTTTTATTTTTTTCATTCAAAATATTTGAGATGAAAAATATAATAATAAAAAAATATAATTATGAAAAATTAATAAGAATAATAAAAAAATAAAAAATAAAATATATCTTTTATTAGTGTCTTTATATCCTTTTTATTAGGATAGATACAAAATACACTAATTCAGTGTCTCTAGATATATTATTTTTATCCATGTCTTTTCTGCTAAACACAATTTTATATTTTTGTATTTTTATTTCAATGTCTTGTTTATATAAATAAACACAGCTTTAAGGATTTTAAAGGATTTGGCTAAACAAAAGAACTAACTAAAAGGAAAATTATAATATACAGATGTTAAATTGGACGGATATAAAGAGATACGTGTTTATCTTAATTTACAATACCCTATGTTAGCCATTCTTTTAATAATTATACTATAGCATGCTGATTTTTTTTTAATCATATGAACCTAGTTTTTATCATAAGAACCAAAATTTTGGCCACGTCAACCGCAGATTATTTGCTTAATTTGATAAAATTTTTATTTTTTAAAAACAGTGTTTAAAAGATAATTTTTTAAAGTTTTAATACCTATGTTTGATAATTATATTGAAAATTTTTTAAAAAATATAAATATATTTGTAAAAATTTTATCAAATTAAGTGTACAACTTTATATGCAAATTTTTGTGTACTAAAACATCAAACGATTTTTACTTGTATAGATCATTGAGTCTCAACAATCTTTATCTTCCTTAAAACAAAATCTTATTATAGTCTAATGTTTTTTCAACAATTCACTAAAAAAATACGAGTCTGAAATTAATTACATAGGTATTTTAGTCACTTTAAAAATTAAAAATTATAATTTTTAATATAACTAAATAGTAGCCATTATTATAAAAAAGTATTTGAGTCTCTTAAAATGAATTATAAAAAATTATTTTAGTCTTTTAAAGTCGAAGTATAAGAGTATTTTTATCTTTTTAATTTATATTAAATTTTTTAAGTTTTAATATAATAAAAAAAATTTAATTAATATTATAAAAAAAATTTAGCCTTTTTTATGTTAATGATTAAAAGGGTATTATAGTACTCTAAATATGAACCACAAGAGTATTTTTATTTTTTTAAATCATATTCAAATTTTTATTTTTTAACATAAATCAAATAATGTGAATTAGTCCTATGATGGTATGTTATTTTATTTTTTTTTAAATTAACGTTCAAAGCTTATTTTGTTTTCTTGAACATCAATTATAAGATATTTTAGTCTTTTTAAAAATGAGATTACTCCTAAAATTTATTTTAGTCTTTTAAAAGTTAAGTATAAAGATATTTTAGTCTTTTTATATGTAAATTTTTAATTTTTAATACAATCATACAATCTTAATTAATCATATAAGGGCAATTTAGCCTTTTTAAAATCAATGTTAAAAAAGTTTTGTAGTCTCTTAAAATGAAATCTGGGTAAAACTTCATACTTGTTATAATAAAATTCAAATATTAATTTCTAATATAATTAAACATATTTAATTATCAAAGATATTTAGCTTTTTAAAATTAATACTAAAAGTTTGTTTCTGTTTGAGTTTTAAAGAGAAAACTTTAGTCATTTAAAATAAATTAAAAGGGTACTTTAATCTTATTAAAATCAAATTCAAATTTCTCATTTCTAATACGAGTAAACCATATGAATAATTCTATAATGGTATTTCAGTCATTTTAAAATTAAATTTAAAATATTATTATGTTAT
>NC_029774.3:48172770-48173135 GCF_000817695.3 Arachis duranensis
TTTAAAATTGTAAATTTGTAATTTCTAATACAATTAACTAACCTTTATTCTAAATAGGTATTTTAATCTTTTTAAGATTAATGCTAAAAAATTATTTTGGTATTTTAAAAATTAACTATAGGTGTTTTAACTTTTAATCGTTTTAATATTGAATTAAAATTCATAATTACTAATAGATCAACTACTATTAATTATTCTTATATGGATATTCGAGTAATTTTAAAATTATTACATAAAGAATATTTTGGTATTTTTAAGTTTAGTGTTAAAAAAATATTTTTAACTTTTCAAATAACTCTGGAGTTTTAAGTATTTTAAAAATAAAAATCAAATTTTAATTTATAATACAATAAAAAATAAACTAT
>NC_029774.3:48173161-48183171 GCF_000817695.3 Arachis duranensis
AAATAACTTAAACAATAAATGACTATATTAAAAGTAGCTTATAAATAAATTATTTTGTATTTGAATTTTTAATTCTAAAAGTGTTTATTTTTATAGAAATATGAAAAAAAAGTAGTAGTATTATGAGAGAAGTAATTTTTTTAACTTTTTTATAAATTCCTAAATAGTTTCTTAGAAAGCTGCAATTTAGTTTTGAAAATTGCACCAAACATTAATATTACTACTTTTCATAAGTCAGAAGTTCAAAATAGTTACGAGCCCTGTCCACTTTCAAGTTTCAAAGTTAAATTTTGCAAATTTATAGCTTCTTGTACGTATCTAATAAGCATAGTTGTAAAAATCAAATCGAACTAGCCGATTCAACCGAAAAATCAGTGAATCGGATCCTAGTCCGATTCGGTTTACTCTTTGGACCGTTTAAAGAAGAAAACCAGTGTGAACCGGTAAAGACCGGATCAAATCGGTCAAAACCGACAAGAACCGATACAAATCGGTCTGCTTGAAAAATTTATTAAAATGACTCCACCAGGTCTCAAACCAAGAACCTTGGAGCAAAAACATCCTCCACTTGCCACTCAGCCATTGCGCATCTAAGTAATATATTTGACAAATACTAATTATATAGTATACATAAATATCTAATTTAATTCAATTCTTGTTTTTTCTATTTTTAAAATTAATTATATTTTAATTATATACCATTATTAATATAAATATAAATTTCACTAAAAATTTATTAATTTATTTGATCTATTTTATTGCTAGTATTGTGATTAAGGTTATTTGTTTTGATATTAGTGTTAAAATCTACTGATATTATAGTTAGATGATAGGCTTTGTGAATTAATTGTTTTTTTATTGTGTCAAATTAAGATACTATTGTAGTATTATATTTTATGTTTTTTATATTAGTTATTTTTAGAAGTTGAGACTTGATTCTTCATAAAATGTTAGTGAAGATATGTATTTCAAATTTTAATTTTAAGTTTTTAATTATTTTATATTTACGTGAGACCGATTTTATTGGTTCAACCAATTATTTATTGGTTGAACCAATAAACTAGTGAAAGTTTGACTAGTTTGATCATCGGTTCGGTTCTGACAACTATGCTAATAGGAGCCACTAAATCAAAGGAAAAGTATAGGTAGATAATGAAAATATTAAAGAATGTGAATAATGGATATATCAGATGTTTATTTTACTAGGTGTATGGATAATTATTCTAATATTAAAATTTAAGTAGATAATTTGGAGATGTAGTATGTTTTTATTTTATTGATAATTGTTCATATTGTTCAAAAAAATTATTAATTACCTAATATAATCCTAAATTAAAATATTGTCGCCTAATCCTTTAGGCCAATGCTACATGATGAAGAAGTTATTCTTCTTCGGCTGCTGAAACGATGTGGAGGAGCTATATTTATGAAACGTGTAGGACCAGTATATATTTTTTGTTATGTTGTGGGTGGACTCTTTAGTTCGTTTTTTGCACCCGTTGAAATTAAGAGTAGTTAAATTTTTTGTGAGTTGGAGAAAATATTTGGTGAACAAAATTCTTAATTTTAAAAAGTAGAAAACAAAAATATAACGGTAGTCGCTAAAAATTGTTTTAACTTAAGAAGGAAAATATATAACACAAATACAAAAAAAATATGTAAAAAAAACTTAGTCAAGGAAATTATAAATAGAATTTAGAATTTTAGAGTTACTGTAATTTTGATAATTTAGAAAGTTCAAAAAGTGTTTATAATTATATAGAGTTTAGACCTTTGTATTTTGGATTTTGAGTTTATGGTTGTTTTTTATTTTTAGTGATGATTTTATTTTATTAATTTAAAATTAATAAATTAAAAAAGCAGTAAGTGTTTAATTTATTAAATTAGGATGGATTCAGAAAAAAGTACTTAAGTGCTTAAGATTAAATAGAGTACTAAGTTTAATTTAGCTACTATATATTAAAAGAATACTAAGTTTTAATTTTTTAATTTAAGGTGGATCCAAAATAAAAAAATTATTAAGTGTTTAAGATTATATAGAGTTTAGAATTTAGAGTCAGATATTTAGGATTTAAGATTTAGTTTTTAGATTTTAGGTTTAAAATATAGGGTGTAATAGTTATGATTTAAGATTTAGAATTTATAGTTTTAGAATATAATGTTTAGGTTTTTAACTATAGGATTTAAGGAGTCATGGTTATGGATTAGGGTGAATTTTTTAAATAAATTTATGAATATAGATAATTTATAATGTTTTTACGAATTTATACTGCATTATTTATCTCGTTTACAGTATAAATGAAATAAGAATGTGCATATCTCGTTTACGCTGTTGCTACATACTGTTGATCGGGAGTTATCTGATAACCGATAAGTCAAACAATCAGGTATATCTCAAGTAGTTATCACTATTGAATGACTTCCAGAGGTGTCGCGGTCTATCTTGGGGATTCGCTATGCTTGCATAGACATACTACTCTTTATGTTTTGCCGCACATCGAGATACCACAAACATTGTTAGGTGCACTCCGCTTTTGATCTCTTGGATATACTATAGATTTCTTCAGTGGTGTCCACCTGAGAGACAAGTTTTGACATATCCTATGGCTCGGAGGTAACTATTACTGCTTATGTTTTTTTTTATTTATGTAATTGAACATCCTCTTACATAAATTGAGACACTTTTATTGTTGCATATGTCCATAGGTTGATAAGTATGACCCAATAGAGTAGGGACCAACACGACTAGAGAGTTTTATGATGGCATATGTAGTTAAAAATTAAAAACATAAATTCGGAATTTTTTATTTAAATAAATAAAAAATGCATTAATTACCGAAATAAATAATTTTAAAATATTTACCGTTTTGCTTTCTCCAGTCATATCTCGTTTACACTGTAAACGAGATAGATTATGTGTCATATCTCATTTACACTGTAAACGAGATACATGAAATACTCATCTCGTTTACACTGTAAACGAGATACAATGAGTTGTGTCCCACCAGCTATAAAAGGATGTGTAACCCTTGGTATTCTTCACAAACTTTTCGTATCATATTTCTCACAAATACAACGCATGTTCAGTAATAATCCTTATATAGTTGTGCTTGTGTATCCCAATTGAAGCATGTTTAACAGCGACAACGGGGTCACATTTAAGTTCGAGGATCCGATATTATTTCGCACTCAACGTGTGAATACGTTGTCGATTTGAAGAGTTTGATACTGAGCAAGCTCGGAGGTACAGTGGCAAGAGAAATCGGAAGGGTGGCATATAGGTTATTGGCCCCCATGGGTAATGGAGTCTTTCGATTTCGACTATTCCGACTTCAAAGGGACGATCATATGCGAGTGATGTTCAATATACATGGGAGGATCATGGTGAAGCAAGTAATGGAGCTATCTGCAGAGGTGGGGCACAGTGGCGGTGGTCCTTCTGTACACTCGACCTATGTGCAGGACGACCGACCTCTCGCACCACCGCCCATTCATGTCGCCGTTCCAATGGATGAGGCGGAGGAGGGTGAGGATGAGTCGGATGAGGATTACGTGGCGGATAGTGGTGATAGCAAATCGTCTGATGGTGAGGATGAGAATGAGTGTGTTCCGGAGACACCCGTTCCGACTGCCCCCTGCCATGTCCTGCCTCCCCTTCTTTCGATACCGGCGCTTTCGGCAATTCCGTCTCACTATCACAGTCTGAATTTGGACACCATGCATGAGAGGACTCCGTTTCTTGACACGGGTGAAGAGGATTATACCTAGACAACAGTGTAGAGTTTCGGGTCAGACACAAGTTTAGAAGCCGAGAGGCAATGCTTCAAGGTGTGAAGAACTACAGTATTCAGATGAGTGCAAAGTACCGAGTGATAGAATCAGACCGGTTAAAGTACCATGTGCAGTGCCGTCAAACTGTTAATGGGTGTCAATGGAGCCTCCGTGTGGCTCTTCGACAAAACCTCGGGTACTGGTAATATTAAGTTTATGTGTGCCTTTCAATACTTCATTATGATATACTTATTTGGTGTACAAAGTGCCTAAAGGAATCCTGTGTTGTTGTGTTTAGGGAGGTTCGGAGGGTTGGTGGAGTGCATAGTTGTCTAGCACCTACCATGTCTCAAGACCATTGTCAGCTAGATAGCAGTCTGATATGCCTGGTCATCTTGCCGTTGATTCAATCCAACCCCTCTATCAGCATTCCGGTTTTTCAAGGTGCGGTCCAAGCGAGCTTCACTTCAAACCGTCCTACAGAAAGGTGTGGATGACCAAGCAGAAGGCAATTGTGCAAATCTATGGGGATTGGGAGGAGTCGTACAATAAGGTTCCCAAGTTGTTTTAGGCACTGCAGAGCTATTTTCCTGGTACCCTTTGTGACCTCCGCGTCAAACCATTCTACGATGGGCACCTCCTTGTACGAGACTGCAGTATGTTTGACAAGGTATTTTGGTCTTTCTCGTCATGTGTAGAAGCCTTCAAGCATTGCAAGCCCTTTGTCTCAGTAGATGGTACTCATCTATATGGCAGGTATAGTAATGTGTTGCTTATTGTGGTGGCACAAGATGGGAATAGCAACATCCTGCCTATTGCCTTTACCACTATGGAGTCTGAGAGCACTGAGTAATGGTCATTCTTCCTAACTAATCTAAGACGCCACGTGACCCCACAAGACGGCCTGCTGGTTATCTCTGACAGATCTCAGCTATCAAGGCAGTGCTTAGTGCCGATGACAATGGTTACAAGTGGTACATGGATGCGTTGAGAGGAGTCTCGCCAACCATAGTTGACTGGGCTAGTCGTTTCAGGAAGGATATTTAGCTACAACATTGCGACGGCGGGCGTCGGTTTGGCCTGTAATACCCGGTCTAACCGAAATTAATTAAATAATAAGTTAAATAGGAGCAAATATGGTTGGAAGATTTGGAAATTGGAATTTGATGATTTAAATATGATATTTGGATTCAGTGAATTTTTCCGAGTCGAAAAACATAGTTTTCTGCGTAAAAGCGCGCAATGGAATTTTGAACGGCAGTACCGATTGAGATCTGTCTGGTACTACAGCTGAGAAAATTGATTATGAGTAAATAAGATTAAGAAATGAGGAATTATGATTAGGGGAGGTAGAAATATTTAAAGTGCGATTTGGAGCGCTAATCTTAAAGGTTTTGGCCCAAAATTGGGCCAACGGACAAAAATAAGTGAACCGGGCCTAAGTGGGCCCAAGACCCAACATATATATAGCTTTATTAAGCCATTTCAGCAGCATTCCTCCCTCCATTATTGTGTTCCACGCTGAATTGAGAAGAGAGAAACCCTAGCTCTCTTTGATCTTCAAATCACCATAACTTGAGCTACGGAGCTCCGATTGACGAGCCGTTTGCGGCCACGCATCGCTCTTCTCATTCTCTACAATTTTATCTAAGATTTGTGGTAAGTAATCCACTGTCCTCTTCCCAGTTTTCATTTTCCTCTTCAAATTCGAATTTGGTTTGGGTTTTGAGAAAACCTTGTGATTTTGGTTGTTTAGGAGTGCTCTAGTATGAGCCATGGGTGATATTCATCACAAACTTCAGTGGGTTAAGGTAAGAAACCCTCCAACTCTTGTGAATTATCATTTTTGTGAGCCCTAGGTTGATGTATGTATGTGATATTGGTTATGTTAGTGTATTTGATGGTTTTGGTGCACAATTGGGAGATTGGTGTTGCTTGAGGAGCTTTGGTGAGGCTTGGGGCTAAGGTTGGTGGAGACTTCCAAAGAAGAGGCGGTTTAAGTTTCATTTAAGTACCATGTGGTGTGATGAGAATTCCTAGGCTAGATGCCCATAGGATTAAGTTTGGATTGTGTAAATGGTTGGTGCTAATATACATAGTTGGTATGTAATGTGAATTAATGATTGGGTTAAAAATTGTGTGGCCTTGTATGCTTGGTGTATTGAGAATTTGATGTATTGGGTAATGAGTATTGATTTGTGGTTTATGCATTTAAATTGTGAACTTGGGCCGGAGGCCGTGAATCTTGGGCCGGAGGCCAGAAAGAGGTAAGAAAGGTAAGTTGATGTGTGCATTGTATGATGACACAAGTGATTGGATGAATTTCAGATAATGAATATATGAATGATTGGGTTGGTTATTGAATAATAAGGTTTGAGGAGTTGCAGTGTGGAATTTAGTAATTTTGGGTGAAATTGTATAGATGAGGTATGTTTGGTTTTGGTTGAGGTATGTTATGTGGTCATATATATGATCATGATTATTGATGCCTTGATGGTATGATGATGCATGAGAGATATGTATGTTGTGATATATGCTTGAGAAATGATTAAGGTTGATTTGTGGGTGAAACCATGTGATAGTGAGTATGATATTGATTATGTATAATGATGATTGATTGGAAATAGTATTGTTGGAAATTGGGATGAGGAAGGATGTATGACATGTTAATGTGTTTGTAATTTAGCCATTTATTTGAAATGGGTAAAAATGGTTATATGGCGGTTTTGTGAATTGTGGTAATGTGTTAGTGTATGAGTTGAGGAGGCTTAATGTCAATTTTGATATACTTTGATTGATTTCAAAGAAAATGGATGAAATTGCCATGTTTTGGTTGATTTTGAAAAGAGTTGAAAATGACTTGTTTTGAAAATGGCACTTTGTGGTTTTGAGTGAAAACATGATTTTTGGGCATACTTTGACGGAACATAACCTGGACTGCGGATTTCTGTTTTGTGCCAAATTTGTTTAGAAGTGAAGTTGGATCCGGGATGTCCATGCCGTTTGAAGAACGGGCGAAAAATGATTTAAAATGAGAAAGTTATGTCCGTCAGAAGATTGGGGGTTGAATCTGTGAATTCTGCAGCTTTTAACTTAGAAAATTTTTAGCAGAATGACCCTCCACGCGTAGGCACACATGGCGCGTACGCATTGTTCTTCAAGAAGGCACCATCCACGCATGCGCGTGGTATGCGCGAGCACGTCGATGTGGTACACTTAATGCCCAGCCATTTTCGCGAGAGTTGTGCCAGAGTTGTGCCCGTTTTGTGCCTGGGGCCGAAATGCACCCACGCGTACGCATGACTGACGCGTACGCGTCGTCTGGCTGTGTTTCAATCCGTGCGTCCATGTGTATGACGCATATGCGTCGATGAACTTTGTGGTTATCCACGCGTTCGCGTGAAGTACGCGTGCGCGTGGCCCTGTTTTCATCCCAAAGTTGATTTGTGAGTTTTAAAAGCTAAATCTCATACTTCTAAGCCTCCGATCTCACCCCTTATGTATTAAATCATTATGATATGCCTAGCAATGAGAAAGGAGCTAGGGGATGTGGTAACTTGCGAATGAAGCAAGGGGAAATGTTATGATCATTGATGATAAAAAATGATTAGATGAGATACGGAGGATGGCGGTGGAAGTACTGTGTATGCCATGAGACGAAGGGCTATATTTATTGATAAATGGTTGGTTCTTGATTGAACCATGAGCCGGATGGCTGAGTTATTGCCGGATACGGCAGAGCCATGTTGATAAATTGGCTAGTTCTGGATTGAACTGTGAGCCAGATGGCTGAGTTATTGCCGAGTTACGGCAAAACCATTATGGATTATGGTTGAGTATAAAGGCATATATGATAAATGAATAATGATGGAAAATGTTGAATGTAAGCATGCTTGTGTTTTCTCTCTGGTTGTAAGGGTGACAGGGCACCGATACCCTCTAATGGCGACAGGGCGCAGATACCCTCTAATGGCGACAGGGCACATATTCCCTCTAATGATATTAATACGCAAGAGAGAGACTGTACCCGGGTTAGCTACTGGACACGTCGGGTTGGCTTGATAACCAACAGATGATATCATTAGCCATAAGGCAGGCATTCATCATTTACATATATTTGAATTGTTTGGGTTTGCCTATTTGTTTTGGATTTTTACATTATATATGCTAAGTTACCTGATTATGTGCTACTTGTTCTACTTGTACCTTAATTGTGTATTACTTGCCTATATTGCTTGTGTTTGTACAACTGAGAGGCCCCTCATGTTGGTGTCGGTGGAGGTTGAGGGCTGTTCTTGATGAGATGAATTGATGATGCGATTGCATGATGATGATGATCATTGGTTGAGATGATTTGAGCTCCCTGGGTAGACGCAGTAATGTGGTTTCAGTAGCTCCAGGTGAGGGTATGATGTATTGATATATAATTGCTGAGACAACACGACTGATGATGGTTTTGTTTATGATTCTGAATCTGATTCGTGGGAGAGTCAGCGAGGAATCATATGAGATATGAACTAGATTTAGTATCTCCTTACGACAGTTGCCTATTTATGGATTAGCGAGAATCTAGGCTGGATACTTGGTGAAAAGGAGTTTAGGATGCTTAATGAGTTTTTATTGCAGTGCATTGTATTTATTTGGAACTTTTACCGTACTGGGAACCCATGGGCCCGAGGTTCTCATTCCGTATATATCTCTTATTTTTCAGATACAGGTCTAGGTGCTCAGCAGTGAGTTGTGGGTCGTTTGAGAGACGGCGAAGATCTTTATTTTCTCTACTTTGTGTTTTGCTTAGAATCTCTCCACCTTTGTTTTGAAAAGATTATATTATGTATTGTACTTTTTTAAACTTGCCTATAGAGGCTCTCATGTTTCCTTTGGGAGAGATTAGGATATACTGTTGTCAACTACTTTCATACTGTACCCTAGCCGGCCTAAACTTCGTGGGTCGCGACTAGTGGCTATTTACTTATGTTATATATATCTATCTGTTATCTATCTCTTAATCTCCTTTATGCCTTTTCCGTATATCGCGTTCGGCTTCACGATTTATCTTTTTGTTGTTGAGACGTGAGTGATACGTCTTTGCGATTTTGTTCTTACTCTTTTCAGGCTTCTCGATTAATACTCCTTTTGAAATTACCTATATCTATATATAAAAGAAAAAAATCCACCTCAGAGTCGTACCACCATAGTATCATTGACTTATGACTCGAGCATAAGGATTTGTATATTAGGGTGTTACATTATGGTATCAGAGCAGTTCGTCCTCGTGAGCCTGAGGGATGGAACTGCTTATGCTTCAATGCATACTCTGAGTCTGTGCCTGTGCTAGTTAGGGTATCTAACCGATACATCTAGCATGAAGTCCATGAGTGTACCTTTGGAACCTTGAAGCACTATACTTCCGATATTGAGACTGATCAACTTGATATCGATTGTTTGGTGTGTATTGGAACCAGATGGCGCCTCGTGGACCCGGTCGGGGACGTAAGAGAGATCGTACTAGTACGCAGGAACCGAAAATCAACCCGAATAACCCGGTAAACCTTATGGCGGCATTGGAGAATATGGCTGCTGCTATGCAGGCCACTGCGGAGGCTATTGGGCAACAGATAAACAATAATGGCAATGGCGGAAGGGAAGTTCAGGGCCCGATGACACTGGCAACTTTCTTATAGGTTAATCCACCTAAGTTCAAGGGAACCACCAAATCTGACTGAAGCCGATACCTGGTTTCAGGCTATGGAGCGAGCACTGCAAGCACAGTTGGTACCCGAGGAGCAGTGTGTTAAATTTGCTACCTATCTGCTTATTGGGGAAGCATCGCATTGGTGGCAAGGGGCCCGACACCTCCTGCAGCAGGGGGATGATCCTATCACTTGGGATGCCTTCCAGGTGGAATTCTATAAGAAGTACTTTCCAAATTCCGCCAGGACAGCCAAGGAATTGGAGTTACTACAGTTGAAGCAAGGTGCTATGTCCGTATCTGAGTATACAGACAAATTTGAGGAGCTATTCAGGTTTTCCCGCACGTGTCAGGGAGCTCCGGAAGACTTCGAGGAATGGAAATGCATTAAGTATGAAGGAGGGTTCCGGAGCGACAGCTTGAGTTCAGTGGGACCAATGGAGATCCGAACTTTTTCAGAGTTGGTGAATAAGAGCAGAATTGCTGAAGAGTGTGTGAAGAGGATGGTTGCAGAGAAAGGAAGTCATAGAGAGCACAACCAAGGATT
>NC_029774.3:48184116-48207526 GCF_000817695.3 Arachis duranensis
TTCGAGAATGACCTTTGATTTGAATAACATTAACAAAAGGGATGTGTTTCAAATGCTTTTATAGATTATTAAAGGAAGCCGGATTCTTATGATTTTGTTAGCTTGTTATTCTAAACTCATTTGATTTCTAGAAATGAAAGGGGTTTTTGATTTATGAGTCAGACACTTTACAACAGCAAGTCATATAGAAATTCGAGGGATTCAGAATAAGAAAGTAAGTTTGGAGGTTATGCTTGGAGTTGAACTGTGATTAGAGGAATTGGCTTGGCAGAGAGAAAGGATAGTGATGGAGTATGATTAAGGTGTGGTGATGATCTTTGATTGATTACAGTGATGTGGGATGATGGCTATGATTAACGATGATGGCAATATTATTGATGACATGATTTTAGATTTAATAAGGTGTGAGTTGATGAGATGATAAAAGTAAGGAACGAGGCTGTTGGTCGGCGTTGAACGAATGACCGAGACCCTCGGAGATAGAGAAATCAGAGCGCGGTAGCGGAAGCGCACAGAGTAAAAGGACATTGGAACTGTTATGCATTGGATATAAAGGCAGACTACGCTCGCGTATTCGCAGTGATGGATGGAATTTTCGAGGGCAAAAATTTCTGTTAGGGGGGTAGAATGTAATACCCAGTCTAACCGAAATTAATTAAATAATAAGTTAAATAGGAGCGAATATGGTTGGAAGATTTGGCAATTGGAATTTGATGATTTAAATATGATATTTGGATTCAGTGAATTTTTCCGAGTCGGAAAACATAGTTTTCTGCGTAAAAGCGCGCAATAGAATTTTGAACGGCAGTACCGGCTGAGATCTGTCTGGTACTGCAGCTGAGAAAATTGATTTTGAGTAAATAAGATTAAGAAATGAGGAATTATGATTAGGGGAGGTAGAAATATTTAAAGTGCGATTTGGAGCGCTAATCTTAAAGGTTTTGGCCCAAATTTAGGCCAACATACAAAAATAAGTGAACCGGGCCTAAGTGGGCCCAAGACCCAACATATATAAACATTAGTTATGAGCATTTCAGCTCATTTTACCCTAAAAGGAAGGGTTGGGGCGCTGAAATTGAGAAGAGAAAAGAGAAGAGAGAAAACCTAACTCTCTTTGATCTTCAAACCACCGAGAAACCCTAACTCTCTTTGATCTTCAAATCACCATAACTTGAGCTACGGAGCTCCGATTGACGAGCCGTTTGCAGCCACGTGTCGCTCTTCTCATCCTCTATAATTTTATCTAAGTTTTGTGGTGAGTAATCCACTGTCCTCTGCCCATTTTTCATTTTCCTCTTCAAATTCGAATTTGGTTTGGGTTTTGAGGAAACCTTGTGATTTTGATTATTTAGGAGTGCTCTAGTATGAGCCATGGGTGATATTCATCACAAACTTAAGTGGGTTAAGATTCCAAGTGGGTTCTATCCCTACTTTATATGGGCTGAGGTAAGAAGTGCTCAAACTCTTGTGATTTGTCATTTTTATGAGCCCTAGGTTGATGTATGTATGTGATATTGGTTATGTTAGTGTATTTGATGGTTTTGGTGCACAATTGGGAGATTGGTGTTGCTTGAGGAGCTTTGGTGAGGCTGGGGGCTAAGGTTGGTGGAGACTTCCAAAGAAGAGGCTCAATTGATTTGGCTACAAAAGGTACGGTTTAAGTTTCATTTAAGTATCGTGTGGTGTGATGAGAACTCCAAGGCTAGATGCCCCTAGGATTAAGTTTGGATTGTGTAAATGGTTGGTGCTAATATGCATAGTTGGTATGTAATGTGAATTAATGATTGGGTTGAAAATTGTGTGGCCTTGTATGCTTGGTGTATTGAGAATTTGATGTATTGGGTAATGAGTATTGATTTGTGGTTTATTCATTTAAATTGTGAACTTTGGCCGGAGGCCGTGAATCTTGGGCCAGAGGCCAGAAAGAGGTAAGGAAGGTAAGTTGATGTGTGCATTGTATGATGACACATGTGATTGGATGAATTTCAGATAATGAATATATGAATGATTGGGTTGGTTATTGAATAATAAGGTTTGAGGAGTTGCAGTGTGGAATTTGGTAATTTTGGGTGAAATTGTATAGATGAGGTATGTTTGGTTTTGGTTGAAGTATGTTATGTGGTCATATATGTGATCATGCTTATTGATGCCTTGATGGTATGATGATGCATGAGAGATATGTATGTTGTGATATATGCTTGAGAAATGATTAAGGTTGATTTGTGGGTGAAACCATGTGATAGTGAGTATGATATTGATTATGTATAATGATGATTGATTGGAAATAGTATTGTTGGAAATTGGGATAATGAAGGATGTATGACATGTTAATGTGTTTGTAATTTAGCCATTTATTTGAAATGGGTAAAAATGGTTATATGGCGGTTTTTTGAATTATGGTAATGTGTTAGTGTATGAGTTGAGGAGGCTTAATGTCGATTTTGATATACTTTGATTGATTTCAAAGAAAATAGATGAAATTGGCATGTTTTGGTTGATTTTGAAAAGAGTTGAAAATGGCTTATTTTGAAAATGGCTCTTTGTGGTTTTGAGTGAAAACATGATTTTTGGGCATACTTTGACGGGACATAACATGGACTGCAGATTTCTGTTTTGTGCCAAACTTATTTAGAAGTGAAGTTGAATCTGGGATGTCCATGCCGTTTGAAGAACGGGCGAAAAATGATTTAAAATGAGAAAGTTATGTCCATCAGAAGATTGGGGGTTGAATCTGTGAATTCTGCAGCTTTTAACTTAGAAAATTTTTAGCAAAATGACCCTCCACGCGTAGGCGCACTTGGCGTGTACGCGTCGTTCTTTAAGAAGGCACCATCCACGCATGCGCGTGGTGTGCGCGTGCGCGTCGATACGCTGCACCCAATGCCCAGGCATTTTTCCGAGAGTTGTGCCAGAGTTGTGCCCGTTTTGTGCTTAGGGCGCAAATGCACCCACGCGTACGCATGGCTGACGTGTACGCGTCGTCTGGCTGTGTTTCAATCCGCACGTCTACGTGTATGACGCATACATGTCGATGAGCTTTGTGGTCATCCACGTGTGTGCGTGAAGTACGCGTGCGCGTGGCCCTGTTTTCATCCCAAAGTTGATTTGTTAGTTTTAAAAGCTAAATCTCTTACTTCTAAGCCTCCGATCTCACCCCTTATGTATTAAATTATTATGATATGCTTAGCAATGAGAAAGGAGCTAGGGGATGTGGTAACTTACGAATGAAGCAAGGGGAAAGTTATGATCATTGATGATCAAAGATGATTATATGAGATACGGAAGATGGCAGTGGAAGGACCGTGTATGCCTTGAGCCGAAGGGCTATATTTATTGATAAATGGTTGGTTCTTGATTGAACCATGAGCTGGATGGCTGAGTTATTGCCGGATACGGCAGAGCCATGTTGATAAATTGGCTAGTTCTGAATTGAACTGTGAGCCGGATGGCTGAGTTATTGCCGAGTTACGGCAAAACCATTATGGATTATGGCTGAGTATAAAGGCATATATGATAAATGAACGAATATGATAAATGAATAATGATGGAAAATGTTGAATGTAAGCATGCTTGTGTTTTTTCTCTGGTTGTAAGGGTGACAAGGCACCGATACCCTCTAATGGCGACAGGGCGCAGATACCCTCTAATGGCGACAGGGCGCAGATACCCTCTAATGATATTAATACGCAACAGAGAGACTGTGCCCGGGTTAGCTACCAGACACGTCGGGTTGGCTTGATAACCGACAGATGATATCATCAGCCATAGGGCAGGCATTCATCATTTGCATATGTTTGAATTGTTTGGGTTTGCCTATTTGTTTTGGATTTCTACATTATATATGCTAAGTTACCTGATTATGTGCTACTTGTTCTACTTGTACCTTAATTGTGTATTACTTGCCTGTATTGCTTGTGTTTGTACAACTGAGAGGCCTCTCATGTTGGTGTCGGTGGAGGTTGAGGGCTGTTCTTGATGAGATGAATTGATGATGCGATTGCATGATGATGGTGATCATTGGTTGAGATGATTTGAGCTCCCTGGGTAGACGCAGTGCTGTGGTTTCACTAGCTCCAGGTGAGGGTATGATGTATTGATATAGAATTATTGAGACAGCACGACTGATGATGGTTTTGTTTATGATTCTGAATCTGATTCGTGGGAGAGTCAGCGAGTTGGGAATCATATGAGATATGAACTAGATTTAGTATCTCCTTACGACAGTTGCCTATTTATGGATTAGCGAGAATCTAGCCTAGATACTTGTTGAAAAGGAGTTTAGGATGCTTAATGAGTTTTTACTGCAGTGCATTGTATTTATTTGGCACTTTTACCATACTGGGAACCCATGGGCCCGGGGTTCTTATTCCGTATATATCTCTTGTTTTTCAGATACAAGTCCAGGTGCTCAGCAGTGAGTTGTGGGTCGTCTAAGAGACGACGAAGATCTTTATTTTCTCTACTTTGTGTTTTGCTTAGAATCTCTCCACCTTTGTTTCGAAAAGATTATATTATGTATTGTACTCTTTTAAACTTGCCTATAGAGGCTCTCATGTTTCCTTTGGGAGAGATTAGGATATACTGTTGTCAACTACTTTCATACTATACCCTAGCCGGCCTAAACTTTGTGGGTCGCGACTAGTGGCTATTTACTTATGTTATATATATATATATCTATCTGTTATCTATCTCTTAATCTCCTTTATGCCTTGTTCGTATATCGCGTTTGGCTTCACGGTTTATCTTTTTGTTGTTAAGACGTGAGTGATACGTCTTCGCGATTTTATTCCTACTCTTTTCAGGCTTCTCGATTAATACTCCTTTTGAAATTACCTATATCTATATATTAAAGAAAAAAAAAATCCACCTGAGAGTCGTACCACTGTAGTATCATTGACTTATGACTCGAGCATAAGGATTTGTATATTAGGGTGTTACATGGCCCCATGACGACAAATCTATCCGAGTGCATCAATGCAGTGTTGAAAGGCACCCGATACTTGCCAATATCTGCCATTATGCGCATCACGTACAAGAGACTACATAAGTTATTCGTCACGAAGGGTAGAGAGGCGCAGTCACAGCTCGCTGCTGGATGCCGATTCTTACAGAGACTATTGGCCGCCATTGAGAAGAACACAGAAGGGATACCAAAGATGCGTGTCACCCATTGTGACAGGCGGGCATCGGTGTTTGTTGTCGAAGAGTTTGAGCCTTTTGAGGAATGGGGGCGGTTCCTTCCGTGTTCGGCTATTAGATGGCACGTGTGACTACGTGTTATTCCAGTCACTCCACTATCCTTGTCATCACGCACTAGCTGGGTGTTCTATTGCTAGCATTGAGTGGGCCCTGTATGTCCATCCTGTGTATAGACAGGAAGTTATTTTCAAGGTGTACAAGATGGAGTTTCGCCTATCCCAGATGAGTCGATGCGGAGTGGCATGGGACTAAGTTGTGTCCTAACCCAGCAATAAGAAGGAAAGCATCTGGAAGGCCCGTATCCACCAGATTCCGGAATGACATGGATGAGACCGAGTGGCATGAGAAGCGGTGTGGCCTTTGTAGGCAATACGGTCATACTAGAAGAGGATGTCCTAATCAGCCAACGGGTGATGTATAGGTCTCGCTAGTGTCGTATGTTTACCGAAGTTGTCATGTGTTGGTCTTTTTTAATGTAATGTGTTATCGAATGTTGTAGTGTCAATGCAATGTTTAATGAGAAATAATCAGTTTATGAGATCATGTTTTTTTTATATTTTTTTTTCTTGAAAGGAACAGTAAACATAAACTTAAATGCAAAGTAGAGAGAAGACGAATCTAAATAACAATACATGCAAACAAAGTACCACTAACATTCAATCTAAGTTAAATCTAAATGTACATACCATACACTTAAATTAATGTTAGCTACATACATAATCAAAAACCAACTACAATACAGAGAATACTACAATCACTATCTCTAGTGTGGATCCTGGTAGTGACGCCTGTGCCCAGTGCCACATCAGGGAGGCTGAGCCTGTCGCTGAGGTCGGGCTGGTTGTTTATCTAGGCCCATGGCTGCCGGCTTCGGCTACGTGTTAGGATGATACGTCTGCATCCCTCCGAACGATGAACCGGTGGCAAACTGGTGTAGCTGAAGCTAAGTCTGTGGGTGAGGAGCTACGGGTGGGGTCAGCTGGGGCTGGGACTTGGTCAGGTATCTGCCATAGTCGTGGGAGGGAGGAGTTGCGTACTGGCTGCTTAGCTGAAAGCCCGTCCCATACGACCCACCAGATGAGGGTGATATATGACGCATCCAGGACGAGGTCATGGCAGGAGCTGATGGCTGATGGTCCTCCGTGATGCCAACCTTTCTGTCCATACGAAATGTCTCGGCTAACCTGTCCATGACAAGTTCCTGCACTGTGTGTAGGAAAAAGTCATCCAGGAGAATCTTATCAAGGAAGATATCATCTTCATTCTGGGTCCCGGATGGACCTCCCTCATGCCAACCGGGTGGTGATGTATCCTACGCTGGCTGAGACTGATGCCCACCAGATCCGGATGAATGCCACGCTTCGTGCCATGAGGGAAGGGGAGGAGGTGCATGAGTCGGTGCTGTAGGTGGAACGACTCCGTGAATTGGTGCATCTCCACCGTCCTCATGATGGTCAAACTCCGCCTCCTCCTCCGAGTCTGCCTCTCCCCTATTCCGTCGGGGCCTGACCCTCTCCCTCCGGGCGGGCTCACCTGGGCGACGCTCTCTCTGGCCCCGCTCCCTCCGTGCTGGTCGGTGAGTGTCCTCTCTGACCTCCCTCGCACGTCTCCTCTAATCTGGCACGCCCCTCGGAAGGGTCAAATCGTCCCGCGGCTGACTGGCAGTGGGCTGGACATCGAGGGGCAACTCCACCAGCCTGGGATCCTCCAAAAGCTCATGCGCAGATAGATGCCTCACACGGCAGGCCCCGCGCCACCAGTCGTAGTACTCACCGGCCGGCCTAGTGTCGCATGTGTAGTGCACTGTAATCCTGCGACCAGGCTCAAACCACTGCCTCCAACCATCGTACCACTACTGCAGTCGCTCCGGCCACCAAACATCCTCACTGCGACCAGTGGTGGTCAGATGCCTGAAGTTAAACACATTAAATAAATAAAATAGTTTCAATATCAGAACAACAAACAACAACCAATGTATAACTTTGAATAATTTAACCAACTTTATACCTGTCAAGATTCACTAGAATCCTCGGCACTAGCTGCTCCCCATTGAACTACCGTTTCACCCGATCTATGTGGTGAAAATGGACAATGTTGAAGCAGACTATTGGAACGGCCGACAACCAAGTACCCGACTCCGACTCTGCCTCCTCACAGAACCAAAGTTGGCACAGGTCCTGTAGTGTAGGGTCGTCGTACACCCTCTATGCAAACTGAATAAAAAAATGTTTAACAAAATAACAAGCTTTAAACCACAGCAAGTAGAAGGAAATATCACGCAATATTTAATTTCATGACTTACCTCATTGAACCGTAACCGTTCGATGGATACCTTATACTGCAAGACCCTGGTCTGGTGCTGGTCCTTACTCTGCTACTGCAAGCCAACCAATCTGAAAGTAACAAAGACATATACAACTCCTTAAGTTACAAACAATGCGAATTAACAACAAAGCTTAACATGAAACAAAAAATAAATATTTGGATACCTGGCAGCTAGCGGCTACTAGTAGACTCCTCTACCTGGTGGACACAACTGGGAAAATCTCTGGTAAATCCAACTCATCAGTAGCGGAGTGCAACCGGCGATATCCGTGACTCCCTGCTGTGCTGCTAAACAGAGTAACTGGTAAGTCCAAGTCAGCATAACAGAGCCCTATGATGGCGCCTTGGACTCCTCAAAGTCTCGAAGAAGTGGTAGCCACCGTACGTGCACCAGGTTGTTGGACTTGTCTCTCAGCAGATATCCTCCGATCAGTAACATAATGTAGTATCGCGTATACTGTCGGAGGGACTCAGGATCGTCGGTGGGGGGCATTTGTCGTACACGATCATGCAACCAGACCAGCTTCAGTATGAACGACTCCTTCCTCTGCTCTGCCTGCTCTGCCGCCACCGGTGGCCTGGCACCAAGCAGCTGCTCCACCATCGCCCATGTCTCAGTGCCGTACCATCGACCGAAGTCACGAAGGCACCTCCAACGGGGTTCCCGTGTGAATGCAGGCCGAGGTGGTATGCCACTTCCTGCAGGATGATAGTGACCTCACCCCACGGAAGATGAAACATGTGTGTCTCCGGATGCCATCGCTCCACAAGTACCGAAATTAGGAAATTGTCAAATGTGAAGTCCCTGAGCGCCACCGTGTCGCTGAATCCGGCCTCAACCAGATACGGGACGATGGCGTCGGGTGGAGGAAGGGTATGGCTGACTCGCCGGGGAAATAGAAGGCGAGGCCTCTACAGAATGAAAAATAAATTTTTAATCTATACATACATAATAATACATTTTTCTACTCTACTAAGGAACAAAGTACTATTCCTACTTAGTAACATATTACCATGTGTCTACTCTACGTCTATCTCTAATTTATGTCGGTAAGCAAATTCTAATTAAGTAATACCAATCTTAGACAAGCAAATATTGTTCTGAATTCATCATATAGTCCTAACCCCCAAGCATCTTACTCAGTGTTTGTTACTATAAGACTACCCTAACAATGTCCACATAGTTAGATTAACTGAACATACCGCAACTAACCTCAAATTCGGCCGTCCCAGCGTAACGTGAAGTCTCGTTTAGTCTGTTGATGTCACCGTCGTTGCCCGCCTGGCGTGCCATCACCGTCTCGGACTCAGATATGGAAGGAAAAGGTTAAAAGAGGGGAAAAAGAGTTTGAAATGTGTGTAATTATAATCATCACTAAACAATATCTAACATTAACCAATTGATTTATAAAACTCATCACATCAATAATCCTCAACAATTATCATCAACCACAATAACCAACAATCAAAATCTATATATCATCAAAATTCAAACTCATTCATCCTACATCCAAACCATCATCAAACATACATTTACATACAATTAATCATACAATCACACCCTTCAACCTGTCTTAAGGTCAACTAGTCTAAGTGTCCGATGATATTACATATTACATAGAGGAGACCGAATCCATATCTTGGCCGATCCCCAAAATGCACATCATACCAAGATTTGAATCCAACAAGCTTTCAACTCACTAACAAGCCACCAAAGCTCAAACTAACATCATATATATACCAAAATCAAAACCTAAGATGCACAAAATAACTAAACACAAGGGTTTAGTGAAACCTTACCTTACCCAATGAGATTAGGGGTAAAATCCAATAATTAATCGCTATTAGAGATCACCTAAACAAGCAAAAATATAAAATCTACTCAAAACTATAACTCCAAAAACACAGAATCCTAGGGCTGGAAACTGGAGATTGAGACGCGATTTCTTACCAGGTTTGCTTAGATAGAATCGAAGAGATCGACAAGAGCTTTGTGTGGCCGCAAATAGCTTGTCAATCGGAGCTTCGTAGCTCAAGTTATGGCCAAAAGAAGGAGGAGGTGAATAGTGTCATCCCTCTTCTTCTCTCTCTCTCTCTCTCTCTCTCTCTCTCTCTCTCTCTCTCTCTCTCTTTGTGCTAAAATGAGTTTCTTTGGCTCATTTACTCACTTATGTATGTTGGGCTTTGGGCCCGGTTTGCCCGGTCCAACCTGTTACCATTTTAGGTCCGTTTAGCCCACTTGGAATCAAAACCTTTAAGATTAGTGCCCGGTTTTCAATTCTAAAATATTTTTATCCTTTCAAAACAATAAATCAATTTTTAAAATCTTATTTTCCAAAATACGTGGTACTGGACAGACTAGAACCGGTACTGCCAGCTTAAACGCCAGTACGCAGTTTTACAAAATCTTTTCGAAAAAGATACATTTTCCAATTCAGAAAAATTCATTGAAATTGAATTTTACCTTTATATTTTTAAATTAAAACTTCTAAAATTTGAATCTATTCTAGGCAGTAAAATTATTTAGTTACCCCACAAAGCATTCTACTATCCACGTTATCAACCCAACAAGTTACCAAAGCATCTCATTCACCATCATCTTACGGTGTTGATGTTCTCTCTCGCCTTCCGCCGCGTCACTCTGATAATCATCATTAAGAATCCGAAAAATTTCCTTAAACCAAATACTGATTTTGTAATATTTTTCAGAACCTTTAAAACAAGTTCAATCTAAATGAGTCCATTGTTTAAAACTTTCTCAAAAGAGTCAAAAATTATTTATTTGTAAATCAATCACTTTAAAGCATGATTTTCCTAGATTCATTAAAATCCTTAAATCAGGAACTTTCTATTTGAATCCCTTTTTGATAAGTTAACTTACAAACCAAAATCACAAGTTAACAGAATCATAGAACTCACTTTTCTTTTTAAATCGTATCATTTAATCAAAAAGTTCCAATCCTAGTTTCAAAACCAAATCATTTAATCCAAAGTTCCAAACTAAATTTAAAAATCATTCTAAGATTTTAAAACTCTTTCAACACGAACGACGATATTCTATACTATGAAAATAAGTTAAGGATTGGTTACCGACTTCATAATTACCTCTACCCTATTGTTGTGATCGACCCGCCTCATGTGTTCCTCAGTGTGGACAATCTCTAACCAAATGTCCCGGTGCGCCACACTTGTAACATAGTTTCATACCCAACCGGCATGGCTTATTCGGATGGTAGATCCCACACTCCTGACATTTAATATCAGAGGAGTAAGCTTTTGACCACTTCCCTTCACCATTTCTCTTGACATTTTGTCCCCTCGGTCCAAGGTAATCGTCACATTCCCTATTAGTGTTTCCTCCATGAGTGTTTCTTGACGAGGCTATCGTCTGTGCATATTCCTCACAACTCTCGCCTTGTTCACTAGATCGGAGAAAATCCGAATCTCCAAAGGAGTCACAACAGTCATGATGTTATCCTTCAATCCCCTTTGATACTTGATGCACTTCCAACTTTCATAGGTCTCTGGGGCACCCTGACACACCCTAGAGAACCTACAGAGCTCCTCAAATCGGCTAGTATAGTCTGCCATAGATAAGGAACCATGCTTCATCTGCATAAGTTCCATCTCCTTCACTTCCCTTGCAGATTCAGGAAAGTACTTCTTGTAGAACGCCATTTGAAATGCATCCCAAGAGATTTCTGCATTCGAAAGTCGTATCAACTGGCACTCTCCTTGCCACCAATATTGTGCCTCTCTTAACAGTTGATAAGCCGAAAACTCCATGTATTGGTTAGCCAGGACATGTTGAGCCTGTAGTGCACGCTCCATAGCTCAGAACCAATTGTCCGCTTCAGTTGAGTTAGTTGAACCTCTGAAAGTTGGAAGATGAACCTTCAGAAACGAAGCCAAAGTCATTGGAGCACCTCCCAAGTCATTACCGTTTTCTTCCCCATTTTCGTTCACATTTCTATTAACGTTCTTGTTTCCCACTAGTTGACCCAGCCTCAGCACAGCTTGCAGAGTCACAGCAGCATTCGCCTCCATGGTATTCGCAAGATTAGCCATTGCCCCCGCGAACTCGGCATGGTTATCGGCCGGTTGCTCATTTCTACTCTCTCTTCGTGAACGTGTACGACTTCATCCATGAGTAGCCGTTAGGGTTTCTGTCTACACCAAACATTCGATATCAAGGTGATCAGTCTCAATATCAAAAGCCTAGCGCTTCAATTATCCTAAAAAAGCACTCATAAACAAGCATGCTATAAAATATCAAGTAGATAACCTAAATAGCATGAAAGAATAATGACCTTGAGTATGCAGTGAAGCATAATCGGTCCATCCCCTAGGCTCACGAGGACAAACTGATCTAATACCACTAAATGTAACACCCTAAGTACCCTAAGTCTTACCTCATGCCGTAAAGCAAAGGTTAATCAAGGGTTACGACAATTCTAAGGTTCATACATAAAAATATATATAGAAGGAATAATAATTCTAGAAGCCCGATGAAGAAAATAAGCTCAAATACAGAATTACTGATGATTAAATTTTTGACGGTTTAGAAATTATCAAGTAACCAATCGTAGTATAGTCTAAACCGACACAAAATCCATTATCAAAGAAATTCTACAATCTATAATCAAGAGTATTAATCTCCCAAGTCGTTCTACCCTAGGAATGCTACAAGGATGCATGCTATTGGTTAAGTGGTCTTTTGTGTTTTGAAGAGTGTGGCATAAAAGTGCTAACAAAGGAGAACAATAATCAATCAATATTAAAAGCCTTGGCCAAGTTTGAACATTGGAAGTTCCATCACTATAGCTTCCTTCAATTGTGATAACAATGGAGTATTACTTCACTTAGTTAACCCCTAGTCATAGAGGAAAGTCAAGTAAAAGTAACTAACTTGAGTCACAAGTCCTAGTCTTACCCTAAGGAAGTCTAGCTTTAATGCACTCTAAGTCAATTAGCAATTCTCAATTCTCAATCAACAATTGACATTCATTATTCAAGTGTCTCCAATGACTCAACCACTAGGCCAAGTGAGGGAATGCTACTCCGTATCTAAAGTTGGCATTTTCTCAAAAATTTGGAGAGCAAGAATGAAAGACATAGTAGAATTGAGAAGAAACTTAGAATAAAAGTAATTCAATACAAGAGATTAACAACAATCAACAATGAACAACAATGAAAATGAGATTTTCAATGTATTGAGCTAAGAACACAAGCTTGTGAGACTTGAGCCTATTGATGTGGTTACATTTTTTCTTTAACCACTCATTTTCCTTCTTGTGTGCAATTATTCCCTTTCTATGATTGTGATCCTCGATTTGCTTGATTCTATATGTCCATTTATTTCTTATATTCATGCATTTGTATGATTGAGGCCATTATTTCATTAGCTCACTTGTCCAAATAGCCTACCTTTTACTCTCCATTGTTAGCCAATTTTGGGCCTGCGCTTAACCAACTTATTCTCAGTTTAGCACATTACAAGCCCAAGGTGGAAAACCAATGAAAGTTCTTTGCTTGGATCTTTGATTAGCCTAGGCTAGTGAGAGTGTTTATTATTCAAAGTTGGTGAGGTTTGGAAACATTGGAGGGGATAAAAGGGTAGTACACTTCCATATTTAGGAATTGGGAATATATTCATGTATTGATTAAATGCCTTATGCAATTGATGTTCTTGTACAAAGTATGTTCAAAAAAAGGGGGGGGGGACAAAATGCCCCAATTTGAAGCTCAAATAATAAAGAATCAATGCATAAGGAATGTGAATCAAATAGAATGCATGAGTATACGAAAAAAAGTGAAGAATGGGTAGTTAGAATAGTTTGAAATTGTATAGGACATTATATAGGTTAGGTGGGAAAGTCTATACTAATCAAAGATCTAAACTCTAGTCCACTTAACCATAAATGATCCTACCTTGACCCTAACCCCATTACAACCTAAATGAAAGACCTCATGATGAATGTATGCATGCATTGAATAGGTGTTGATTGTTAGAAGAAAAAAACAAATCTGGAAAAGCATGATTAGGAGAGAATTGAGTGAATTAACCCTTAAACACTCGAGTGAATAGAGCGGATACACATCCGGTGAGGGTTCAAAAGTTCAATTACATGTGTTCACCCATATTATCTATATTCCTGCAAGCTTGAATTTCTTTTGATAATTCAATACAATTGTGGTTTGGACTTGATTCCTATTGCTCTAGCTCTCATGCTTATATATGTTCTCTTGGAAGTTGAATTATGTTGACCAAGCATTTGCATTCACTTTAGGTAGTTACATTTAGATAGGACTCATATAGTTTAGTTGCATCAAATAAAGATCACACCCCTTGTTTCCTTCTTATTTTAGCATGAGGACATGCTAAGGTTTAAGTATGGGGAGGTTGATAAACCCCATTTTTAGGGTTCATCTTGTACTGAATTTAGAGCATTTTATCAACCTTTTGTCACATTTAGCCAAGGAATTAGCATGATTTTGTAATCTCTCCTGTATTTGTGCTTAAGTGTAAAAACATGCTTTTTAAGCCTTATTTTGATGAATTCTAATTCTTCCTTAATTCCATAAGATGCCTTGATTTGTTTGCTAGTAATCGCAGGTTAAAATAGGCTAAGCATGGATCAAAGGAGCAAGGAAGGAAGCATGCAAGTGGAGAGAAGCACAAAAAGCCAAAGAACTGATTTCGACCAAGGACGCGCACGCACACAAGACGCTCGCGCGCACATCGCTAAATCGGCAGGGGACGCGCACGCGTACTGTGCGCGCACGCGTCGCAGTCCGCACGTGATTCTATTATTTCAACATGTGGCTGGCGATTTTGGAGGGTTTCTGCAACTAACTTTGGCGCCAAACTGCATATAAGAACCAAGGATTGAAGGGGATTGAGGGAGATTCACATTCATACACTCATTTTTGCACTTTCTTAGATATTTTTAGTTAGTTACATTTGTAGAGAGAGAGACTCCAACCTCTCTCTAGGGTTCATCTTCATTCTCTCAATTCTCAACCATTCCTTGGTGAGATCCATTGCAACTCTCAATTTACTTTGTTCATGTTATAGATCTTCTTCTTTAATCTCAATTAGTGTTTGTAATTGTTTAATCCTCATAGATCTTAGATTTAACTTTGTTATTTTGAACATACTTTGTACAAGAACATCAATTGCATAAGGTCTTATACATTTAATCAATACATGAATATATTCCCAATTCCTAAATATGGAAGTATACTACCCTTTTATCCCCTCCAATGTTCCCAAACCTCACCAACTTTGAATAATAAACACTCTCACTAGCCTAGGCTAATCAAAGATCCAAGCAAAGGACTTTCATTGGTTTTCTTCCTTGGGCTTGTAATGTGCTAAAATGAGAATAAGTTGGTTAAGCGCAGGCCCAAAATTGGCTAACAATGGAGAGTAAAAGGTAGGCTATTTGGACAAGTGAGCTAATGAAATAATGGCCTCAATCATACAAATGCATGAATACAAGAAATAAATGGACATATAGAATCAAGCAAATCGAGGATCTCAATCATAGNATATATATATATATTTTCAATCAATTGGGTTGTGCTCTCTAGATGGGTTCCTTGAAGAGTTCCATTATTTTGACTAAGTATTGTTGTGATTGAAAAGTTCAAAAATTCCTTGGTTTACCCTTTTTATTTTCAATTAAAACAAATTTCATATGTAAAAAGGTTGACTACGTCTTAACAATTCCAAAATATTTTCTAATCACAACTACAAGCTACTAAGAAGATAACTGTATAGAGAAAAAATCTAACTAATATCCAACATCCAAAATAAAAGAGTATGTAACAACCAACATGTGTCAAAAATATCTAACACAATATATACAATAATATGCAAAATAGGATAGCTAGGAAGATATAACTAGGAAATGTGTCCAAAATGTGGTGCCAACGGCAACCTCCCCACACTTAAGATCAAGCATCATCCCTGATGCTAATCCTGAGGGTCAGGGGGAGATCTAGAGGGTTTTGAGCATATGCTTGAAGTGAGGCAAGAGTATGTTCTGGTGGTCTCTTCCTCTTTCCTTTGTCCGACATCCTGAAAGTAGAATATGGTAGAATATAAGCACTTAAACAAGTAGTATAAAGCAAATAGAAGCATGTTCAGGATGCAAGATGGATGACAAGTAATCATGATGTGAACTTGAAATAGAAAACTTGGTTTGCAAGTAAGCCTAGAAAAATGGAAACATAAACCAAGAATTCAGGATTCCAATCAATGTGATACAATTCTCAAAGATTAAGCATATTCATCATCATACCTTAAGAGAATGGTTAAAAAGTCAAGTGTGAGTAAAAGTGAAGTTAGTGGTTATAGAAATCAGTGAGTTAGAAAAGTAAAGTTGGTAATTAGTGGTATGATGTAGAATTGCCTAATGGGGAGAGAATTGCAAGTTATGCGCAACGGTCATGTCCACAAGCATGAAAATATAGAAGTGCCAAAAATGGACTTCACAATAATTGGTGTGACAAACAATAAAGTGCAATTGTGTAACTATGAGAAGTTGAAAAGGATGTTAAGTTGTAAGAGGTTACACGACCAAAGCATACTAATTATTGTGAGAGACTGAAGATAATGTAAGGAGGTTGCATACTAATTATTGAGTTTTTTTTAAAACAACGCGGGCGCGCACGGTGCGCATCCGCGTGTATTGGTGGATTTGGAAACCGACGCGTATGCGCCTTGGGCGCTTACGCGTGCTAGGAGTTGGGCTGGAGGCATAGTGCTGGCCCAGTGTTCGCCTAACTCTCTGGAGTATGTATGAGCTGGTGGCATCAGCCTGGTGACGCGTACGCGGCAGGTGTGCGTCCGCGTGGATTGACACTTTTGTTTATTGGTGCGCATGCGCAATGTGCGCGCTCGCGTGAAGTTAGTTGGGCTAAAAGCCTAACGCTCGCATGAGAGTGGCCCAACTCTCTGGAATTCAATATGGTGATACATCCGCTCATTGACGCGTGCACGTACTGCGTGCGCGCGCGTCCAACCCTTCTTTCTTTTTAATGCCTAAAAGCTTTAAAATGCCCAAAAACTCCCATGGTGACTACAACTCCTTATTCAGTCAAAAACCACACACTTTATAAAATGCAAGTTGGTTTTGAGATTTATTCCATTATTACTAAGCACAACATACATGTTAATATGCTAGCAACCAATCTACACACACAAGCCAATTATGAAATGAAACCTACCTACAATGGTAACTCAAATCACTTATTAAACAAAATTAGAAGAGAGTGGAAAGAGTTTACCATGGTGGGGTATCTCCCACCTAGCACTTTTAGTTTAAGTCCTTAAGTTGGACATTTGGTGGAGTCCTTGTTAGGGTGGTTTATGCTTGAACTCTTCTTTGAATCCCCACCAGTGTTTGCACTTCCAATAGCCTCCGGGATCCCAACTTAAACGTACAAGGCCTTCAAGGAGGCCTAAGCAAGTGACAAGGCCCTTAAGTTGATAGTGCTTTATGTATGTTCCGGGGTCCCATACTTTGTTTGTCAACTCCCTTTCTTTTTGATCTCCATGCTTCCATTTGGGTGACAAACTTATTGAATTCTCAATTAGGCCTCCAGACATTCCCCTAGACCCATGCAATTTGGTTCTACACCACCCATTGCCATTCAACCTTGAGCAAGCACCCATCATGAACTTAGAGTGATGTTTCCAACCATTACAGGACTCTCTCTTACTTCTCAATCCACAACGAGCTCTAAGTTGCCCATCCGTCTTAAGCAAACTATATTCAAGTGGGAAGTAAAGATTAGATATAAGAAATTTACCCACTTGAATGTTATGTTGGAAGCTCCACTCCCTTGTACTCTTCCTTGATTACCTCCACATCTTCACAAGCTTCTTCAATTCCAACCTCTTCCTCTTGGTAGCTTCCTTCCAATTCGATCTCCTCTTCATTGCTTACCAACGGCATGGGAGGTTGTGCATCTTCTTCCTTGATCTCAATTTCAAGCCCAATGGGAGGGGATTCAATTGTAGATAGGAAATTCTCAATGATTGAATCCATTTCTTGGTCAACCTCTTCCAACCTTTCATTACTCATACTATGCCTTGGAAGTTGCGTATTATCCTCCTTAACATCATTTTCAAGTTCAATGGAAGAGACTTCAACAAGTTCCACACGCTCATCAACAATATCACTTGGTGTGGAAGTGTTCTCAAGCTTGAAATCCACCTCTTGTTTAACCTCCTCTAACTCTTCAACCGTTTCTTCTTCTTCGATGATCTCTTCCTCCTCCACTTGTTGCAAGACATACTCCATCTCCTTATCCTTATGTTGGGATCCTAAAATCTCCTTCATGCTCATTTCTTCAGTTGATTTTTCACATTCATCCGTGGAGATGCTTTGCTTGTTGTATGAATCTCAAGAGTCCATCTTTTGACGGATGGTGGCTTGAAGCCGATCCATTTCTTTCTTGAAACGATCCCTTGATTCTTGTTCCGCTTTGCTAACATAAGTATGATCGTGTTGCTCTTGGATTGATGGACCTTGATATGCTTCCATGGAGGTTTGTGGCGGAGAGGGGGAATCATGATATAGTTGGAAAGGAGGTTCATCAAAGCTTGGAGGTGGGAAGTTATTTTGGTTGTTGGTAGAAGGTGGAATTATACGGGACATAGATTCTTGGAGGGTAGAGGTGAAACTAGTGCGTGTGGTTTGGAGTTCTTCTTGTTCTTGAAGAATGATACAAAGTGTATCATCCATGGGGACTTGGTTTGGAGGGTAAAGATGTTGGAGTGGTGGTGATTCAAGGGTTGCTTGTTCATAATTATCACAAGGATATGCATAAGGGGAATATAGATTAGGATCGTATGGAGGTAATTGGTGGAAATAAGATGTGGATTGAGAATATGGTGATTGGAATGATGGTATTTGAGGACTATATTGAGAGTATGGTACATAGAATGATGGTGGTTGAGTGGCATAACCATGATAAGAATCATCATATCCATAAGAATGATATGCATTATAGGAAGGATTACCATCATAGTAACTTGAAGGGGGAGGTTGCCATGATGATTGCTCATATGGATGTGGCTCCCTTCCAAAGAATTCATCTCTCCCATAATGTGAGCCATCATTCAAGTTTTCATCGCCTACAACATAGTCATAGTCATATCCAAAACCACAAGAACGAAAATTCATAGTGGCAAATAGGAACAAAACTAATGGAGATCTAAAACTAATGAAAACTAACAAACAAGCAAAAGATAAACATATCTACAATATTCACATATTTACATTAACCAAAAACATGGCATTCATGTGCATTCCCCGACAACGGCGCCATTTTGATGATTAGATTTTTGACAGTTTAGAAATTATCAAGTAACCAATCGTAGTATAGTCTAAACCGACACAAAATCCATTATAAAATAAATTCTACAATCTATAATCGAGAGTATTAATCTCCCAAGTCGTTCTTCCCTAGGAATGCTACAAGGATGCATGCTATTGGTTAAGTGGTCTTTTGTGGTTTGAAGAGTGTGGCATAAAAGTGCTAACAAAGGAGAACAATAATCAATCAATATTAAAAGCCTTGGCCAAGGTTGAACATTGGAAGTTCCATCACTATAGCTTCCTTCAATTGTGATAACAATGGAGTATTACTTCACTTAGTTAACCCCTAGTCATAGAGGAAAGTCAAATAAAAGTAACTAACTTGTGTCACAAGTCCTAGTCTTACCCTAGGGAAGTCTAGCTTTAGTGCACTCTAAGTCAATTAGCAATTCTCAATTCTCAATCAACAATTGACATTCATTATTCAAGTGTCTCCAATGACTCAACCACTAGGCCAAGTGAGGGAATGCTACTCCATATCTAAAGTTGGCATTTTCTCAAACATTTGGAGAGCAAGAATGAAAGACAGTAGAATTGAGAAGAAACTTAGAATCAAAGTAATTCAATACAAGAGATTAACAACAATCAACAATGAACAACAATAAAAATGAGATCTTCAATGCATTAATAGAATTCAAAATAACAAAGTTAAATCTAAGATCTATGAGGATTAAACAATTACAAACACTAATTGAGATTAAAGAAGAAGATCTATAACATGAACAAAGTAAATTGAGAGTTGCAATGGATCTCACCAAGGAATGGTTGAGAATTTAGAGAATGAAGATGAACCCTAGAGAGAGGTTGGAGTCTCTCTCTCTACAAATGTAACTAACTAAAAGTATCTAAGAAAGTGCAAAAATGAGTGTATGAATGTGAATCTCCCTCAATCCCCTTCAATCCTTGGTTCCTATATGCAGTTTGGTGCCAAAGTTAGTTACAGAAACCCTCCAAAATCGCCAGGCACGTGTTGAAATAACAGAATCACGTGTGCACTGCGACGCGTGCACGCACGGTACGCGTGCGCGCACGGTACGCGTACGCGTCCCTGGCCGATTTAGCGATGTGCGCGCGAGCGTCTTGTGTGCGTGCGTGTCCTTGATCGAGATCAGTTCTTTGGCTTTTTGTGCTTCTCTCCACTTGCATGCTTCCTTCCTTGCTTCTTTGATCCATGCTTAGCCTATTTTAACATGAGATTACTAGCAAACAAATCAAGGCATCTTATGGAATTAAGGAGGAATTAGAATTCATCAAAATAAGGCTTAAAAAGCATGTTTTTACACTTAAGCACAAATACGGGAGAGATTACAAACTCATGCTAATTCCTTGGCTAAATGTGACAAAAGGTTGATAAAATGCTCTAAATTCAGTACAAGATGAACCCTAAAAATGGGTTTTATCAATTACAAAGCACGAACATTCACATGAAGCTACAAGTGTAAAAGACATGATCCACTATGTAATGTAACAAGATATATATAATTATATAAGAGTGTAATAATCATAAGATACTAGCAGCCCGCGGAGTTTGGGCCGACTAGTTAAATACTGACATACAGAAGTTTGAAAGTAAACAGCTTATACAAAATATCACTCTGAAAGTAGGCCTCTAATGCAAAAGTAAATACAAAAGTGAGAGTACTAATCAAAATAACCAAATGACCACAAAAAGAATAAGATCCTCCGCTCTGCTACCATCAAACAACTCCCTGAAGTGGGTTGTGACTTGCATCTAAAAAACAACAATAATGTATAGAATGAGAACTGGAGGTTCTCAGTATGGTAACAGTACCCAATAATGTAAGATGTAAGACCCTGGGACGCCAGAGGCAATCCTAGAGCATCATATTAAACAGATATTCAAACTTAACGAAATAAATAGCTTAAACTGTACATAATAAAAAAGGTATCTAATCTTAAATGATTTCTAACTAAAACTTCACCAACCTACAATTTAAGAAGCAAGTAGGCATGCTATACAATTAGGTAAACTCAAGTAATCATAGCAAGCAAGCATATAGAAGATGCATAGGATGAATGTCTGTCCTATTGCCTGTGATATCACATGTCGGTTATAGTGCCAAACCCGACTTAAAATCCCGACAGCAACTCTTGGATTAGTCTCTCTGTTGCGCATACTTAGGAGGAATAATTCCGAGGGATAAGTGCCCTACCACCTTCTCCTTTCAGAGGGAAAATATTCCGAGGGAGAGTGCCCTACCACCTTCCTTTGGATGCCGCATGATTCCGTGGGTTAGTGCCCTACCTGTAGTACAATGGTCAAAAAAGACTACTAGTACAATAGTAAAATGTCTTATTTATACTAAACTAGCTACTAGGGTTTACAGAAGTATGTAATTGATGCATAAATCCACTTCCAGGGCCCACTTGGTGTGTGCTTCGGCTGAGCTTGATCTATCCACGAGCTGAGGCTTCTCTTGGAGTTGAACGCCAAGTTGTAACATGTTTTGGGCGTTCAACTCTGGTTCGTGATGTGTTTTTGGCGTTTGACTCCAGAATGCAGCATGGAACTGGCGTTGAGCGCCAGTTTACGTCATCTAATCACGAATAAAGTATGGACTATTATATATTGCTGGAAAGCTCTGGATGTCTACTTTCCAACTCCGTTGAGAGTGCGCCATTTGAAGTTCAGTAGCTCCAGAAAATCCATTTCGAGTGCAGGGAGGTTAGATTCCAACAGCATCAGTAGTCCTTTGTCAGCCTTCTATCAAAGTTTTGCTCAGGTCCCTCAATTTCAGCCAGAAAATACCTGAAATCACAGAAAAACACACAAACTCATAGTAAAGTCCAGAAATATGAATTTAGCATAAAAACTAATGAAAACATCCCTAAAAGTAACTATATCCTACTAAAAACTACCTAAAAACAATGCCAAAAAGCGTATAAATTATCCGCTCATTACAACACCAAACTTAAATTGTTGCTTGTCCCCAAGCAACTAAAAATCAATTAGGATAATAAGAAGAGAATATACTATAAATTCCAAAATATCAATGAATATTAATTCTGATTAGATGAGCGGGACTTGTAGCTTTTTGCTTCTGAACAGTTTTGGTATCTCGCTTTCTCCCTTGAATTTTAGAATGATTGACTTCTCTAGGAACTTAGAATTTCGGATAGTGTTATTGATTTTCCTAGTTAAGTATGTTGATTCTTGAACACAGCTACTTTTATGAGTCTTGGCCGTAGCCCTAAGCATTTTGTTTTCCAGTATTACCACCGGATACATAAATGCCACAGACACATGACTGGGTGAACCTTTTCAGATTATGATTCAGCTTTGCTAGAGTCCCCAGTTAGAGGTGTCCAGAGCTCTTAAGCACACTTTTTTTGTTTTGGATCACGACTTTAACCACTCAGTCTCAAGCTTTTCACTTGAGCCTTCATGACACAAGCACATGGTTAGGGACAGCTTGATTTAGCCGCTTAGGCCTGGATTTTATTTCCTTGGGCTCTCCTATCCATTGATGCTCAAAGCCTTAGATCCTTTTTACCCTTGCCTTTTGGTTTTAAGGGCTATTGGCTTTTTCTGCTTGCTTTTTTTCGCAAGCCTTTGCTTTTTCACTGCTTTTTCTTGCTTCAAGAATCAATTTTATGATTTTTCAGATCATCAATAACATTTCTCTTTGTTCATCATTCTTTCAAGAGCCAACAATTTTAACATTCATAAACAACAAGATAAAAAATATGCACTTTTAAGCATTCATTCAGAAAACAAAAAGTATTGTCACCACATCAATATAATTAAATTAAATTGAAGGACAATTTTCAAAATTTATGTACTTCTTGTTCTTTTGAATTAAAAATATTTTTTTATTTAAGAGAGGTGAAGGATTTATGGAATTTATTCATAGCTTTAAGACATAGTTACTACATACTAATGATCATGAAGTAGAGACACAAAATATAAATAGACATGAAGCATAAAAATAAAAAAACAGAGAAATAAGAATAAGGAATGAGTCCACCTTAGTGGCGTCTTCTTCTTGAAGGACCAATGATGTCCTTAAGCTCTTCTATGTCCCTTCCTTGCCTTTGTTGCTCCTCCCTCATTGCTCTTTGATCTTCTCTTATTTCATGGAGAATGATGGAGTGCTCTTGATGTTCCACCCTTAATTGTTCCACATTGTAACTCAAATCTTCTAAGGAAGTGTTGAGTTGTTCCTAATAGTTGCTGGGAGGAAAGTGCATCCCTTGAGGCATCTCCGGGATTTCTTGGTGATGAGCTTCGTCATGCGTCTCTTGGGTTCCATGAGTGGGCTCTCTTGTTTGCTCAATCCTTTTCTTAGTGATGGGCTTGTCCTCCTCAATGAGGATGTCTCCTTCTATGATAACTCCAGCTGAGTAACATAGATGGCAAATAAGATGAGGAAAAGCTAACCTTGCCAAAGTAGAGGACTTATCGGCTTTTTTGTAGAATTCATGGGAGATGACTTCATGAACTTCTACTTCCTCTCCAATTATGATAC
>NC_029774.3:48207578-48210241 GCF_000817695.3 Arachis duranensis
GATCGGTTGCTAGTGGGGATGATGGAGCGTTGAATGAACTCCAACCATCCTCTAGCCACAGGCTTGAGGTCCAATCTTCTCAATTGAACCGGCTTGCCTTTGGAGTCTCATTTCTATTGAGCTCCTTCCACACATATGTCCATAAGGACTTGGTCCAACCTTTGATTAAAGTTGACCCTTCTAGTGTAGGGGCATGCATCTCCTTGCATTATGGGTAAGTTAAACGCCAACCTCACATTTTTCGGACTAAAATCTAAGTATTTCCCCCGAACCATTGTAAGATAATTCTTTGGATTTGGGTTCACACTTTGATCATGGTTCCTAGTGATCCATGCATTGGCATAGAACTCTTGAACCATTAAGATTCCGACTTGTTGCATGGGATTGGTTAGGACTTCCCAGCCTCTTCTTCAGATTTCATGTCGGATCTCCGGATACTCATTTTTCTTGAGCTTGAAAGGGACCTCAGGGATCACCTTCTTCTTGGCCAAAACATCATAGAAGTGGTCTTGATGGGCTTTGGAGATGAATCTTTCCATCTCCCATGACTCGGAGGTGGAAGCTTTTGTCTTCCCTTTTCCTTTTCTAGAGGATTCTCCGGCCTTGGGTGCCATCAATAGTTATAGAAACACAAAATGCTTATGCTTTTACCACACCAAACTTAAAATATTGCTCGCCCTCGAGCAAGAGAAGAAAGAAGAGAAGAATAATAAGAAGAAAATATGGAGGAGAAGTGGAGGTGTAGGTTTCGGCCAAGGTATAGAAGAGGGGGTTGTGTTGTGTGAAAATGAAGTAGAGTGGAGGGGTATATATAGGGAGGGGGGAGAGGGTAGGTTCGGCCATTTAGGGTGGGTTTGGGTGGGAAAGATTTTTGAATTTTGAAGGTAAGTGGGGTTTATGGGGAAGAGTGGATGGATGTGAGTGGTGAAGGGGGTAATTGGGAAGAGAGGTTGAGGTGATTGGTGAAGGGTTTTTGGAAAAGTGTGTTATAGGATTAATTAGGAGGTAAGGTGGGAATATGTTAGGTGGGGATCCTGTGGGGTCCACAGATCCTGAGGTGTCAAGGATTTACATCCCTGCACCAATTAGGCATGTAAAATGCCTTAGCATACCATTCTGGCGTTTAAACGCCGAAGTGGTGCACGTTTTGGGCGTTCAACGCCCATGTGTAGCATGTTTCTGGCGTTGAATGCCAGTTCCATGCTTGTTACTGGCGTTCAGCGCCAGCTTTCCTCAGGGCATATTGCTGGCGTTCAAACGCCAGGATGTTTCTTGTTTCTGGCGTTTAGCGCCAGATCCATGCTCTGTTCTGGCGTTGAACGCCAACCAGATACACCTTACTGGCGTTTAAACGCGAGTAAGTCCTTCCTCTAGGTGTGATTTTTCTTTTGCTGTTTTTGATTCTGTTTTTAATTTTAATAATTTTTTCGTGACTCCACATGATCATGAACCTACTAAAACACAAAATAACAATAAAATAAAAATAAAATTAGATAAATAAAAATTGGGTTGCCTCCTAATAAGCACTTCTTTAATGTCAATAGCTTGACAGTGAGCTCTCATGGAGCTTCATAGATGTTCAGAGCATTGTTGGGACCTCCCAACACCAAACTTAGAGTTTGAATGTGGGGGTTCAATACCAAACTTAAAGTTTGGTTGTGGCCTCCCAACACCAAACTTAGAGTTTGACTGTGGGGGCTCTGTTTGACTCTGCATTGAGAGAAGCTGTTCATGCTTCCTCTCATTACCAAATAACTTGGCATTTAGCTTCATGATGGCTCCTAGATATTGAGCAACTTGCTCTCCAGTGCTCCTAAATATTGAGCAACTTGCTCTCCAGTCACATCTTCATCCTCTTCATAGGAAGAATAGTCTTCAGAGCTCATGAATGGCAGAAGGAGATTTAATGGAATCCTTATGGTCTCTATATGAGCCTCATATTCCTTTAGGTCCTTAATAGGGAACTCCTTCTTACTTGAGAGACGTCCCATGAGGTCTTCCTCATTGGGATTCACGTCCTCCCCCTCCTCCTTGCATTCGGCCATATTGACTATGTCAATGGCCTTGCACTCTCTCTTAAGATTCTCTTCAGTATTGCTTGGGAGAGTATTGGGAGGAGTTTCAGTGACTTTCTTACTCAGCTGGCCCACTTGTGCCTCCAAATTTCTGATGGAGGACCTTGTTTCACTTATGAAACTTAAAGTGGCTTTAGACAGATCAGAGACTAAGTTTGCTAAATTAGAGGGGCTCTGCTCAGAATTCTCTGTCTGTTGCTGAGAAGATGATGGAAAAGGCTTGTTATTGCTTAGCCTGTTTCTTCCACCATTATTAACTTGCTATTGCTCAGCCTATTGCGTCCACCATTGTTAAAACCTTGTTGAGGTTTTTGTTGATCCTTCCATGAGAAATTTCGATGATTTCTCCATGATGAATTATAAGTGTTTCCATAAGGTTCACCCATATAATTTACCTCTGCTATTACAGGGTTCTCAGGATCATAAGCTTCTTCAGAAGCTGCTTCTTTAGTACTGTTGGATGCATTTTGCCATCCATTCAGACTTTGAGAAATCATGTTGACTTGCTGAGTCAACACTTTGTTCTGAGCCAATATGGCATTCAGAGCATCAATTTCAAGAACTCCCTTCCTCTGAGGCATCCCATTA
>NC_029774.3:48210485-48210664 GCF_000817695.3 Arachis duranensis
TTGTATCTTTCCCAAGCTTCATAGAGGGATTCACCATCTTTTTGTTTGAAGGTCTGAACATCCACTCTAAGCTTGCTCAGATTTTGAGGAGAAAAGAATTTATCCAAGAAGGCTGTGACTAGCTTATCCCAGGAGTCCAGGCTATCTTTAGGTTGTGAGTCCAACCATGTTCTAGCTCT
>NC_029774.3:48210676-48237020 GCF_000817695.3 Arachis duranensis
AGCCTGTAGACTTCAGGATCTACTCCATTCGTCTTAACAGTCTCATAGATCTGCAAGAACTCAGTTAAAAACTGATAAGGATCTTCAGATGGAAGTCCATGAAACTTGCAGTTCTGTTGCATTAAAGCAACTAGTTGAGGTCTCAGCTCAAAATTGTTTGCTCCAATGGCAGGAATGGAGATGCTTCTTCCATCAAACTTGGACGTTGGTTTAGTGAAATCACCAAGCATTCTCCTTGCATTATTGTTGTTGGGTTCGGCTTCCATCTCCTTCTCTTGTTCGAAAATTTCAGAAAGGTTGCCTCTGGATTGTTGTAATTTAGCTTCTCTTAGTTTCCTCTTCAGAGTCCTTTCAGGTTCAGGATCAGCTTCAACAAGAGTGCCTTTTTCCTTGTTCCTGCTCATATGAGAGAAAAGAGAAAAATAAAAGGAAGAAGAATCCTCTATGTCACAGTAAAGAGGATCCTTATTGTTAGTAGAAGAAGGAAGGGAAGAAGAGTGAAGAAGAATGGGTAAGGATAGAGGTAGTGATTTGAGATGAAGAGAGGTGAAGAGAAGTGTTAGTAAATAAATAAATAGAAGAAGAGGAGAAATAGAGAATTTCGAAAATAATTTTGAAAAAGTAGTTAATGATTTTCAAAAATTAAAGATAAGATATAGTTAAAATTAAAATTTAAAACAATCAATTAATTTAAAAAGAATTTTGAAAAAGGGATGAGATATTTTCGAAAATTAAAGAGGGATAGGTAGTTAGTTGGTTTTGAAAAAGATAAGAAACAAACAAAAAGTCAAATAGTTAGTTGAAAAAGATATTAAAATCAAATTTGAAAAGATAAGAAGATAAGAAGTTAGATAAGATATTTTGAAATCAAATTTTTTAGAGAGATAAAATTTTGAAAAAGATATGATGAAAAGATAAGATAAGAAGATAAGATAAAAAGATATGATAAAAGATAAGATGAAAAGATATGATAAAAAGATAAGATTTTTAAGAAAAAGATATTTTGAAAAAGATTTAATTTTTAAAATTAAAATTAATTACTTGACTAACAAGAAACTTAAAAGATAAGATTCTAGAATTTAAAGATTGAACCTTTCTTAACAAGAAAGTAACAAACTTCAAATTTTTTAATCAATCACATTAATTGTTAGCATAATTTTCAAAAATAAGGATAAAACTTAAGAAAAAAGATTTTTGAAAAATATTTTAAAGAATTTTCGAAAATACTAAGATAAAAATGAAAAAGATTTGATTTTTGAAAAAGTTTTGAAAAGATAAGATTTTTTTAAAGTTGAAAGTTTGACTTGACTTGTAAGAAACAACTAATTTTTAAAAATTTTTGACCAAGTCAACTCAAAATTTCGAAAATTTGGAGCGAAATAAGGAAAAGATACTTTTTTGATTTTTGAATTTTTAATGATGAGAGAGAAAAACATAAAAATGACCCAAAACATGAAAATTTTGGATCAAAACACATTATGCATGCAAGAACACTATGAATGTCCAGATGAACACCAAGAACACTTTGATCATGATGAACATCAAGAACATATTTTTGAAAAATTTTTAATGCAAAGAAAACATGCAAGACACCAAACTTAGAAATCTTTAATGCATGGACACTATGAATGCAAAAATGCATATGAAAAACAATAAAAGACACAAAACAAGAAATCATCAAGATCAAACAAGAAGACTTACCAAGAATAACTTGAAGATCATGAAGAACACTATAAATGCATAATAATTTTTTTTTAAACATGCAATTGACACCAAACTTAAAACATGACACAAGACTCAAACAAGAAACATAAAATATTTTTGGTTTTTATGATTTTCTAATTTTTTTGTATTTTCTTTTATTTTTTCGAAAAACATATAGGAAAAAGAAAATAAGAAATTCAAAATCTTTAAGAAGAATTCCAAGAATCTTTCAATATTAGCCCAAAGCTCCAATCAAAGGGTTTGACATGACTTAATAGCCAGTCAGCTTTAGGAGATACAAATCAGGCATGCAATAGATGATAAGTCATCCACACCATTTACATACCCAATTTGTTGGTTTGTTGAAGACCAATCCCAAAGGAGTTTGGATATGGCTTTACAGCCAGTTAGGATTCAACATATTACCATGAAACTCTAGAATTCACTCTTGAAAGTTTTGAAACCATAGAATAATTTAAAAATTTTTTCGAAAATAATAATTTAAAAAAAAATGGAAACAAAGAAAAATTTTGAAAACTTTTTGAAAAGAAAATTACCTAATCTGAGCAACAAGATGAACCGTCAGTTGTTCATACTCGAACAAACCCCGGCAACAGCGCCAAAAACTTGGTGCACGGATTTGTGATCATCAACAATGGCTCCAATAATTTGGTAGCTCTCACGCGTGAATTACACTTAGTCACAACTCCGCACAACTAACCAGAAAGTGCACTAGGTCGTCCAAGTAATACCTTACGTGAGTAAGGGTCGATCCCACGGAGATTGTTGGTATGAAGCAATCTATGGTCATCTTGTAAATCTCAGTTAGGCTGATTCAAATGTGATTGCATTAGATAATTAAAAGATAAATAAAATAGGATAGAAATACTTATGTAAATTAATGGTGGGAATTTCAGATAAGCGTATGGAGATGCTTGTCCCTGTTGAATCTCTATTTTCCTACTACTTTCATCCAATCCTTCTTACTCCTTTCCATGGCAAGCTGTATGTAGGGCATCACCGTTGTCAATGGCTACATCCCATCCTCTCAGTGAAAAAGGTCCAAATGCTCTGTCACAGCACGGCTAATCATCTGTCGGTTCTCAATCAGGTTGGAATAGAATCCCGTGATTCTTTTATGTCTGTCACTAACGCCCAGCCTTCAGGAGTTTGAAGCTCGTCACAGTCATTCAATCCCGGAATCCTACTCAGATTACCACAGATAAGTTTAGACTTTTTGGATTCCCATGAATTCCGCTATCAATTCTAGCTTATACCACGAGGATTCTGATTAAGGAATCCAAGAGATATGCGCCCGGTCTAAGGTAGAACGGAAGTGGTTGTCAATCACGCGCGTTCATAGGTGAGAATGATGATGAGTGTCACGAATCATCACATTCATCAAGTTGAAGTGCAACGAATATCTTAGAACATGAATAAATCGAATTGGATAGAAAATAATAGTAATTGCATTCAAACTTGAGGTACAGCAGAGCTCCACACCCTTAATCTATGGTGTGTAGAAACTCCACCGTTGAAAATACATAAGTGAAAGGTCTAGGCATGGCCGAATGGCCAGCCCCCAAAACGTGATCAATAGTCTCCTAAGATGAATAATAAAATAAAACTGAGACCAAAGATGTAACGTGGTCAAAAAGACTACTAGTACAATTGTAAAATGTCTTATTTATACTAAACTAGCTACTAGGGTTTACAGAAGTAAGTAATTGATGCATAAATACACTTCCGGGACCCACTTGGTGTGTGCTTGGGCTGAGCTTGATCTATCCACAAGCTGAGGCTTCTCTTGGAGTTGAACTCCAAGTTGTAACGTGTTTTGTGCGTTCAACTCTGGTTCGTGACGTGTTTCTGGCGTTTGACTCCAGAATGCAGCATGGAACTGGCGTTGAGCGCCAGTTTACGTCATCTAATCACGAATAAAGTATGGACTATTATATATTTCTGGAAAGCTCTAGATGTCTACTTTCCAACGCCGTTGAGAGCGCACCAATTAGAGTTCTGTAGCTCCAGAAAATCCATTTTGAGTTCAGGGAGGTCAGATTCCAACAACATCAGCAGTCCTTTGTCAGCCTTCTATCAGAGTTTTGCTCAGGTCCCTCAATTTCAACCAGAAAATACATGAAATCATAAAAAAACACACAAACTCATAGTAAAGTCTAGAAATGTGAATTTAGCATAAAAACTAATGAAAACATCCCTAAAAGTAACTAGATCATACTAAAAACTACCTAAAAACAATGCCAAAAAGCGTATAAGTTATCCGCTCATCAGCTCTCTCTCTCTCTCTCTTTGTGCTGAAATGAGCTACTTTGGCTCATTTACTCACTTATGTATGCTGGGCTTTGGGCTCGGTTTGGGCTCAGTCCAACCCGTTAGCATTTTAGGTTTGGGCTCAGTCCAACCCGGTTTTCGATTCTAAAATTTGTTTATCCTTTCAAAACAATAAATCAATTTTCAAAATCTTATTTTCTAAAATACACGGTTCTGGACAGACTAGAGCCGGTACTGCCAGCTTAAGCGCCAGTACGCATTTTTACAAAATCTTTTCAAAAAAGATACATTTTCCAACTCAGATGAATTCATTGAAATCGAATTTCACCTTTATATTTTGAAATTAAAACTTCTAATTTTGAATCTATTCCGGGCACTAAAATTATTTTATTACAAAGCATTCTACTATCCACGTTATCAACCCAACAAGTTACCAAAGCATCTCATTCACCATTATCTATCCGTGCGATGTTCTCTCTTGCCTTTCACTGCGTCACTCTGATAATCGTCATTAAGAATCCAAAAATTATCCTTAAACCAAATACCGATTTTTTAATATTTTTCAAAACCTTTAAAACAAGTTCAATCTAAATGAGTCCATTGTTTAAAACTTTCTCAAAAGAGTGAAAAATCATTTATTTGTAAATCAATCACTTTAAAACATGATTTTCCTAGATTCATTAAAATCCTTAAATTAGGAACTTTCTATTTGAATCCCTTTTTGATAAGTTAACTTACAAACCAAAATCACAAGTTAACAGAATCATAGAACTCACTTTCCTTTTTAAATCGTAGTATTTAATCATAAAGTTCCAATCCTAGTTTCAAAACCAAATCATTTAATCCAAAGTTCCAAACCAAATTTAAAAATTATTCTAAGATTTTAAAACTTTTTCAACATGGACAACGATATTCTATACTATGAAAATAAGTTAAGGATTGGTTATCGGCTTCATAATTACCTCTACCCTATTGTTGTGATCGACCCACCTCATGTGTTCCTCGGTGTGGACAATCTCTAACCAAATGTCCTGGTGTGCCACACTTGTAACATAGTTTCATACCCAACCGGCATGGCTTATTCGGATGGTAGTTCCCACACTCCTGACATTTAATATCAGGGGAGTAAGCTTTTGACCACTTCCCTTCACCATTTCTCTTGACATTTTGTCCCCTCGGTCCAAGGTAATCATCACATTCCCTATTAGTGTTTCCTCCACGAGTGTCTCTTGACGAGGCTACCGTCTGTGCATATTCCTCACAACTCTCACCTTGTTCACCAGATAAGAGAAAATCCAAATCTCCAAAGGAGTCATAGCAGTCATGATGTTATCCTTCAAGCCCCTTTGATACTTGATGCATTTCCAATTTTCATAGGTCTCTGGGGCACCCTGACACACCCTAGAGCACCTACAGAGCTCCTCAAAATCGGCTAGTATAGTCCGCCACAGATAAGGAACCTTGCTTCAGCTGCATAAGTTCCATCTCCTTCACTTCCCTTACAGATTCAGGAAAGTACTTCTTGTAGAACACCGTTTGAAATGCATCCCAAGAGATTTCTGCATTCGAAAGTCGCATTAACTAGCACTCTCCTTGCCACCAATGTTGTGCCTCTCCTAACAATTGATAAGTCAAAAACTCCACCTATTGGTTAGCCAGGACATGTTGAGCCTGTAGTGCGTTGATGAATCCATATTTTTCGATACATTTTAGCTTTATTTGGGTGGATTTCATCACATGAACCTACACTTAAACACCATAATAGCATACTTTTGTGTTTGATCCTTAAATTTAACATAAATGTGAAAACATGCATTTTTGTGCTTAAATTGAGCAATTTAATCCCACTTTTATTCCATTCGATGCCATGAAATATTTGTTGAGTGATTTTAGGTCCTAGAGGCAAGAATAGTTTGGTAGAAGTGGAAGAAAGCATGCAAAAAGGAAGAAAACATGAAGAAAACAAAGGAGAAAAGCTCACCATGCGTGCGTACGCACAAGGATGCATGTGTACACACAAGAAGGATTCAGCTAGTGTGCGTGCGCACAACCTACCGTGCGCACGTGCCTTCATTAAAAATGCACGTGCACTCGCAATTTTGTGGCTTTCTTGGCCCATTTTTGAAGGCTTGGAGGCTGAAATGAAGGGCTATATGAAGGAGCAACAACACATAACAAAGGAGAGCCATCTTAGTTTAGGAAAAACACATAGTAGGAGTAAGAGTAGAGTAGAAAATTCTCTCTTAGGGTTTTAGCTAGGGTTTGTAGCATTTTATATTTCAAGTTTGATTTTGAATTCTAACAACTTTTATTGTAAGTATTCCTTCAATTGTCTCTTTTAATATATTGCTTGTTCTACATTTTCTCTTATTTTCATTTCTCTTGCCAATTTATATAGTTTTGCAATTTTTGATTTCTAGTTGTTTAATTTGATGTTTGATGGCTTTTACATGTTTATTTAAGTTTCTTTTATTGGTTTTGATCATTTATGGTTCATGGCTTTTATCATTTACCCAATTTTGTCATGTTTTATGTTTATGCCCACTATGTGTTTGATGAAATGCCAATTTTAGTTATGGGATAATTTCCACCCCTTGGCTTGGGAAAAATGAGTATATGGACTGCTAGAGTCATAATGTCCAACATTTAGTGATAATTCTTGGGTTGTTAGTTTTTATTGTTTCCACTAATGCTAGCTTTTTACTAAGGTAATTAGTAAGTTAGCTAGGATTTATGGATTAATGACAATTATGCTCACTTGACTTATCCTTCGATGTTAAGGGTTGACTTAGTGAGATTAATCCATCATAATTATCATAGTTGTGGTTATGGCGAGGAAGGGATTCCATAACTCATCCCAAGTCAAGGTTTCATTTATGTTTTGAACCACTTTTCCATTACATTTTAGCCTTACTTGTTTATATTACATACATAGTTCTTTTATTCCTTTATTGCTTTTTTAATTGCAATTTTGCCTTCTTCTTTAATTCCTTTATTGCTTACTTTGATCATTGAAAACCCCTTTGATCCTCACAACTAAAGTTGTGCACTCTTTGGCATTAGTTCCTAGAGAGAATGACCTGAGGTTGAAAGACTCTCAGTTTAGATTAGAAATCATAAACTTTGATCGAGCATCATTTGTTGGTTGAGAACTATACTTGCAACGAGGTTATTTCTCCGTTACCGAGAAGGAATTCTTAACCAATGATTTTTCTTCTATCATGCGCGCTCCATAGCTTGGAACCAATTGTCCACTTCAGTTGAGTTGGTCGAACCTCTGAAAGTTGGTACATGAACCTTCAGAAACGAAGCCAAAGTCATTGGAGCACCTCCCATGTCATTGCCGTTTCCTTCCCCATTTTCGTTCCCATTTCCATTACCGTTCCCGTTTTCCGCTGGTTAACCCAGCCTCTGCACAACTTGCAGAGTTGCAGCAGCATTCGCCTCCATGGTATTCGTAAGATTAGCCATTGCCACCGTAAACTCGGCATGGTTATCGGCCGGTTTCTCGTTTCTACTCTCTCTTCATAAACGTGTACGACCGCGTCTGTGAGTAGCCATTAGGGTTCCTGTCTACACCAAACATTCGATATCAAGGTGATCGGTCTCAATATCAAAAGCCTAGTGCTTCAATTATCCCAAAAAAGCACTCATAAACAAGCATGCTAAGAACTATCAAGTAGATAACCTAAATAGCATGAAAGAATAATGACCCAGAGTATGCAATGAAGCACAATCGGTCCATCCCTCAGGCTCACAAGGACGAACCACTCTAATACCACTAAATGTAACACCCTAATTACCCTAAGCCTTACCTCATTTCGTAAAGCAAAGGTTAATCAAGGGTTACGACAATCTAAGGTTCATACATAAATATATATAGAAGGAATAATAATTCTAGAAGTCCGATGAAGAAAATATGCTCAAATACGGAATTACAAAGCATGAACGTTCACACGAAGCTACAAGCGTAAAAGACATGATCCACTATGTAATGTAACAAGATATATATAATTATATAAGAGGGTAATAATCATAAGATACTAGCCACAGCCCGTGGAGTTTGGGCCGACTAGTTAAATACTGACATACAGAGGTTAGAAAGTAAACAGCTTATACAGAATATCATTTTCAAAGTAGGCCTCTATGGCAAAAGTAAATAAAAAAGTGAGAGTACTAATCAAAATAACCAAATGACCACAAAAAGAATAAGTTCCTCTGCTCTGTTACCATCAAACAACTCACTGAGGTGGGTTGTGATCTGCTTCTAAAAAATAACAACAACGTATGGAATGAGAACCGGAGGTTCTCAATATGGTAACAGTACCCAGTAATGTAAGATGTAAGACCCCGGGACGCCAGAGGCAATCCTAGAGCTTCATATTAAATAGATATTCAAACTTAACGAAATAAATATCTTAAACTGTAGATAATAAACAAGGTATCTAATCTAAGGGGATTTCTAACTAAAGCTTCACCAATCTACCCTTCGTGCGATTCTATCGCCACCGCCTACCTAACCTCCTCAGCAGTAGACAAACACAACTAATGCTAGTAAGGAAACCACAGGTAGTATTCATATATATATATATATAACAAGTAAATCAAGAAGCAAGTAGGCATGTTATACAATTAGGGAAACTCAAGTAATCAAAGCAAGCAAGCATATAGAAGATGTATATGATGAATCTCTGTCATATTGGCTGTGATATCGCATATCGGTTATAGTGCCAAACCCAACTTAAAATCCCGACAGTAACTCCCGGATTAGTCTCTCTGTTGCGCATACTTAGGAGGAATAATTCCAAGGGATAAGTGTCCTACCACCTTCTCCTTTCAGAGGGAAAATGTTCTAAGGGAGAGTGCCCTACCACCTTCTTTTGGATGCCGCAACATTTCATGGGTTAGTGCCCTACCACCTTGCAACTAGAGAGAAACTCATGCTCAGGAGGAAAATTCTGAGGGATGAGTGCCCTACCACCTTCTCCTTTCAGAGGGAAACATTTTGAGGGAGAGTGCCCTACCACCGTCCTCTTGAGTGATAAATATGAGTGAGAAGCCCAGCTTCAAGCCTCACATCCGAATGTAGGCCGTAGACTGCCACAGCCCCTTCGACGGAGAACATTGCATCTCGTAATCACGTATTCAATCTCAGAGGCCACTCCTCATAGCACACTTCCACTTATACTCGTTCCATCAACCATAATCATTCATTTCCAAGTTTTCAACTCATTACAACCATCATCAATTCGTAACTTTCAATTCCAAACTCACTAGCTCATCAGTTTCTCAATTCGTTGTCGGGAATCACCAATTTCCCTACTCTTCCTTCTCTTTCAACCAAATTCATCCTTAATACACCAGAAACCTAAACCTCCGTTCTCTAAATTTTTAAAGTAAATCCCAAATTAAATCTTCTAGAACCTATCCCATGTTTTGATACCCAAGAATATGCCAAAGAGTCTTAAATAGTTGTCACAGAAGATTACAAGCTTGTTAGAAAGATGAAAATAGTTAAAAACAAGAGTTTAGTTGAAAAACAGGACATGTGCGTACGTACAGGGGTGTGCGTGCGCACGCTCAGGAAAGTTTTCAAATGTGTGCGTACGCGTAGAGGTGTGCATACGCACAAATTGTAAAAATTTCAACTCTGTTCCTTTGCACAAGGCATGCAAACACCCTCAACAGAGTGCACCTTCCGACGTGTGCATGCGCACAGGTTGTAAAACTTCATTGGTTGTGTGTGCGTGCAGGTTATGCTAGCACTCTCATTAGCAAGCCTTTCCCTGTGTGTGCGTGCGCACAAGGCTGTGTGTGCGAACAGATTCAAAAGCTCACAAGGGTGTGCGTGCGCACAAGGCTATGCGTGCACACACAAACTAGAAATCACAAATCCTGCAGCAGGCACATGATTCAGATTTTGGCACCAAACTTTGAATTATCATAACTTCCTCTACAAAAATCCATTTCTTATAAAATTTATATCCATTTAAAGAGTTTTCAATGAAATTTAATTTAAAGCAAATTTTAACAAATTTTGAAAACGGAGGCTCAAGTTATGATCCGTCAAAATTCACCAAAAATTCATTTTTACCAAAAATCTCAAAACCTCAATTTTAACTAACTCTCAATTCAAAACCAAATCAAAACCTGCTCAACCATCATAATACACTACCACACACAACATCTTACCATTTCATATCATCCTCCTCAATTTCACACTGAAATTACTCAACCAATACACCATATATCACTACCACTCCATGATTTCCAATTCAATTCATAAATCCACACTTATAATCATTACCAAACAATATCTAACATTAACCAATTCATTTATAAAACTCATCAACACCAATAATCATCAACAATCATCATCAACCACAATAACCAACAATCAAAATCAATATCAACATCCATCTTCAAATCTCAACACCCGCCTAAGTGTCCAGTGATATAACATATTACATAGAGGAGGCCAAAACCATAGCTTGGTTGATCCCCAAAATGCACACCGCACGAAGATTGGAATCCAACAAGCTTTCAACTCACCAACAAGCCACCAAAGCTCAAACTAACATCATATATATACCAAAATCAAAACCTAAGATACAGAAAACAAATAAACACAAGGGTTTAGTGAAACCTTATCTTACCCAATGAGATTAGGGGTAAAATTTAACAATTACCCGCTATTAGAGATCACCTAAATAAGCAAAACCACAAAATCTACTCAAAACTATAACTCCAAAAATGAAAAATTCTAGGGTTGGAAACTGGTGATTGAGACACAATTTCTTACTAGTTTTGCTTACATAGAATCGAAGAGCTCAATAAGAGCTTCGCGTGGCCGCAAACGGCTTGTAAATCGGAGTTCCGGAGATCAAGTTATGGCCAAAAGAAAGAGGAGGTGAATAGTGTCATCCCTCTTCTCCTCTCTTCACCCTATCCGAGCTCTCTCTCTCTTTGTGCTGAATGAGCTTCTTTAGCTCATTTACTCACTTATGTATGTTGGGCTTTTGGCTTGGTTAGGGCCCAGTCCAACCCGTTAGTATTTTAGGTCTGTATGGCCCGCTTTGGGTCAAAACCTTTAAGATTAGCACCCGGTTTTCGATTCTAAAATATTTTTATCCTTTCAAAATAATAATCAATTTTTAAAATCTTATTTTCCAAAATATGCGGTATTGGACAGACTAGAGCCGGTACTGCCAGCTTAAGCGCCAGTACGCATTTTTACAAAATTTTTTCGAAAAAGATACATTTTCCAACTCAGAAAAATTCATTGAAATCGAATTTCACCTTTATATTTTCAAATTAAAATTTCTAAATTTTGAATCTATTCTGGACACTAAAATTATTTTATTAAAATGGTTTTACGTGAAAAATTCCGGTTCCTACACAATATGAGGCATCATAAGACAAGACATTAAAAGACAATGACATTAAATGAATTCAATTAACAGTCGTTATTCCTACCAATAGTCTACATTTGAGTTCAAAGCTATAGATAGCACAGAGAACCATGGCGTTGATGTGTGGAAAGCGATCCAACACAAAACTCACCGGCAAGTGTACCGGGTCGCATCAAGTAATAATAACTCACATGAGTGAGGTCGATCCCACAGGGATTGAAGGATTGAGCAATTTTAGTTTAGTGGTTGATTTAGTCAAGCGAATCAAGTTTTGGTTGAGTGGGTTGTATTTAACAGAATATAAATTGCTTGGAACGTAAAGGGAGAGGGGAAATTGCAGTAAATTAAAGAACAGGAAAGTAAAATAGACTGAATCTTAAAGAACAAAAACTTAAATGACTGAAACTTAAAGTGCAAGAAATGTAAATTGCAGTAACTTAAATGGCAAGGAATGTAAATTGCTTGAATGTAAAAGGGATTTGAGGACTGGGATTGCAGAATCTAAACGAAGAGAAAGTAAATTGCAACAATTAATAAAGCAGAAATTGAATTGGAAGCAATGAAGACTTAAATAGAAATTGAAATTAAAGTGCAGCAAGATTCACAGAAGAACCAAAAGTAAATTGGGATCTCAGGGTTCAAGAGACTAGGTAGCAGAGCCTAGATCTCAATTACCTTCCTAGATCCAAGTTCTCAAAGCAATTGACAAGAAATTGAAGAAGAAACAGTAAAGAGAATGTGAATGAATTCAATTATGCAGAAAAGAGATTAAAGAGTTCTTGAGTGGAGATTGAGACAGAATTTCCTAAAGAAAGTGCAAAATTCAAAAGCTAAGCAAAAGGTCCTAATTACATCAAACTAGCTCCTATTTATACACTTTCTATTCTTGGATTTTGGGATTTAGATGGGCTTTTGATTTGGTGAAGAAATGAATTGAATTGGAATTTTAATTGAATTTTCGGCCCAAAAATAATAGCTCCCAGGAGGCTGCCCTGCCCTTGTGGAGGGCAGGGCAGGATTTGGTGCGTGTTGGTGCTTGCTTGGTGCGGCTTGGTGCGGCTTGGTGCAGCCTGGTGCGCAGAACGCTGCCCTGCCCGCGCGGAGGGCAGGGCAGGAAAAATTGGTGCGCCAGATGGGTGCTTGGTACGCTGCTTGGTGCTGCCAGATTCAAGCTGTGGTGCGCCAGAATGGTGCCTTGGTGCACAGGATGCTGCCTTGCCCTCGCGGAGGGCAGGGCAGGAAAAATTGGTGCTGCCAGGATCGTGATGGTGCGCCAGAATTGAGCTTTGGTGCGCCAGATTCATGCACCAACAAAATGCTGCCCTGCCCTCGCGGAGGGCAGGGCAGTGTTTTCACTTTAATGTCCCAGGTTCGAATCATGGCCGAAACACACATTCATTCATTTTCCTTGGTTTCTTGGCACGGTGATGGGACTTAGTTCCTTGCTTCCTCATGGTCCCGTGTTCAACTCTTGTGGCAAGCATTTGGAGACATTTTCCTTTGATTTTCTCCCTTTGTGAGCCCGATACTGCCCTTGTGGAGGGCAGGGCAACATTTTCTTCTTCTTGATTCCAAGGCACAAATTTGTGCTCTGCCCTTGTAGTGGGCAGGGCAGAGTTGCCTTCCTTGCTTGGTTCCCTTATGTTGCCCTCCTAGAGGGCAGTGTGCCCTTGTGGAGGGCAATGCTTGCCTCCCCCATTGTATGTGGCACACTTTTCCTTCCTTTGACCACGCTTCCTTCTCCTTGGGTCACGCTTTCTTTAGGCCACGCTTTTCTCTTCTATTCTTTTCTTCACCTAAAATAAACCAAAACAACCACTCCAAGTATCACTAAATTCATAAGGCTTATAAATCAATTAAAATTCAATTAAAATTAGCTTAAACCTCATGGATTAACATTAATTTCATGGTGGTTGCTTGATTTAAAGAAGTTATGCATTTTCACTCCAAATCACTTACTTAGGAAGCAAGAAAGTGCATAAAGACTAACAAAACAAGTGAATTTAGCTTGAAAAATGGGTATATGATGACTTGTCATCAGGCGTCACGTCAACTGCAGCATGTATCACATACCAATTAAATCACCAAATTGGAAGGATTGAAAAAAAATAATGGTTACTCCTCACTCTTTAAACTCTCAAGTAATACTATCTGAAATGTACATTTCAATGCACCACAAATTAGAAATCAAATGAGAATTACTGGTTCTTACAAATCAAATAATATTGTATCCAATTTTTCAAAATTAAATTTTCTCATCAGTAAAGGCTAAACTGATAAAAATACTTTCATGAGTTAAGGCTAAACTCCATAATTCTTAACTATCTTAGTCTATTAATATGGAAAAACAGGCATGCTTAATATGATTAAATTCAATCAAAGAATTGCATAAGACTTTCCAAAAAAGGTAAATTGAAGACAAAAGGGATCACTGAAGAATGATCATGATGAATCAACTAACAGAAAGGGAGAATATAGAGGAAAATTGGGTTCTTAGTGTAAACTCTGAGTAATTAGTAAATAATTAACCAATAAATTAATTAATATTTAAAAAAGTTAGAAAACAAAATTTTATAATTTAATAAAGTAAAAATAATTAAAATATGAGTTTTGACACTAATTTTAAAGATTTTGGTAAAAAAACAGGCAAACAGACCGAATCGGTTGGACCGGACACAAACCGGACCTATGGCATAACCTATTAAATATCGAGAACGCCTTCATCTTCTTCATACCTGCAAAAATGTTGAAGGAGAGAGAGATTAGCGTAAAAAACCCGTAACCCTCCCGATTTTCAATCGTCCAAAACTTTCAATCCGGAGCTCCAATTGATGAGCCATCAGCAGCCACGTATTCGTCTCGGAATTCTCTTCAATTATATCTGAACAAAATGATAATAAATTAGTATTTCTCTCTCAGTTCACCCTCTCCTCAATTTCATGATTTTAGGGTTTGGGTATTGAGGAATTGAATGATTTTGATGGTTTAGGTGAACTCTAACAGCGGAGAATCACTAAGTTTTGTCCAATAGATCCGTGGGTAAGGTAATAAACAGTTAAACCCTTGTCAATCATTAAAATAGTGAACTCTATGATGATTATAGTGATATTGTGTGAAATAGATTGTATTCTGGTTGACTTAGAGTTCAATTGGGAGGTTTGGAACAAAATTCGAGTAATTAGGCTTGAGGAATTGACATTTGGAGGCTTGAAGCTTGTGAAAAGAGAGATTTTTGAGGTGTTTCGAGCTTAGGGAGGAATCGGCCAAGGTATAATTTTGGTTTCTCGTAGATAATATATAATATTTCGTGAAAACATAGGTTAGATGACCATAAGATATGTTGTATGATATGGAAGGTTGAGGTTTAGTGACTCGTTGTTGGAAATTATTGAGTCGGTGGTTGAAATGCAAGATGATTGATGATTAATGATTGTGAATAATGATGATGAGAATGATTGATGATTGATGAATGATATTGAATTATAATGATGAGCTTTGAAATGAATAATGAATGTGATAAATAATATTGATAGTAAATGATAATAGGGATAGGTTGTGGAGAACTGTTGAATTTGTGGATGATTGAGTGGTTTGGATGGGACCCGAGAAGGGTGGCAAAGTTCGAGTTTTAGGGGAGGTGCTGCCGAAATTTTATGAGAAATTTTTGGAAAGTTTTGTATTAGTTAATTTGGATGGAAGAATAGTTTATATGATTAAGATTGAATGAATGTATGTTTGTGATACCTGGATAGTAGCAAGGATGGTGGTTCATCCCACTTGATCCGGGTCAATGTTTGAGATACCTGGACAATAGCAATGATTGTGGTTTGTCCCGCTTGCTCCAGATTGAGCTTATAAACACCCACCTAGGTAGTAGCAGCAGTAGTGGTTATTCCACTTGCTTCGGGTTGAGCGAGTAGTAGTAAGGGGGGAGGGTTGTGGCTCAGCCCCACTTGCTCCACGAAAGATGTTTCTGTCCACGGTTAGCTACCAGGACATGTCGGGCTTGGCTATATAACCGACAGATAATATCATCAGCAGTATGGTAGGCATACATCATATGCACATGTGTGTTTTGTCTGATTGTGCATTAATTGGGCTTGCCTATGTGATTATTATGCTTACCTGCTATATTTGCTACATGTTGTATCTGTATCCTACTTGTGTTTGCTTTATTTGTCTTGTATATGCACCAGAGTTTTGGAAGATTGGAGGAAGGTAAAAGTTAGGGCTTAAGTTAGAAAGGAATAAGAAATAAGAACCTTAGATAACTTACCCTATTTATGGTTTACAATTTATAAACTTTAAGACTTAAATCTGACTGTCGGAGTTTTAGGATTGCTTCTGCCTTTTCCGGGATCTTATATCTTATGTACGTGGGCACCTTTACCATACTGAGAACCTCTGATTCTCATTCTATACATATATTGTACTTTTCAGATGCAGGTCAGGAGGTATCACTGAGCATTCTGGAGACTCTGTGGAAGTGAAGAACTCTAGAGACTTAGGGTTGTATTTTATTTATGTGTTTATATATGTATATAGATTCTCCATCTTGTATTTTATGCTTGTCCCTCTTAGAGGTTGACTTGGAGAAATAGGTTGTCAGTTTTTCGAGTCCGGGGGATATATATGTGTGTGTGTGTGTGTGTGTGTGTGTGTGTGTGTGTGTGTGTGTGTGTGTCTTTTAGTTTTCTATATAAGCTTGTCGTCTTATCGTTGACCATGAGCGTTGTACCTTCACTTTTATTTTTATCATACCGTTTCTTTCAAGTCTCTTAGTTATATTACTCTTATCACATATATAAGTATTTTTACTATTAGAGGTCGTAGCGCCTCACCACCTATGATTTATGTCCTAGGCGTAAAGCTCTGTGTGATAGGGTGTTACACCTACAGTTGCAAATTCAACTTTATATTACGTTTCAATTCCGACGCACTAAAATTCAAACTGTACTCTTAAAATAATAATGGACATGGAAGAAGCTAAGTTAGCCGAGCATTGTAAAAAAAAACATCTTAACCAGCATATAATAAGAATACAAGCAGTCCATGAGTAGCAAGGCACAAAAGTATATCAATACAAGATTCAAATGAAACACACATTTGTATATCATATACCTCTAGAAATGAGAAAGTTGCTTGAAGAGCTTTGGAATATTCCCAAACCTCATATACAATAAATGCCTTGCGTTCCTACAAGTCAATAGTAACATAATATCTTATGAATTTAATTTCAAAATGCAGAAGGTGATATATATTTATTTATTATACCTTCAAATCGGCACCAACACAATAGACACCAGGAACTGAACTGGTGATGATGGCAACATTAATGGAAGAATCTTGATTAATCAACTCTCATTAATTTGGTGTCCATGGCATTCTTATTTTTAGGCCTTTCCAAAGTTACCTCGATAATCTCTGCCCCAAAAAAAAAATAAGTAAAATTACAAGTACACTATGATCAACAAACTTAGTCTCACCATAATAGCTTATATTACCAGAATCTGTAACGAACCTCAAAGAAGGTTTATACTATTATGATGGCTATCGGTAGGTTTTACCAAATAATTCTTCATTATAATAATTCAGATTGTTGAACCTGTAGGTGTGCAAAATGTAGACTAGAATGCAAGATGAGTTATTGAATTATTACTAAATAAGAAACTATGTTTACAAGAGAGACTGCATTAGCTATTTATAGAAGCTTAGTGTAACAGAATCAGTTAAGAAGTTATAACAAAAACAGAAACACTCCATTCTAATAGTACAATTTTGATGAATTGCATTTGGCTAAGCATCTATCATAGCAGAGTTGGAATCGATAATGGAGAACAGAATTAGTCAAAAAAAGAATAATACAAATACAATAGATAGAAAATGTCAAAATACAAGCATATGTAACACCTTTAATTTTCCTCAGTCCTTTTCTTTAAGAATCTTCCTAATTAATAGTAACATATAGTGAAAAAACAAGGAAGAGAAGAATAAAAGGAGGTACCTGAGAATAGATTTAATTAGAATCAGCAGGATGGAGTTTCTTCACATAAAGCTTGACATCTCTGTCTCTATAATAGTAAAGATAAAGTGTAATAAAACCCTAAATTATTTTGATAACAGAACATATATAATTGCAAGAGAATCAATGTAATCAAAATAGAATCACAATGCAAGGGCTAGGGCTAGGTACAGGGAAGGGACGACAGCGCCTACCTGAACCAACGGAGACGAGAAGAGGAGGTAGAAGCGGCAACGACGCTGATGAGCTTCTGTGAGTAGTGACAGAAAATAGCATTGAGATGGTAGCAAAATTCATCGGCATCGAAACTGAAAGAGAAAGATTGGGGAAGGGATGTGAGGGAGAGATTGGGGAAGGGGTGTGATGGAGCTTTAGGCAACGACAGTGCAAGGGTGAGAGGCGCCGCCAATGAAGGATTTGGAAGGGATGGGTGAGGAGCACTGCTGATGAAGAATTGGGGGTGTTCTGTAAAATGAAGAGAAGAATGGGAACCAAAGCTTTTTTTTTTTTTTGAACAAAGAAAGCTCAACACACTAAAGTGGAGCGACTCAAAGAAACACAAACACATACAACAAAACAAAAGGAACACAAAAATGATTAACCCATTGTTATCTCCGGCATTGCTAACAACAACCAAATAGATCAGTGCCACACCACGCTTTGTAGTTCGACAACAATCTCATTTTAATATCCTCAATACTAACCTCTTTATTCTGAAAAATTCTCGCATTACGTTCCAGCCATATATTCCAAATTACTGTAAAGAATCCAAGCAACCAATTTTCCTGCTCATCTTTTCTGCCAGGCTCTCCTATCTGACTCTCAAACAATTCTTTAATCGTACTCGGTATAGCCCAAGCTCTATCAAAGTATATCAACCATGCGCACCACACACAACCATCACTCCCTTTTATAATATTTACTTACTTTCAACAACATATTATCCCACATTAATAATAAACCTCCAGAAGCACCTACAGATTCCACATATTCCCAACTCACCATGCCATTTCCCTAAATACGTATTATGTCAAATCTAGTAATCACTTCTCTCTTAGTTTCCATCAATCCTAACATGTTCAATCTAAATTTCTTTTTCAGTTCTTTCACCATACTCAATTTTCTATCACTTCTTAAACTCTTAATATTTCAACAACCATAAATCATTTAAAACTATTTTTACACACCTTATTGGAGTTCTTAGGTCTGTTCCTTCTCGCTTTTTCTTTTTATTTTGCCTTCTTTTTTCTGGTAGCAATTTCTTCATTTTGAGCTTGTAATATTTCCATAATATCTTCATCATCATTATATAACACTACTCCAAACTCCACTACTAACTCCTAGGTCTTCACATTTTCCTTCCTCTGCTCTTTCCACTTCCAACTTCCACCATCCACCTCATTCACATGCTCTGGTTCAGTTTCTGATCCAGCCTCATCGATATCACCACCTCTGCCACTTCACACTGTGCCTTACAAGTCGTCTCAACCTCTAGTGTCACAATTCTTGATTCACCCCTTCTCCTGCAAAATTGGAACTTCTTTTTTGGTATGATTCAATGGCATATGAGCTTCTCGTTGGCACTCTGATGAATCTATATTTGACGATATATTTTAACTTGAATTGAATGGATTTCATCACATAAACTCACACTTATTCACTAAAATAGCATACTTTTGTGTTTGATCCCTAAATTGAACCTAAATGTGAAAACATGTGTTTTTGTACTTAGATTGAGCAATTTAATCCCACTTTTATTCCATTCGATGCCGTGATATGTTTGTTAAGTGATTTTTTAGGTCCTAGAGACAAGAATGGTTTGGTAGAAGTGGAAGAAAGCATGAAAAAAGAGAGAAAACATGAAGAAAATAAGGAGAAAAGTATTTCAGAGTGTGCCCACGCACAATAGTCAAAATCAGCACCTATGCCCACGCACAGAATAAAAATCAGCAAGTGTGCCCATGCACAACTTCTGTGTGTACGCACATGAAGAAAAATAGCATGTGTGCGTACGCACAGGTCCCTGCACGTGGATTCATTAATGAAACACGTGATTTGTGATTTTGGAGGCCTTTGGCCCAGTTTTGGAAGGCTGAAGCTGGTTTTTGAAGTGCTATATGAAGGGGAAATGAAGCCATATGAAGGCATTAGGACTTAGAACTTTATTTTGACATTTTATAACATATAGTAGGAGTAGGAGTAGTGTAGATTAGGGAGAGCTCTCTTAGGGTTTTAATTAGGGTTCAATTGTAGCATTTTATAGAAGCTTTGATCTTTGATTTTGCTTATTTTTATTGTAAGTACTCTCGATTTTCTCTTTAATTATAGCACATTTACTTTCATTTGCTTTGGTTCAAGTTACTTATTTATAATTGCAATTTTGAGTTTCTTGAAGTTTTGATTAATGAATTTCATATCTTATGCTTTCTTTATGCTTGATTGCTTGTCTCTTGTTGATATTGTTGATAGTTGGTTATAGTTTTCTATTTTTCCTTGCAATTTTCCATGTTTTACTTTTATGCACACAAGGTGTTTCTGAAAATGCCAATTATGGATTTTGAGTAGATTTTCACACCTTGGCTTGGGATTTGAGTTCCTAGGATACTAGAGTCATAATGTCCGACATTTAGTGGTAATTCTTGGGTAGTTAGTTGACTCTTGTTTCCATTGACGCTAGCTTTTTATCAACTAGTTTGGTAAGTTAGCTAGGACTTATGGATTAAGGTCAATTATGCTTGCTTGACTTACTCCTCGATGTTAGGGGTTGACTAGGCGAGATTAACTCATCAAATTACCATAGTTGTGGTTATAGCGATGATAGGATTCCTTGGATTCTCCTTCCCAAGTCAATGATCCTTTTTGCATTTATAGCATTTTCACTAAGTTTTGATCTTGCTTTCCTTTTACTTGCATTAATTCCAATTTTGATCATTGCTTAGTTCTTTTATTGCTTAGTTCTTTTGATCTTTCATTTCTTGATTTCAAAATCCCCTTTTTCTCACAACCAAAAGCGTGACACTTCAATTACATCCCAAGGGAAGACGACCCGAGGTTTCATTACTCTCCATTTTAATTTGAATTAGAAAATCTAAACTTTAATTGAGCAGTACTTGTTGGTTGAGAACTATATCTACAACGAAGTTATTTCTTTTTACCGAGAAGAGATTCTTAGCCGACGGTTTTGCCCGATCACACTCTTCTTTAACCATCAACATATGCGGCGACTCAACAACCCGGCTTGCCTCCGCTTCCGCCCTTCCCACAACCTCGTTCCCAGAACCATCATTATCATGGTTCGTGGCCTGGACCTCAGGTGGCTCTACTCGAGATCCTCGGTCACCAGCTCTTGTCGTTCCCTCTATACTCAAGTCCTGCATCGGTGCGCTATGCCAATCCTCATCACGCAACGGCTCCCACGCAATGCTCTTTGAAGGCGACGTGGAGCTGTGCATTCCTTCTTCCACGGGTATAGTAATAACCCAAATTGTAGCAGCCCAATCCATTTCAGCCTCTCTAATCCAGCATCCATCATTCACACAACCCTTCCTTAGCCCATCTTTCCCATTTGCAAATGTTGGCCCAATAATTAGATGGCCGAAACAATACATTCCTCCACTACCTATTGGGTTATCCATCTTGTTAATAGAATGTTGATAAACCCTAATTTTATGGTTTATCTTGTATTGAATTTGGTGAGTTTCATCAACTTTTCTTACATTTATCCGCTAAAATTGCATGCTTTTATGATTTCTTCCTAATTATGTCTTATAGTTCAAAACATGCTTCTTAGACCAGAAAAGGCTAATTTTTAATCCTCTTCTATTACCATTCGATGTCGTGATGTATTTGCTAAGTGATTTCAGGATCTATAGAGCAATAATGACTTAGAGGATGGAAAGGAAGCATGTAAACGTGGAAGGAACATGAAGAATAGAAGTTTTGAGAAGCTGGTTCTTGCGCATACACGTAGCTTGCGTGTACGCATGACATTTGCAAAGTTCGACTGACGTGTACGCATGATCTCATTAGAATTGCACATGCCAGTGATTTCTAGACCTTTCTTGTGCCCAAATCAACTCAATTCTAAATGGAGAAAGGCCAAGAATTGAAGGGGACAAAATGAGAGGAAACCAAGCATACACATAATTAGACTTAATTTAGCTAATTTTGAGTTCTTAGTTTTTCTAGAGAGAGAAGCTCTTATTTCTCTCTAGGTTTTAGTGCTCTTTGATTGTCTTTTGCTTTAATTTCTGAATTGGAGCTTGTTAATTCTAGTTTTATTGTCTTAATTTTAGTTTTTCTAGTTCTAATTGTGCTTAATTCCTTTGCTAGTATTGTGTTCTTTTCCTTAGTTTTCTCTTATTTATCATTTTGTGAACCTTGTTAATTTTGAATTCTCATTAATACATTGAGGTTTTTATGTGTTATAGTTTTATTTGAGTTGATATTATTAATAATTGTTAGTTGGTAGCTTTAATTTATATTTAATTTTGTAATTTAGCTATGCCTTTGACTATTGCACACCAAGTGTTTGACAAAATATTTTCACTAGTTATGGAGTAGTTTTCTATACTCTTGGCCTTGGTAAGTATTGATTGACCTTGAGTCATTGGGTCTAATTGGATTGATTATTTGGGAATCCTTGTTGATCAATTTGATACTCATTAACACTAGTCTACTACTAAGTTAATTAGTAGATAGGTTTGGACTTATGGGTTGATGTTGATCAAGCCTATTTGACATACTTCAAGTATAGAAGTAGATTTGATGGGATTGGTCCCTCAAAATTGTCAATGTATTGTTATTAGACAAGGATGGTAATCTCAATTCCTATTCCTTAGCCAAGAATTCTTTTGCAATTCATATTTGAAAACCCAAATTCTAATTATTCAATTCTTGCTTTAGTTAGTTTTAATTGTTTAATTAGTTCTAGAATAGAATTAGATTCATATATTGTCTTGTTAGATTTCCATTTACTTAGATATTTCTTTAATTGTCTTGGTTTAATTTCTTGCGATTTAGGTTTCTTGCATGTTAAGCTTTGCTAGTTTAAATTCTTGCTTATGTCTTTCAACCTTGAATTTCTAACCAACCTTGATAGACACCATTGTCCATTCTCTTGCGGATGACCTGGGAGTAATACTCTCGATTAATTTTATTGGGTTGAACTTGTGACAACCAATTTAAACTTTGATCGAGAACTAGTTGTCGGTTTGGAACTATACTTCGACGTGATTCCATTGGTAAATTCTAGACCGGTAATCGGCTCCCGTCAAGTTTTTGGCACCGTTGCCGGGGAATGGTTGCAATGAGTGTCTTAATGTTGGTTATGTGAATATATAGATAGTGTAGATAGTTTACTTGCTTTGGATTGTTTTTATTTTAAGTCTTTTTAATGCATGAGCTTATGGTTTCCAAGTTGAATGACTCAGTCACAACTGGATCCTAGTTTAGCCAAATTTGATCCTGAACTTCAAAGAACTTTACTTCATATTCGGCAAGCTAGACGTCAGTTATACTATACGACTAGTGCATCGGTCTCTTTTGAGGGACCTTCCAACACACTAGTCCAATCCGAGAGCGATTTAGAATTCGCATTCAACGAAGAAACATCTTACTCCTTTGTTAGGACTATTGACATACCCTTGAGTACTGTAGGTGACAATCATATGGCGAAATCTCGAAGGATCAACTTGCATGAGCAAGGAGCACCGAATCTTGTTCTTCAACCACAACAAGCACGGTATCCGAATTTAGATGCTAATTTTGAATTGAAGAATAGCTTGATCAATTTGTTGCCTAAGTATCATAGATTGTTGGGCCAAGATCCTATTAGACAGTTGAGGAATTTTCAAGTGACTTGTTCTACTACTAGAAGACATGGCTCCGATGAAGTTGCTATTATGGTCTTTGCTTTTCTCTTTTTTCTTGAGGGGCAAGCAAAGGAGTGGTTTTATTCTCAACCTAATGAAGTGGTAATCAATTGGGATTCATTGAGAAGGGAGTTCTTGGACAAATTCTTCCCTCCAAAAAGAACTGATTATATCTAGAATGAGATTTCTAGCCTTATGTAAAGGGACCAAGAGTCACTCCATGAGTATTGGACTAGATTTAAAAGATTGTTGGAGTCTTGTCTCCAACAATCTTTTGTGGAGGCCTTTATGCACAAGACAAGAGTCTCCTTGATGCATCTAGTGGTGGCTCTCTTGTTAAATACAAGATGGCGGATGAAGTATGGAGATTGATTAACTTGAGGCAGATTCTTGTTAATTGCCTTCTTTAACGCATTGAATTCTATGTCGTGGTCGTTCCTCCTATTAAACTCCTTGATAACCAACCCACGTTCTCTTTTAAAATTGTCACTTCAACCTTTTTTGTCCATCCATTCCCGTTAGGGTCCTTTTTCGTTGTATTCTTCATTGTCACTTTCCCATCGTCATGAGTAGCCATATTATCCCCATACTAAGGCTCTCTGTTCGCAACCTCATACCTTCCTCGTTCTTCATCGTGCACCCTTCTTTCCTTCTCCCCGATTGCCCTTCTATACATAGCCTCTCTCACGAATATTGTCTTGCCTCGTTATCTCATATGATCCATGTCTACTATAGCCTTCAAGGCCCCTCCTTTCGCCGTGTACCGTATAAAGGCAAAAAGATATAACATCTCATTTTTTCACTTCTGAGAAAAATATATATCATTGATCCTTCCTGTCCAGTTGAAAAGGTGAAACAACTCCTTCTTCGAGATATCTTTTGGTAAATTGTCGACAAAGATGGAAAAAGACTTATTTTCCAAGCGATGATACTCTTCTCGATTCCAAATCCTAGGATCCTTAGAATGTTGATGTGATATCCTATTTCTACATCATTCTGTGAATCCCCCCTCTCTTTCATTCTCTTATTCCAGACCCCCTTCAAAGAACTAATTGGATCAGGTGTTAGGAACTAAACCTTATTCTAATATTTTTTGCGAAATATTTTAAATTATAAAAAGATTTTTTGTTTATAATAATTTAATAAAATGTAGTATTTTATTTATTTAAATATAGACAAATTTTTTGTTAGAAATTATTTTTCACAGAAAAAAATTAATTTTTGTTTTTTAGCAATTACCATTATATTTTTGTTTTTTTACTTTTTTAAATTAAGAATCTTGTTTACAAAAAAAATTTCTTCGTATATCCAACTCACAAAAAATTTAACTCTTACTTCTAATGGTAGAAAAATGAACCAAAGTGCCCACCCCACAATATAATAAAAAACATATGCTGATCCTACACTAAAAAACCCTAACATTATAATCATCATCATTGCAGATGAATAATTCTAACCTAATTAATCTTTTTTTGCAAAGTTTTATCACAATACACAAAGGTCAAGCTACTGTGAGGAATGAAAATTTCTTCTTCACAGTGGTGGCTGTAGCAGGTCTGGGCGTGTGTGGTGATGGTTGAGAAAGGTGAAGGCATGAACTGCTATTGTTGTAGAAATAGTAGAAAATGTCGGTAAAGATTCTGTGATAATAATAAATTAATTTTTAGGTTAGGTCATGCCAATTTGTGGATAATAGGTGGGATAGATTCTACGGTGACTGGGATTGTTTTTGTATTTGTTTAAGGGTAATAATGGTCCGATTTGTTGTGATAAGACCAAATGAGGTGGATGACCATAATTTAATATGGGCGACTCACATTCTCAAGAGAGATGAGTTTAATGAGAGTTTAATGAGAGTTGAAAATGTTACCTCTTGTGTGCCTATAAATACATGTACTGGGGCAAAAAGAAGATACACAACAACAAGGAATAAACAATTCTCTCTCTCCCTTACGTTGCAATACTTCTCTCTCTTTACATTTCTTTAACTTATATTTGTTACCTCTTTCTTATTTATTTATTCAGTTATTTTATAACACGTTATCAGCACGAAGCTCTAATGATATTTTAGGAAGACTTTAGGTAACAAATTTTTATTATGTCGAATCTCTTTCATCTTGAATATAATGATTTTGATATATTTGAAAATAATTATTTAGCATGGATATTATATGTTAAAATCCATCTTGATTTAATGGATCTAAAAGATACCATTAAGGCTGAAAATAATACATCCCAGAAGGATAAAGCCAAAGCTATGATTTTCCTTCGTCGTCATCTTGACATATCATTGAAAAATGAATATCTCACATTAAAAGATCCTGCAGATCTTTGGAAATACTTTGAAGAAAGGTATAATCATCAGAGGTGATACTTCCTCAAGCCTGATATGAATGGAAGCATTTGCGTTTACAAGATTTTAAATCTATAAATGAATATAATTCTGCAATGTTTCGAATCACCTCACGAATGAAATTGTGTGGGAAAAAAATAACTGATCATGATATGTTAGAGAAAATTTTTTCGACCTTCTATGTCTCGAATGTTCTCCTTCAGCAGCAATATCGAGAAAAAGAATTTAAAAATATTCTTAGTTAATTTCTTGCTTTCTTGTTGCTGAACGCAACAATGAGTTACATTTAAGAAATCATGAAGCACGCTGGTGGACGAAATTGTGATATAAGAGTTCCAGGCACTGTTAGAGAAGCTCACAACTCCGTTCAACTTAACCAGCAAGTGTACTGGGTCATCCAAGTAATACCTTACGTGAGTAAGGGTCGATCCCACAGAGATTGTTGGTATGAAGCAAGCTATGGTCACCTTGTAAATCTCAGTTAGGCAGATTAAATGGTTATGGGTTTCAAAAAATTAATAATAAAAAGCAAAATAAAATAGGATAGAAATACTTATGTAAATCAATAGTGGAAATTTCAGATAGGCGTATGGAGATGCTGTGCTCCTCTCGAATCTCTACTTTTTTTATTACATTCATCCAATCCTTCCTACTCCTTTCCATGGCAAGCTGTATGTAGGGCATCACC
>NC_029774.3:48237492-48238386 GCF_000817695.3 Arachis duranensis
AGCAGAGCTCCACACCCTTAATCTATGTTGTGTAGAAACTCCACTGTTGAAAATACATAAGTAAAAGGTTCAGCCATCGCCGAATGGCCAGCCCCCTAAAACGTGCTCAATGGCCTCCTAAGATGAAGAATAAAACAAAACTGAGACCAAAGATGAAACGTGGTCAAAAGACGACTAATACGCTAGTAAAAAGTCTTATTTATACTAAACTAGCTACTAGGGTTTACATGAGTAAGTAATTGATGCATAAATCCACATCCGGGGCCCACTTGGTGTAAGTTTGGGCTGAGCTTGATCTATCCACGAGCTGAGGCTTTTCTTGGAGTTGAACGCCAAGTTATAACATGTTTTGGGCGTTCAACTCCGGATCATGACGTGTTTCTGGCGTTTAACTCCAGACAGCAGCATGTACTTGGCGTTCAACGCCAAGTTACATCGTCAATTCCCAAATAAAGTATGAACTATTATATATTGATGGAAAGCTATGGATGTCTACTTTCCAAAAATTTCCGAATAAAGTATGAACTATTATATATTGCTGGAAAGCCCTGGATGTCTACTTTTCAACCCAATTAAGAGCGCACCAATGGGACTCCTGTAGCTCCAAAAAATCCATTCCGAGTGCAGGGAGGTCAGAATCTAGCAGCATCAGCAGTCCCTTTTCAGCCTAAATCAGATTTTTGCTCAGCTCCCTCAATTTCAGCCAGAAATTGCCTGAAATCGCAGAAAAACACACAAACTCATAGTAAAGTCCAGAAATGTGAATTTAACATAAAAACTAATGAAAACATCCCTAAAAGTAGCTTGAACTTACTAAAAACTACCTAAAAACAATGCCAAAAAGCGTATAAATTATCCGCTCATCACAACACCAAACTTAAATTGTTACTTGTT
>NC_029774.3:48238600-48238860 GCF_000817695.3 Arachis duranensis
ACTTAGAATTTCAGATAGTGTTATTGACTTTCCTAGTTAAGCATGTTGATTCTTGAACACAGCTACTTATGAGTCTTGGCCGCGGCCCTAAGCATTTTGTTGTCCAGTATTACCACCGGATACATAAATGCCACAGACACATGACTGGGTGAACCTTTTCAGATTGTGACTCAGCTTTGCTAGAGTCCCCAGTAAGAGGTGTCCAGAGCTCTTAAGCACACTCTTTTTGCTTTGGATCACGACTTTAACCACTCAGTCTG
>NC_029774.3:48243997-48245107 GCF_000817695.3 Arachis duranensis
TTTCGGGGCAGTTTTCTCCCTCAATTTTAGTGTCCACCATGCAGTGCCATATATGCTTGGAAAGCTCTTGATTCCTACTTTCCATTGCTTTTTGAATCACCTCATTTGGAGCTCTGTAGTTCAAGTTATTCTTGTTGGAAGTATACCCCTTCAGGCTGTGAGGCGCCAACGTTTGACCTCAAGTTTGATGTCAAACGTTGGCTCAAACGTCGCTGCCCAGAAGCTCAATCTTTCCTCTTTTAGGCGCCAACGTTTGCCTCAACGTTTGAGGTCAAACGTTGGCGCAAACGTTACCTTCCAAGAGCTTCTTCTTTAGCCAACGTTTGCCTCAACGTTTGAGGTCAAATGTTGGCTCAAACGTTGGTTCTTCTCCAGGGCATTCTTCATCTTCTTGCAACCTCCTTCCAAGCTTTGTTTCACCTATCATCAACCAATCAAAAACATCAAAGCTATGCTTCAAATCATGAGATTGTTTCTCTTCCATAATATATGACAATTATAGCACAAAATCTCATGAAAATGCATCATTTTATACATGATTGATTGAGTCAAAGATATCATGAATTTCTACCCAATTGGCTTACTTATGGCTTAAGAAAGTGCATAGAACTAAATGAAAACAAAGAAAAAGACTAGTGAAACTAGGCTAAGATGACTTGTCATCACAACACCAAACTTAAACCTTGCTTGTCCTCAAGCAAGAAAAGAATCATGCAATAGAGATTGACAATCCAAGGTAAGAAGAATAGCAACTCAATTTTCATAGTAAGCTAGTTTTTAATGCATGCTACAATTACAGAAGAGATGTAAATGATTGATGCTTCCATCTAACTCAATTTATGAAATCTTTTTCTTATAGTTCTTCTTTGAAACAAGCTTTTGAAAATTTTTTTTTCTTTTTTTTTTTAGCTTCTCCTTTTGGGTGCTTTGCCCCATGAGTTGATAACAAAGCTACGATTCTAAATGCTTTGTTTTCAAGTATTACCACTTGATACATAAGCACCACAAGCATTGAATTAGAGGACTTCATTAAGCTCATTTGTTTCTTTTCTTGACTCTCTAATCATTGATGCTCAGAACCTTGAGCTTTGAGGGAGTGCTTTTGCACTT
>NC_029774.3:48245387-48248633 GCF_000817695.3 Arachis duranensis
CAAACATACTAGCTTTCCAATACTTGTATGCACATGCTAAATTCTTCTTTAATTCCTTGTTTGTTTAAGATCATGATACTTTATTGCTTTTGAATTCAAAAACTCAAGTTGGTAGTCATAATGTCACAGCAACATGTTGCAAATCAAAATTCAAACTATGCTTATTCATACCACACATGCATACAGAGAATATAATAAGACAATCATGCAATTTAAAGTACTAGAAACAAATGAGAGGAAAAGGAACTTTACAACCTTGTAGTTCATCTTCTCTATTGTTGTCATTTTCCTCCCATTCTCCTCCTTCCCATACCAACTCAAAATGCCTGCTCATCCTTAAGCAACTATTAGAACCGTGGCTATGGGGCTAAGATGGATTATGAATGTCTTACACAATGAAATGTTAGTAACACATGTGTTTTAAGCAAGCAGAATTAAAGATATGAGGACACATAGAAACAGAGACATTATTTTTGCAAATATAAGTTGGTGTGCATGATACATTGCATAAAAGTATAAGTGGCACACCAAACTTAGTGTGACACTTTCTCTTGGAATTGATGCAAGTATCCAGTAAGGATTGGAAGCAAATTTTTGTTGCATAGCAACACCAAACTTAGAATGCAACCATATGTCAATTTATTGAAATTTAAACTAAACAGACAAAGAAAATAAACTAGACAAAGAAATAAAATGTTACCCAAGGTTGGGTTGCCTCCCAACAAGCGCTCTTTTAGTGTCATTAGCTTGACATGTTGTTATTCACTTTCTTCCTCTTCTTCCAGTTTGTTAAGAGGAATGACCTCAAGGGGGGAGAAGATTCAGCTACTGTCCCTTGTCTTGGCCTTTCCTCAGCAAGCTTCCTTTTGCAAATGGCTTGATTGATCTTGCTTGCTGGATCAGGGACAGGGTTGGTGCTCTTGTTAGTTGCATTCACTTCTTTGGATTCAAGTCTTGGTGGTTGTGTGATTGTTGGAGTCTTCTCTTCATCAAGAGTCTTTTGAATTGGTGGTTCTATGAGTCCTTCTTCTATGCAACTCTCTGCCTCACTTGAGTATGTACTTCCTTGATTGTCCTCCTCACTTTCTTGTTCTTCCACTTCCTCCTTTGCACTCAACATTTGACTTAATAGCTTTTTCATTGAGGAAGTTTGTTGATCTTCCCAACATTTCTTCATCTCCTCTTCATATCTTTCAATCATGGATTCAATTGTTGAGCCGTTTTGTTTCAAGGAGGTTTGAGATAATGTTCCCTTGTCATCTCAAGTGGCTTCTGTGAATATGCATGTTCAGGTTCTCTTGTCATCTCAAGTGCAGTTTCAGGTTCAAATATTTCCACCACCTCTTCCTTCTTCACTAAAAATTCATTTGACTCAGTAGCCTCTTCCTCTTGTTTTTCCTCCTTCTTCGTTGCACTCACCAATTGAGCTAGCTGCACTTCCATGTTTTTGAGGGAGTTTTCTTGTTCTTTCCAAACTTTCGTTGTCTTCTCCTCATATCTTTTGAGCATGGACTCAAGCTTTGAGAACCTTGAGTGGTTCATGGAAGTTTGTGTGGGTGGTGATTTTTTAAAGGGGCTTTCTATTGAAGCATGGTCAAGTGATGATATCTTTGGATGAATATCATATAGAGCATTAGAATTCCCTTCCCAGCCACCATCAGAATCATGACTTGCATCATTTTGTGGTGGAAGGAAATATCCCATATGGTTCTCTTGCTCATCTTGTGTTTCTGAAGCAAATCTCCATGAATTGGAGTGCTCAGAATGTGTATTCTCTTGGTGATATTCCCAGCCATCATTAGATATTGGTGATGGTGGATGATATCCCATAAAATTTTGTTTGACCATAAGATGAGTTGAACTCCATTTGTATTTTGTAAACATTAATGAAATTTGAAATTCATGTCACAGAGATAGAATTTCTTAGTGAGGCAATAACTCAAACACCTTGATTTCAACTTAGAACAGAGAACAAAAACAAAGAAAATGCTTGATCTAGACTTCTCACCCACTTAATCATTGTTGATCTAATCAATCCCCAGCAACGGCGCCAAAAACTTGATGAGCGAAAAACGATTCGACACAAAACTCACTGGCAAATGTACCGGGTCGCATCAAGTAGTAATAACTCACTTAGAGTGAGGTCGATCCCACAGGGATTGAAGGATCAAGCAATTTTAGTGGATGATTAGTTTAGTCAAGCTAACATTAAGTGAATTGTGTGAAGAGTGACCAACAGAACGTAAATTGCAGTGAAATATAAATGGCAGAAAGTAAATGACAATAAACGTAAAGGGCAAGGAATGTAAATTGGCAAAATCTTAAATGACAAGAAAAGTAAATTGCAGTAAATGTAAAGGGAAGAGGGAGCAGGGGAATTAAAGAAAGCTCTTTATCCTCCTCCTAATGCTCTAACCGAGCCAACCCCCTATGCTCTCTATTCGAGCTCCCCCCCAATAAAATGAAACAGATGCCTATTTATAGGCATTTTTACAAAATGAAAATGAAATTCAAAACAAATTACAACTAAAATGAAATTTCTATTCTAACTATCTCTTGTGCCTTTGAGTGGTGTCAATTGGGCCCTTGCTCTTGATGGAATTGGGTTGAAAAAGGCCTCTGTTGATTGCTTCTGCAGTTGGAGAGAAACCCATTGTGAACCGGGCCATGAATCACAAAAGCTTGAGTCAAAGTTTGAGGTCAAACTTTGAGCCAAACTTTTCATATCAGCTAAACTCCCGTGCTGTCATCCACGTTTGAGCCAAAGTTTGAGGTCAAACTTTGAGCCAAACGTGGATCCCTCTTGTTGCATATCAAGCCTTGGGGTGCTACTTTGTCCTCTTGTCAAAGTTGCCAATTTTATGCCCACTATAGACTATTATATATGGTTGGAAAGCTCTGAATGTCAACTTTCTAACCCAATTGGAATCACCTAAATTGGACATCTACAACTCAAGTTATGCTCCTTTGAAGAGGACAGGGTCGCTGGCTTTGGTGCCCAACGTTTGAGGTGAAGTTTGCCTCAAACGTGGTCGAAAACGCCAGTTCTGGAGGCTCAAACGCATTGTCCACCCCATACTATTATATATTTTTGGAAAGCCCTGAATGTCTACTTTCCAATGCCTTTGGAAGCGCATCATTTGGAGCTCCACAGCTCAAGGTATACTCCGTCGAAGGTGCAGAGATCAGTTGGCCTCACTACAGGTTGCCACCATGTTCATTTATGCACATTTCGGGGCAGTTTTC
>NC_029774.3:48249722-48250347 GCF_000817695.3 Arachis duranensis
CACATATGTCCATTAGGACTTGGTCCAACCTTTGATTAAAGTTGACCCTTCTAGTGTAGGGGCGTTCATCTTCTTGCATCATGGGCAAGTGGAATGCCAACCTCACATTTTCCGGACTAAAATCTAAGTATTTTCCCCGAACCATTGTGAGATAATTCTTTGGACTCGGGTTCATACTTTAATCATGGTTCATAGTGATCTATGCATTGGCATAGAACTCTTGAACCATTAAGATTCTGACTTGTTGCATGGGGTTGGTTAGGACTTCCCAGCCTCTTCTTTGGATCTCATGTCGGATCTCCGGATACTCATTTTTCTTGAGCTTGAAAGGGACCTCATGGATCACCTTCTTCTTGGCCACAACATCATAAAAGTGGTCTTGATGGGCTTTGGAGATGAATCTCTCCATCTCCCATGGGAATGGGTGGGAAAGTGTTTTTGAATTTTGAAGGTGGGTGGGGTTTATGGGGAAGAGTGGATGGATGTGAGTGGTGAATGGGGTGATTGGGAAGAGGGTTTGAGGTGATTGGTGAAGGGTTTTTGGGAAGTGTGACATGGGGAAGAGTAAAATAGGATTAGGAGGTAAGGTGGGAATATAGTAGGTGGGGATCCTGTGGGGTCCACA
>NC_029774.3:48250506-48251166 GCF_000817695.3 Arachis duranensis
TTCTGGGCGTTCAACGCCCATGTAAAGCATGTTTCTGGCGTTGAACGCCAGTTTCATGCTTGTTACTGGCGTTCAGCGCCAGCTTTTCCTCTTAGGCACATTCCTGGCGTTCGGCACTAGAATGTTGCTTGTTTCTGGCGTTCAGCGCCAGTTTCATGCTCTGTTCTGGCGTTGAATGCCAGCCAGATGCTCCTTACTGGCGTTGAACGCCAGTCTGTGCTTCCTCCAGGGTGTGATTTTTTTCTTCTACTGTTTTTGATCCTGTTTTTAATTTTTTATATTTTTTCGTGACTCCTCATGATCATGTACCTAATAAAACACAAGATAACAATAAAATAAAAATTAGATAAATAAAATTGGGTTGCCTCCCAACAAGCGCTTCTTTAATGTCAATAGCTTGACAGTGGCTCTCATGGAGCCACAAAGGTGATCAGGTCAATGTTGTATAGTCCCAACAGCAAACTTAGAGTTTGGATATGGGGTCTTAACACCAGACTTAGAGTTTGGTTGTGGCTTCCCAACACCAAACTTAGAGTTTGACTGTGGGGGCTCTTCTTGACTCTGAACTGAGAGAAGCTCTTCATGCTTACTCTCTTTTGTCACAGAGGGATGGCCATGTGCATTAAACACAAGGTAGTCCCCATTCAATTGAAGGACTAA
>NC_029774.3:48252295-48254146 GCF_000817695.3 Arachis duranensis
CTCAGAAGTGTACATGAATTGGTTATTTGCAACCATGTCAATGAGTTCTTGAGCCTCTTCAGGCGTTTTCTTTAGGTGAATCGATCCACCTGCAGAATGGTCCAATGACATTTTTGAAAATTCAGACAGGCCATAATAGAATATATCTAATATGGTCCATTCTGAAAACATGTCAAATGGACATCTTTTGGTCAGCTGCTTGTATCTTTCCCAAGCTTCATAGAGGGATTCACCATCTTTCTGTTTGAAGGTTTGAACATCCACTCTCAGCTTGCTCAGCTTTTGAGGAGGAAAGAATTTATCCAAGAAGGCGGTGACCAGCTTATCCCAAGAGTCCAGGCTATCCTTGGGTTGTGAATCCAACCATATTCTAGCTCTGTCTCTTACAGCAAAAGGGAAAAGCATGAGTCTGTAGACTTCAGGATCAACTCCATTCGTCTTTACAGTCTCACAGATCTGCAAGAACTCAGTTAAAAACTGATAAGGATCTTCAGATGGAAGTCCATAAAACTTGCAGTTTTGTTGCATTAAGGCAACTAGCTGAGGTTTCAGCTCAAAGTTGTTGGCTCCAATGGCAGGAATGGAGATGCTTCTTCCATCAAATTTGGACGTTGGCTTTGTGAAGTCACCAAGCATTCTCCTTGCATTATTATTATTTTCGGCTGCCATCTCCTTCTCTTGTTCTAATGTTTCTGAAAGGTTACCTTTAGATTGTTGCAACTTAGCTTCTCTTAATTTTCTCTTCAGAGTCCTTTCAGGTTCTGGATCAATTTCAACAAGAGTGCCTTTTTCCTTGTTCCTGCTCATATGAAAGAGAAGAAAACAAGAAAAGAAAGAGGAATCCTCTATGTCACAGTATAGAGATTCCTTTATGTTAGTAGAAAAAGAAAGGGGAGAAGAATGAAAAAGAGTGGGTTCGGATATTTAGGTGAATAGAGGTGAAGAGAAGTGTTAGTAATTAAATAATTAAATAGAATAAGAAAAGAGATAGAGAATTTTGAAAATAATTTTGAAAAGGGGTTAGTAATTTTCGAAAATTAGAGATAAGATAAGGTTAAAATTAAAATTTAAAACAAAAAGAATTTTTTGAAAAAGAGATGAGATATTTTCGAAAATTAGAGAGGGAAAAGTAGTTAGGTGGTTTTGAAAAAGATAAGAAACAAACAAAAAGTCAAAGAGTTAGTTGAAAAAGATATTAAAATCAAATTTGAAAAGATAAGAAGATAAGAGGTTAGATAAGATATTTTGAAATCAAATTTTGAAAAAGATAACATTTTTGAAAAAGATAAGATAAAAGATAAAAAGATTTAATTTTTAAATTTAAAATTACTTACTTCACTAACAAGAAACTTCAAGATAAAATTCTAGAACTTAAAGATTGAACCTTTCTTAACAAGAAAGTAACAAACTTCAAATTTTTTAATCAATCACATTAATTGTTAGTGTAATTTTGAAAATATGATATAAAGATAAGAAAAAGATTTTGAAAATAATTTTGAAAAAGATTTTTAAAATTTTCGAAAAAGAGGAAAAATTGGAAAAGATATGATTTTTGAAAAAGATTTTGAAAAGATAAGATTTTTAAATTTTGAAAATTTGACTTGACTTGTAAGAAATAACTAATTTTAAAAATTTTTGACTAAGTCAACTCAAATTTTCGAAAATTTGGAGGGAAATAAGGAAAAAATATTTTTTTGATTTTTGAATTTTTAATGATGAGAGAGAAAAACACAATTATGACCCAAAACATGAAAATTTTGGATCAAAACACATGATGCATGCAAGAACACTATGAATGTCAAGATGAACACCAAGAACACTTTGAAGATCATGATGAACATCAAGAACATA
>NC_029774.3:48254338-48254950 GCF_000817695.3 Arachis duranensis
AAGAACAACTTGAAGATCATGAAGAACACTATGAATGCATGAATTTTTCGAAAAAAATGCAAGAAAAATTTTTAAAGCATGCAATTGACACTAAACTTAAAAATTGACTCAAGACTCAAACAAGAACACAAAATATTTTTTATTTTTATGATTTTATTAATTTTTTTGGATTTTTGTATATAATTTTCGAAAACAAATTTTGGAAAAACGAAAAAAAGAAAAGAAAAATTTTGAAAAAGATTTTTGAAAAGAAAATTACCTAATCTGAGCAACAAGATGAACCGTCAGTTGTCCATACTCGAACAATCCCCGGCAACGGCGCCAAAAACTTGCTGGATGAAATTGTGATACAAGAGTTCCAGGCACTGTTAGAGAAGCTCACAACTCCGTTCAACTTGACCAGCAAGTGTACTGGGTCATCCAAGTAATACCTTACGTAAGTAAGGGTCGATCCCACAGAGATTGTTGGTATGAAGCAAGCTATGGTCACCTTGTAAATCTCAGTTAGGCAGATTAAATGGTTATGGGTTTCAAAAAATTAATAATAAAAAGCAAAATAAAATAGGATAGAAATACTTATGTAAATCAATAGTGGGAATTTCAGATGAGCGT
>NC_029774.3:48255350-48255641 GCF_000817695.3 Arachis duranensis
TACCGGAATCCTACTCGGAATACCACGGACAAGGTTAGACTTTCCGGATTTCCGGGATCCTACTCGGAATACCACAGACAAAGTTAGACTTTTCAGATCCCCATGAATGCCGCCATCTATCTAACTTATACCACGAAGGTTTTGTTGGGGAATCTAAGAGATATGCGCCCGGCCTAGAGTAGAATGGAAGTGGTTGTCAGTCACGCACGTTCATAGGTGAGAATGATGATGAGTGTCACGGATCATCACATTCATCAAAGTGTTGTGCAACGTATATCTTGGAATAAGAAT
>NC_029774.3:48255843-48256987 GCF_000817695.3 Arachis duranensis
GATCATGACGTGTTTCTGGCGTTTAACTCCAGACAGCAGCATGTACTTGGCGTTCAACGCCAAGTTACGTTGTCAATTCCCAAATAAAATATGAACTATTATATATTGCTGGAAAGCTATGGATGTCTACTTTCCAACGCCATTGAGAGCGAGCCAATTGTAGTTCTGTAGCTCCAGAAAATCTATTTCGAGTGCAGGGAGGTCAGATTCCAACAGCATCAACAATCCTTTTGTCAGTCTTTTTCAGAGTTTTGCTCAAGTCCCTCAATTTCAGCCAGAAATTACCTGAAATCGCAGAAAAACACACAAACTCATAGTAAAGTCCAGAAATGTGAATTTAACATAAAAACTAATTAAAACATCCCTAAAAGTAGCTTGAACTTACTAAAAACTACCTAAAAACAATGCCAAAAAGCGTATAAATTATCCGCTCATCACGCGCCCAGTTGGCGCCGCCCCATTTCCTGAAGTAAATGCGGCAATTAACCCCAGAAGAGGTAAATGACAAGGCTTTGGTAGCAAGAAAAATTATGGAAGGAAAATGAATTATGTTCACAAGAAAGGATCTCACTAGAAGTGGGATAAAGAAAGAAACAATGGGCAAAATAGATTAATTGAGGTTAAATACTTCTGTTGTGGTGGAAATTGCCATTAGTCACGTACCTGTCGTACCCCAAGGCACCTAGTTGATCTTTATCAAGCATCCTTAAAAAAAAGGATGACAAAGGAAAGGAAACAAATTTTGTTTCAAATGATGAAAATTCCACCACTCATTATGATGAATCTAATTTCTTTAAGAATTCTGAAGGAAATATTGGCTATTTGATCAATGATGGAATAATTTGATATATGTATGTGTTTGTTAAGTATTCATGTGAATAATTTTACTGTGTATGTACTTCTACTCATTTTATTATTATTATTTATTTTGAAGAAAAATGGCAAGGACATATCCTGAAGATATTTGTCTTGCGGATAGTGCAAGTTCGCACACTATTCTTAAAAGTACTATATATTTTACCCATCTTGTGCCAAAAGATGAGTATATTAATACTATTATTGGCTCGAGCAATGTGATAGAAGGCTCCGAAAGAGCTATAATTTTGTTTCCCGAAGGAACAAAATTTATAATAAATAATGCACT
>NC_029774.3:48257173-48266287 GCF_000817695.3 Arachis duranensis
TATTATACCAAGATTAGTGCAATTGAATCACATGCCATTGTAAACCAGAAGTTTACTAGCTCAAATGAGTTCATAACTTGGAATGACCGATTGAGTCATCCGGGAACAACCATGATGAGGAGAATTATTGAAAACTCCCATGGACATTCACTAAAGAACCAGAAGATTCTTAAAACTAGTGAATTTTGTTGTGCTGCATGTTCTCATGGGAAGTTAATTTTAAGGCCATCACCAGTAAAGATTGGATTTGAGTTCCCTGAATTCCTAGAAAGGATTCAAGGTGATATATATGGACCTATTCATCCACCATGTGGATCTTTTAGATATTTTATGGTCCTGATAGACGCATCTTCAAAATGGTCACATGTGTGCTTATTATCTTCTCGCAACCTGGCGTTTGTCAGATTACTGGCTCAAATCATTCGATTAAAAGTATAATTTCCAAAAAATCCAATCAAAGCAATTCATCTTGATAATGCTGGTGAATTTACTTCTCAAGCTTTTGATACTTATTGTATGGCTAATGGAATAAGTGTTGAACATCCAGTAGTTTATGTTCACACACAAAATGGGTTAGCAGAATCACTTATTAAGCGCCTCCAATTGATTGCTAGACCCTTACTTATGAGAACAAATCTCCCAACTTCGGTTTGGGGGCATGCTATTTTATATGCCGCAGCACTTATTCGTTTGAGGCCAACGAGTTATCATAAGTTCTCTCCTATGCAATTAACTTTTGGCCAGCAGCCAAATATTTCCCATTTAAGAATACTTAGGTGTGCGATATATGTTCCCATTGCACCACCTAATCGCACCAAAATGGGATCCCAAAGAAAATTGGAAATATATGTTGGATATGATTCTCCCTCTATAGTGAGGTATCTTGAGATACAAACTAGTGATGTATTTAAAGCCCAGTTTACGGATTGTCATTTTGATGAATCAAAATTTCCAACATTAGGGGGAGAGAATAAGCTTCCTGAAAAGGAACTTAATTGGAATGTGTCATCGTTGATGCATTTAGATCCTCGATCAGGGCAATGTGAACTAGAAGTTCAAAAGATTATACATTTGCAAAGAATAGCAAATGAATTGCCTGATGCATTTTCCGATACAAAGAGGATAACCAAATCTTATATACCAGCGGAAAATGCCCCAATTCGAATTAATGTCCCAGTAGGACAAGTAGCCACTGAAGCAAATTCACGCCAGAAGCGTGGCAGGCCTGTCGGTTCCAAAGACAAAAATCCTCGAAAGAGAAAAGAGGTAAATAATATTCCTGTTGAAAAAGACATAGTAGAGACACATGCAGTTGTCCAAAATCATGATATAACGCCAGAAGACGTTCAAGTACCTAAAAATAGTGAAAATGACGAGATCTCGATAAATTATGTCTTTACAGGATAAAAATGGGACCGAAATAAGACAATTGTCAATGAAATATTTGCATATAATGTGGCATTAAATATCATGCATGAAAGTAAGGATCTTGAGCCAAGATCAGTCGAAGAATGTCGACAAAGGAATGATTGGCCAAAATGGAAAAAAGCCATGAAGGTTGTGGCACAAGGTTTTTCACAAAGGCCCGGTATAGATTATGAAGAAACGTATTCCCCTGTAGTGGATGCGATAACATTGCGTTATTTGGTCAGTTTATCTGCATATCATACACTGCATATGCATTTAATGAATGTGGTAATAGCCTATTTGTACGGCTCATTAGATCGGGATATCTATATGAAAGTCCCTGAAGGACTAAAGATATCTAAACCATCCAATGAATATTCGCAAAGGCTATACTCAGTCAAATTGAAAAGATCTTTATATGGTCTAAAGCAATCTGGACGAATGTGGTATAATCGTCTTACTGAGTATCTGGCCAAAAACGGATTCAAGAATGATGATATCTGCCCATGTATTTTCATAAAGAAAACTACATCTGGGTTCATTATAATTGCTGTTTACATTGATGATTTAAATATCATTGGGACTCCTGAAGAGATTCCAACAATTATAAAAACTCTAAAAGAAGAGTTTGAAATGAAAGATCTTGGAAGAACTAAATTTTGTCTCGGCCTACAGATCGAGCATATAAAAAATGGGATCTTTATTCATCAAACAACATACACAGAAAAGATCTTGAAGAGATTTTATATGGATAAGTCACATCCTTTGAGTACCCTAATGATCGTAAGATCTTTGGATGTGAAAAAGGATCAATTTTGTCCTAAAGAAGATAATGAAGATATCATTGGTCCTGAAGTACCATATCTTAGTGCCATTGGAGCGCTAATGTATCTTGCTAATAATACGCGACCTGACATATCATTCGCGGTAAATTTACTAGCAAGATATAGTTCCTCTCCAACCAGAAGACATTGGAGTGGAATCAAACAGATCTTTCGATATCTTTATGGAACGGTTGATATGGGGTTATTTTATCCCTATGGATCCAAGTCACAACTAGTTGGCTATGCAGATGCTGGATACTTGTCTGTCCACACAAAGGGAGATCTCAAACAGGATACCTGTTCACATATGGTGGTATAACTATATCATGGAGGTCCACGAAACAGACAATTGCTGCAACACCCTCTAATCATGTTGAAATACTAGCGATACATGAAGCTAGTCGCGAGTTTTTTTGACTGAGGAGTGTGATCCAGTATATTCTATCATCATGTGAACTGATTGATCAGAAGATATCTCCAACTGTCCTGTTTGAAGATAATACAGCATGTATTGCTCAACTTAAAGGCGAATATATCAAAGGTGATAGAACAAAGCATATTTCTCCCAAATTCTTCTTCACTCATGATCTTCAAAATCAAGGGACAATTGATGTCCAACAGATCCGCTCAAGTGACAATCTAGCAGATTTATTTACAAAGTCACTCCCAAAATCCTCTTTTGAAAGATTGGTACATAAGATTGGGATGCGCCGATTTCGAGACATTAAATGATGTCGGCAAGAGGGGAAGACTGTACTCTTTTTTTCTTGGTCAGGTTTTTTTCCCATTGGGTTTTTCTTGACAATATTTTTAATGAGGCAGTCCCCATCACAAAGGATATTGTACTCTTTTTCCTTCACTAAGGTTTTTTCCCACTGAATTTTTCTTTAGTAAGGTTTTAACGAGACAATAATCCTAAATGGTCATCCAAGGGGGAGTGTTGTGATAAGACCAAATGAGGTGGATGACCATAATTTAATATGGGCGGCTCGCATTCTCAAGAGAGATGAGTTTAATGAGAGTTGAAAATGTTACCTCTTGTGTGCCTATAAATACATGTACTGAGGCAAAAAGAAGATACACAACAACAAGGAATAAACAATTCTCTCTCTCCCTTACATTGCAATACTTCTCTCTCTTTACATTTCTTTAATTTATGTTTGTTACCTCTTTCTTATTTATTTATTCAGTTATTTTATAACACGATTTATTGAAGTAACAATAATAACCATCATAAGACAATATTAGAGAGTAACACATGATGATGTACTTAGGAGGGGTACTTCCCGTTTGTGTAACTACAGAGGATCCAGTGTAGTGAGTTTTGTGTTTGTTGGGCTTAGGCCCGTTCTATTTACCTAAACAGATGCAACTGTGAAAGAAAGTGGTCTGTTGATTCCTTTTTGAACTATGTAATCAATGGCTAATACTAGGATGCCGATGATAGTTTGCATAACATTTGTATTATGTAATCAATAGTTTGCATATTAAAGGTTTAAAAACCTAAAATTTTCAAATGTTTTTATTTTAAATTTTGTAAAATAATATAAAAATTATAAAATTATATTTTTTATTGCTTTTATGTTTTTAATAAAATTTTGAAAATAAAAATATTTTCATAAAATTAAACTAAACTACAAACTCTAAACTTAAACCCTAAATTCTCAACAACATACTTGGTGTGGAATTTACAATCCACAACTTATCGGCAAGTGCACCGGATCGTACCAAATAATAAACTCAGGTAAGTGAGTATCAATCCGACGAGGATTAACGGACTAAGCAAGCAATAGTCAATTGATTATTCTAGTTAGACAATTAAAATTTAGGATTTCAATAGCAAATAACATAAAAATAGAAAATTAAATAAAAGCAAACTAAAATTGATTAAGAAAATAATATGACAAAGATAGTTAAGGTGTCAGAGATATTTAAATTTTTGGATTTAACATTTAATGTCAACTACCTTGATCATACAAAGATTATGTTTATGACAAACTCCAAGTGATTAAATTCCTATTCCTAGGAAATCTATTCTCCTCTAATCCAATCGACCGTTAATTTCTTGATTACTCAATTATATTAGAGGGTTAAGTTCAAAATCTGATTTATAAGCCACACAACCCTAAGAATCTCAAAGCAGAGTGCAGTTATATGTCACGTACCACATTAAGTCTAGATAATTAGGAATTATGAAAAATTAGTTTCAAGCTGTAATTCTAATGATATAACTTTTTCAATACTCAAATAGAATTCAAGTGGACTATAGTTATTTCCCAATAATCACTAATCACTAAGATGAAGAACAAAATCAATCCTTAATAATTAAAGCATTAATCAAGAGTAAAAGAATAAATAATTATTAATTTATCAAAGTAAACAGAGCTTCCAACCTTAATAATGGAGGATTAGTTGTCCATAGTGCAGAAAAATCCAAAATCCTAATCTAACGTAAACCCTAAAATTAATGAAGAATGAAAAATCGAAGAGAGAATAGAGTGTGTCATCCTCCCCTTGATGACCATGGACTAGGACTCCTTAAAAACTCCTAGAATTCAAATTCATACTAAATCAAATCTAATCAAATCAAATTTTTTCTTAATGACTCTTTGACTAACTAATGATTTTTTTTGTAACTTAAGTTTGGTGTCTTCAAATCTTTATTAATTACGAAGATTTCTCGGTTCTGGGCTGTTGCAAGCGTTCGGCGCCACTTTGGTGGCATTTGACGCTACTTTTTACGCAATTTTACACTTTTTTGCTGCCTGTTTGGCACTAAACGCCGGAGGAGTAGCGTTTAGCACTGGGAGTCCTAAGAAGAATTTATGCTGAACGCGATTTGGCACTAAATGCCAATGTTGCGGTGTTTAGCACCGTGATGCCGGAGAAAAGGTATAGACTATTATATATCGTTGAAAAGCTCTGAAAGTAGGATTTCTAACACCGCTAAAACCGTGTCAATTGAACCTCTATAGCTCAAATTATACTCGTTGGAGTGTGAGGAGGTCAGAGTTGACAGCATCTACGAATTCTCTTTACACTTGTCTTTAATTCTTGGTTCCTCCTTGTTCTTTTGCTTCTCTTTTCCTAATATTTCTGTAGAAGAATCATGAAAGCAAAAAAATCAAAATACTAATAGAATAACCTTAAAATTATACAATTGTTAAGCAAAAGTCATAACTTTTATATAAGAAATGCTAATTGAAAATGCTTAAGATACTCATGCATCAATACCCTAAAGAGAATTATTTTCTAGAATTAATTTAATACACTATCAACTTTGAAAATAAAAAAAAACTGTTTCCATATGTTAATTTCAATTCGAAATCATTTTTATTTTAATTTTGCATCACACATTTCATTTTTAAATTATATAATTATCTTTCTTTAAATGAAGCCAAATATTATTTTATTAAAACATCCTCATTTATAATTCATACTTCTATGTTCATTACAAATAATACAATTCATTTATTTCAAAATAATCACAGTGCACTTGTATTTTTAATTAAAATTTACAGTCAGAAACAAATAATTAGTTTCTCAAATTATTAACTATAAATATATAAAAGTACAATTACAAAATTTCTAATAAAATCTATTTCAATTTTAACATGCACATAATTTTTAAACATTAAATTTTAAATACTAAGTCCTAATCCTAAATCATAACACATAACTATTACTCCTTAAATCCTAAACGTAAAACCTAAACCTCACATCCTAAAATCGTAAATCTTGAATCCTAAGCTATAGCCATTACACCCTACAATGTAAAACCTGAAGCCTAAAAACTAAATCCTAAAACCCTAAATCTTAAAATCCTAAACTCTAAACCTAAAATTTTAAACCCTAAATTATACACTACAAGAAAAACGCTGAGTATCATCAGATTTACCGTAAGAATAATGAATAAAATCAAACAGAAAGTTAATTATGTCGTCGGAAGAAATCCGATGGTATAAACTTCGGTGGTAATCAGTTACTGTCGAATTTTTTCATTCGATGGTAATTATCGTCAAATTCTGTGCCGAATTACCTACCTAAATAACCATTTGGTTACCAGCGAATTTCTCCAATAGTAACGTTAGCACCACAATATCCTGTTTTTCACACCATTCCCGTCAAATTATGCCCTAGGTAAATCCGACGGTAATGTCAAATTTTTAAAAAAATATTGTGACGTAATTTTTTTAAATTTTTTTAAATTTTAATTTTTTATTTAAATTTATTTTTCACACAATTAATGGTCAAATTATAAATAATAGAAATCAATTACGTAATATTAAATATCAAATATTCAAATAAATTAAAAGTCAAATAAATCAAATACAATAAAATAGTATAACAAAGCCCTAATCACTAAAAATCGTGGTAGTCATCATTGTCGTTATTCTTGTGGTCTTGCTGAGGCGGCAGAGAAGGCGGTGATATTCGTGTCCCACCAGCAGCGCCACTCCCACGGCACACATTTGAGCCTAGTACACTGCCATCTGCTTCTCCATCCACTGAAGCTGCTCCAACTGCTCCCTCCACTCTAGCTTAAGGTCATCTGTGTCTGTCACACGTGTGAGGATCTCTTGATACCTCTCTCGAGTCTCGGTCAGCTCCTGAGCCTATTCGTGAAGGCTCCGAGTGAGCTCCTGTACCTGCAGGATCAAATCAATGCCTTCCTCGGAATCGACAACTCGATTGTGGAAGAGGCAGAGGATGGTCTCAATGGGGAGGTGTGGAGGTTGCTGGCAAAGAATAAGCTCAGCTCATATATGCAATTCTTGTATGGCGCTGAGGCGGTCTCGTGCCAAACCACATCGGGATTGACGACTAAAGTAGTAGAGCCATTGATGTCCTCATCACTTTGCTAAGATTGCTGAGTTGCGACCTTCGGTCTCTGCGTGTAGGACTCCTATATAACAAATTTTATTATGATTACGACAACAGCTTTACATTTAATTTAAATTTTATATCACAAGATTAGATGTTTCCTCACATAATGATCTACAGACCGTTGGTCAGCAAATCTTTCTTTGTTCTCCTTCAAAGTGTGGGTGTACTTGAAGGTCTTTGCCAATATCGCATTGCGATCCAATGACTTCGACTACACATCTTGCATTGAAACAATATGTTAGGATGCCTACTAATGATATATCAAAGAATTTAACTAAGTTAATAATAAAATTAGAGAAGCTACATACCAACCTGGCGTTAGTCTTCATGAAGGTCGCTGAGCCGCCAATAAAATTAGAGAAGCTACATACCAACCTGGCCTTAGTCTTCATGAAGGTCGCTGAGCCGCCAATATACTTGGATGACCTGACCGATGTCATATTAGCTCTATTTGTGAGACGTCGATGCCTGAATCCCTTATCAGTCTCCCAGTGAATGTATAGAACCTTCTTGATTTTCGGGCAGAGCCAGGAAGTCAGGTGGTCACGCCTCTCACGTACATCCTCTAGAATTAATAATTAAAATATATCAAACACTTTCAGCAGTTCAACCTACAACCCCAAATACGATCAAACTAGAATCAATAATCAGGATATATCAAACACTTTCAGCATATAAAAGACTTAAAGTAGTACTTGTACCGTTCTGCCATCAGACCAAATCGTCAACCGTACGATGGAAGGTGGTAGAGGGGCATCAGCTGGCTGGCTTCCGTGAGAGGATTTCAGCACCATGGTGTACGTCGCTAAAGCCGGCGTCACCAAGACAATGGGCTATGGAGCGGATGGAGGCAGCATCGTCGCCGTAGACGCAGGGACGTAGTTGTAGTTAGGTACCATGATGAACAGCTGTTTCGATGCACTCGCAACCTGTGACGTCACTGGGTAGTCGGATTTGAGGGATAGGATCCAAAATTTCCAGGGGTACCGGCAGAAACCCTCTCTCTACTACAACTACGACCACGACCACTAGGCTGATCCGCAACACCTCTACCTATCATCATGTCTGCAAAGAGTATACTAATTAAAAATATGCTAAACATATTTACAACATCATTCAAAATGCTTAATTAAAAAGACTATGTTAAACTTAGTTAAAGAAATGCATTATCCGTTGAAATCAAATAAAACAAAAGAGGTAAGTAAAAATTCTAACTTCACAAATATTTAGCAATATATATTATTACATGTATAATTTTGTGTGTATGCAAATAAGAAGTTATCCATAAGTCATTTAAAATGATCTCATATTTATTTATTTTTTAATTTATTGTCATTTTCACTCTTAAAACATATTAAAAATTAATGTGACTTATAATACAATAAAATATAATATACATTACAACGAATAATATAATATAATTAATTACACTAATTAAGCATAAAATAAAGAATTACTAGAATGATAGAGAATTAATTATTTAATTACACAGATAAAATTAGTTTAACAAAAAATTGACTCGTATAAAAGTAAGTTTAACCAATTTCACAAACATTTAGCAATGTGCCTATTTGAACAAAATAACTTGAACTATGTAAAATATATGCATTCAAGTTTGAGCATTACCAATTTACTAAATTCAATTCCAATTCAAAATCAATAGCACAACAACAACAATATCATATCATTACATCATTAGAACTCACAAAAGTTTAATAACCTAATCTAATCTTAGCTTAACCTCGTAAATTCACAAAATAGAAAAATTATTTCTAACTAAATTATTATACTAATTAACAACTAAAATCTAAATTAATCGTAAATTTAATAAAAACAAAAATAAAAATTTATTTACTGGAGAATGCAGACACAAAGGTGAATAGGAGAATGTTGGTGGTAGCTGGCGCTGTTGGCACTGGCTGGCAGAACTGGATGACGGTGAGAGGGAGAAGCGCTGTCGAAGATGACGTAGTGGCAGGACTAACAGAACGGCAGG
>NC_029774.3:48266413-48280725 GCF_000817695.3 Arachis duranensis
TGGAGTGACAGGGAGGGAGAGGGTTAGAGAGAGAGAGATGGATTCGAAATGAAGGGGGAGAGCGTTCGTGTTTCGAATTTAGGGCAAAATTACTGTCGAAAAAATTCGACGGTAAATTATTGCGGGTCACAAAAATACAGCGTTTTCACTAAATAGGTTTATTGGCGAATTTATCTGACGGTAAATTCGATACTAACTTACACGCCATTTTTTTTTGTTTCCCTCTAATTATTACGGACGAATTTACCGTCAAAAATGTAAATCTGCCATTAATAATTTAACTTGACGAATTCGACGCCGTTACCGCTAGTAAATCTAACGCTATTTTACGACGTTAAGTTCGACGGTAAATTCAACGATACTCATTGTTCGTTTTTTTTTTTGTAGTGATGAATTCTAACCCCTAAATTCTAAACTCTATATAATTTTAAACACTACGTAGTACCTTTTTTTGGATCCTCCCTAAATTAATAAATTAAAAAATAGTTATTTTTTAGTATATAGTAGCTAATCTATATAATCTTAAGCACTTAGGTTGCATTTGTTTATAGAGACAGGACACCAAGATAAGGATACAAAAATACAAAATCGTATTTGGCAGAAGAGACATGGATAGAGACAATGTATCCAGAGACACTAAATTAGTGTATTTTGTGTCCATCCTGACAGGAAAGACACGTAGACACTAACAAGAGACAACTTATTTTTCATTTTTTCTTTCATTATTCTTGTTAATTTTTCATAATTATATTTTTTTATTATTATATTTTTCATCTCAAATCTTTTAAATGAAAAAAATGAAAATAAATTGAATTTTCATAATTTGTTCTAGTTTATCACCAAATAGAATATAAAAACATAAGATTTTGTGTCTCTATCTCTTATGTCTTGTTCTCAATATCTTATCATATACTGTTCTCAGAAACAAACGCAGTCTTAAGTACTTTTTTCTAGATCCACCCTAATCTAATAAATTAAACACTTACTTTTTTTTAATTTATTAATTTTAAATTAATAAATTAAAATCATCACTAAAAATAATAAAAAAAAAACATAAACTCAAAATTCAAAACACAATACTCTAAATTCTATATAATCATAAACACTTATTGAACCTCCCAAATTATCAAAATTACAGTGACTGCGAACAACATTCTAAATTCTATTTATAATTTTTCTTACTAAGTTCTTTTTGTTACATATTTTTTCCTTTTTTTGGTATTATGTTATATATTTTTCTTCCTAAGTTAACAATTACTAGTAATTACCATTATATTTTTGTTTTCTACTTTGTAAAATAAGTAAACCACTAAAAATGTATTCGAATAATTTTGTTGTTAATAAAAATACACTCAAATTTTGTTATCGATAAAAATACTCTTAAATAATTTAAAAATATGACAAAAATATCCAACAATAAATATATTTTTAAAAAATTTCTTAGAGATTGAATTTTGATGCGACTTTTTGTAAGTATGATTAAAAAAATGAGATATTTTTATCCTTAAAATATGGTGATTTTTCTTAAGTATATATTTTTTTGATATTTTTTGTCAACAACTAATAATACTTTTAAAAAATCATGAGAAAATATATACTTAATAAAAAATCACCAAATTTTAAGAATAATAATATCTCATTTTCTAATCATGCTTGCAAAAAAATTGCATCAAAATTCAATTTCTAAAACATTTTTCAAAAAATTCGTATTTAATGTTAAATAATTTTGTGGCATTTTTAAATTTTTTGAGAATATTTTTATCGGTAGAAAGATTTGAGTATATTTTTGCCAACAACAAATTTGTTTGAGTTTATTTTTCATAATTTATCCTTATAAAATCAAAAATCATGTTCACCAAAAAATTCTCTCTTGTGTCCAACTGACCAAAAATTTAACTCTTACTTCTAACGGCACAAAAAAATCAAAGAATCCACCCCACAACATAACAAAAACCATATGCTGGTCCTACACCAAAAAATCCAATATCATAATTATCATCATTAGGGATGAATAACACTAACCTAATTAATTCCTTTCTGCAACGCGGACTGCGCATTGAGATTAAAGGTTTTCGATGTTATCTTTTTTTAGGTTTTATAATTATCTAGTTTGTTTATATAATTTAGAGAAAATTTTCTCTAGTACTAAGAAAAATGTAAACTAACGTTATAATAAAAAAAATTTTTGAATGGTATTTGTTTATTATCAAATCTCAGTTTGAGATTCATTGAGCTAACATTAACGTGTCATAAAATATTTAACTTAATAATTTTATATATATTTCATGAATAATAATAAAACAAAACAACTATACTAATTAATTACATATATAAAAAGAGTTTAATTTTAATACACTAACATTGTAAAATGTTTTATACAGTCGTACAATTACAGTCATTTTTTTGGATGATTATTCATGCAGTCAATATAAAAAATAGTTATTTTTACTAATATATCGTTATATAATTAGATATACATGTAAAACAGTTAGATACATGTATAAAATATTTTTATACTGATAATGCATCAAAATTAAATTCGTATAAATATTATTGTCGAATGGTATTTTAGTTAAATAAGTTAAAAAGAATAGTTTATTTTAATTTTATATAAAAAGAGTGTACATATTTTATAGTGTAAAGTATTATTTTAATTTAACGTTTCGGTTAACTCTTAATTTTGTTTCTAATATTTTAAATATTTTATTTTATATCAAATATTTTATTTTATTTTACTTTTATCCTCTATTCAAAATTAAAACTTTTTCTTTCAAAAATATTATTTTTTTTTACTATTATATTCTTATTTCTCTTATTTTTCTACCACTTTCATTCTCAAATAATTAGAAATGCCACTATGGCCATCACAATTACTATTTTTGTCATTACTTAAAAGAAAATTAAAATAAAAATATTTTTAAAATTTTTTTAATTTTGACCATAAACTAAAATAGTATAAAATAAAATGTTTAGGATAAATATAAAACATTTAAAAAATATTAGGAACTAAAAAATACTTTATCTCATTCATAAATAAAAGAGACTGAATTATTATCGTTTAAGTATTTTTCAAAAGAGGAAAATGACATTTTTTCTTAAATTATAAAAATACATATCATCAATATTTGTTAACTAACTCTTTGAAGTCTAAAATAAGTTAGTGCTGTGTTTTACTAATTCAAATTATTAACGGTCTATAAAATAAGTTAGTCTTATGTTTACTAATTCAAATTAATAACTTTTTAAAAGATTATATTAAAATAATAACTACGGTTCTAAAATAGCCATAACCCAAAAGGAAAACCTTTAAATAATAAATGAATGTCGATCGGGACAAACAAAGTAGAGTGATTAGGGTGAATCAAACTCTTCTTTATTAGTTCTTTTGCATATTGAATTGAAAAGGTCAATAATTTGGCGAACGTATACACCGCGTGTCTGGATTATTTGAAACAAAATATTCATTGAATCCAAATTTTGGAACCAAAACCCAATCTAAAGTTAAGATCCATTGCTCGCATGTAAGACCAAACCAAAATGGGTTTTATGTTGAAATGGAGGTTTCATAGGACTTCAATTCATCCCTTTCCTAGAAATTACATTATTGTCTTAAGTACGTTGTTGCCACGAAGCATGCATGATGGGTCTTCTTTTATATGATGTGTTTGCAATTCCATTGCATTATGCTATTTTCTTTTACCACTTTCATGCTTCATAGATAGAAGTTCAATTCGGTATATTATAGAAATCAACATAGTATATTCTATTCTCTCTTGGCATATTCGTGATTTTATCGAAGGAGGAAAAGTGACGAACCGAGACAAAAGTGTAGATAAAGTAATGAAGCCCCGAAGGCGTGGCCGCAAAACAGGAAGGAACGCTGGTGGTGGTGGTGGTGGTGGTGGCAGCGGCAATAACAGTCACCATAATTTTGCGGTGGTTGGTATTTGCCGTTTCGTTCTTGTGATCGTAGTGTTTGCTTTGGCGTTATTTTTTCTCTTTTATGTCATTTTAGGCTTATAAAATTGTTGTTTAGGTAATCTACCCAAATAATTTTATAAGGGTGGATTCTAGTATAACTATGTTACCTAATTATAATGGCTATAGTATTTTAAAAAATATTACTAAAATTAAAGCAACAATTTTTTTTATCGTTAAACAGTGTTTTTTAAAAAATGTCACTTAAAAAGAATATTATCAAAATATAAAAAAAATTGACTTTAATTTAAACAACTCTTGCATAATTATCATAATCACTATAGTAGAGTCATATTAGAAAACACATATTGCTCTACGGAATGGCAGAGCTTGCTTGAAGAAAATTTTTTAGGAGCAATATGCAATTCGAAAAATAACAAACAATAATCCGCACTTTTATTCTAATTATGAAAAAAAAGTTCAAACTAAGCTGTCACTACAAAAAAATAGAGTTATTTTGACACTTTATTTTTTAACACCATAATTAAATGTCAAAATTAATATATATTTTTGACAAATATCACAAATGTCAAATTTTCTATATTTTCTTGACGAAAAATTTGACCGTAAAAAATTACTCCTCTATTTTGACACTCATTTGTTTTCAATTTACTCAACTATTTTTTTTCTTCTTTGGGCTCTGTTAATTTTGACATCACACTGCTCTCAGTTTAGGATTATACTACTCATTCTTTATCTTCAAAATTTCAATTTATTCTTTAGTTTCAAGATCACATCTCATTCTTTATTAAAATTTTTTGTTGAGAATATTTTATAGTCAATAAGTGTCAAAATAAATAGTATTTTTGACAATTAATAAGTATCACAGAAAATATGTTCTCAAAATTTTCTAACAAATTATTTTTGACAGCCAATATTTATCAAAATAAGATTTAAATTTTTTTCACAATCGCTTATATGTTAAAAATACTATTTTTGACAAAATTTTTATTAACATATTTTCATAGTTAAAATAGTGTCAAAATTTATTTTTTTGACAAATTTTAATTTTCTTTTACACATTATAACCTTAAAAAAATAATCTATATTATTGTAGTGCGTTTTAGATGATTTATACTAAATAAAAAATAATTATATAAATTTGTTTGATATAGATCATTTAAGATAAGATCTTTGAATTATATATATTTTTTTCGTTTGGGTGATGATATTGCTTTAAAACTGTTTTAGGATCTCTTCTAAAAAATTAAGATCAAATATATTAGATGTGATTTTTGAACTTTTAAAAATTGTATCAATCAATTTTTTTATGATTTATTAGAGTAGTAAAATTATAAATAGATGTTAATTGTAAAAAATATATTTTTCATTTCTGAACATTAGTCTTTTTCTTAAAAAATATCATTTTTTGATTTTTTTTATCATTATAATTGTATGAAGTTTAGAATATATATATATAGTATTAAATATGTAAAAAAATATAGTTACAACAATAAATATTAAAACTTATAATGTATACTTATTGAATATTTGAATATTTGTTTACTAGTAAAAAAATTTAATTAAGAAATTAATAAAATATAAAATAATATTAAATTAAATGGATAAAAATTATCTAATATTTTAAAGATGATATATAAAATTATAATTACTTGAAACTTAAAAGACTAAATATAATAACACCAGTAATTATTGAATACCTTAATTTTGTGTCTAAAAAAATAATTTAAAAAATTAATAAAACATAAAATAACATTAAATTAAATTAATAAAAAAATTAGGCAATTAACCAATGTTCTTTGTTACAAAATCCTAAATAACCAAAGCCCAAAACTATTATGCTGAAATAACTAGTCCAAAGCTCAAAGCCCAAAGCCGTTATGATGAATTTAAGATAAAAAGGTACTCCATGTCTAAAAAAAAAAAGATAAAAAAGTTTTATGTAGTTGACTTGTATCAGTGTCGAACACATACAATTGACCTCGCATAGAAGATTTGCAACTAAAAGTGCTTATAACCTTTGGAAACGTATTCCTCATATTTTAAGAGTCATGATCCTCTTGCCAATGAAAAGTTCCGCCACTGGCCGTACGGCTACTTTAAATTTCGATTTGATTACGAGGCTGTTTCACTCGTATTTAGTTAACTTCAATAAATAATGTGGAAATAAACTTGTATTAAAATCTCATTCGAAGAATACATATGATTTTTTTTAAAAGTGAGTTTGATACGAGATTTACTTAATCAGTATTTTTATTGAATCAATAAATTACAAAATTTTAATCGATAAATTTAGTGTAAATAAAAAACTTAATAATAATATTAAATAACCAATAAAATTAACAATAATAAAAAGTACAACGATAATAAAAAAATGAAATAATAAAAAAAATTGCAATAAAAGAGATCATAAAACAAAAGAAAAAAAAGAAGAAAATACGAAAAAGAAATGAAGAAAATAAAAAAAAATTATGGCATTCAACACTCACATGTACAAGCATTCCATTTTTCCGTGTGTTAGTGTGACTGAAAATTTTGCAAAATTTTGGTGTGGCTTAGAGTAAGTTGCAATGCATGCTTATGTTAATTTCAATTTTATTATTATAGAGAAAATTCTCGGCAGTTACTCATTTTTTCTTCACATTCTTCCTACAACTTGTTTGCCAAAATTCACACCATGTTCTCCATTTTCAGTATTAGAGTCAAGTAAAAATCTTAGTGCTCAAATCAAAGTAACCACTAGTCAACCTTTTTCTTGTATTGCGTGTCTCTGACTTCGACTCTCCTAGACCTTCACTCCCTTTACGATTGACCTAGTTCACAATCGAGACTTATTCCAGTCGAAAAATCCATTTTTGCTACTAACAAATTGCTCTTTTAAAGTTTGTTATTTTGTTTAGAAAATACAAATTTTATATGTTTGGCGATTTTAAATTTTAAAAAGATATTTTAGTTATACCATACTAAAGCGGCACACTTTTCTTGGGAATATGTAATACTTCCCTAGGTTTTTTAATGAGCCACTTTGGATATAAATACCTTTATAATTACTCCTTCTCCAATTTCAAAGACAAAACCTTATCTCTCTTCTCCAATTGACAATTCACTCATGACTTCTCAACTCATTCTCCATTTGAGTATCACATCAGCTATGACTGCTGCTTTTTCTTCCTCTACGACTATAGCTACTGCCTCACCGTAGTGGCTGCCTCAATGGCTCTTTCTTCTACAAAAGTGACTATTGCGCCTCCAATGGCATCTACAACCGGCGCTTCGTCATCTTCTCTTCCATCAGCCAATGCAACTACTGCTACTCCTTTTTGTCCTCTCAACGAAGATGATGATATAGCAATTATTCCTGCTCCTTAATTGGTGACTGAAGTAGCTGAGTTTTATAATGATGATGGGACTTCGAGAGCCCCTAATCCAAATGTCGAGACTTCTAATATTTAGCGTAGTCAGGTATTTCTTTCATTCTCAGTAAATGGGGTATTACATTCTTTTCTAGGCCTGATAGCTACTTTAGAAAAAATCAAGTCAATTTTTTCATTCTTTTTGCCACCTCTAAAGCACTTACTATTGATTTTTTGTAAAAATATTAGGACCTCATATTTTGCTAGTCGTGTTTTCAGAATTGCTCTTAGTCCCTTAGTTAGGGATTTGAATTCTTACTTTTCGGACTGGATGTCCCGACTTACACTAGTGTATAAATCTGTTTGGAAAGCTATCAATATCTTACATGCTTTGAAATTAACCACCTTTAACCTTTTCTACATAGCTCCTTTACTTAGGGCTAGTTTATACTTTTGGTGTCTTGCTACCAACAATTTTTTATTTTTCATAGGAATTATGGGTCCAACTTTATTGAAAATTTTGACCCTATCTGGCTTGTCGGCTAATGGTGAGTTTGTTTCATGGTTGACCGACTATCCAAAAGATGACTTTGATATCAACTTCGACTCCAATTCCATCACAAGTTTTATTCAAAACAACATGGGTTCTGAGGGAACCTTGTTTCTGACAGTAAGCATGTAGCTTTTCTCCTCCTTTGGCTCAATTCTTTTGTGTTTTGTTTGAAGTCGGTGCAAATTCAGAAAAATAACAACTTGCCTCTGCCATTATCCTTCACCATCAGAAACTCTTTGATCTCCCTTCCTTGATTCCGAGTCAATTATATGAAGTCTTTTCTTTGATTGTTGGTGAAATCCGTCGAGGAGACTCCTCAATTAATCCATTTGGTCCTCTTTTGGTTGTCAATCTTTGGTTAAAATCTGTTCACGAACCTCAATTTCCATCCTTTTCAACTGAGCTTCCTAGCACCCCTATTGATGGTATTCATCTTTCTTAACTTTCCTGGACCAAACCCAAAACTATGTCTACTATAGGTGCTTTTCGACACTTCTTCTGTATTCTCTTTGATATCAAAGTAGACCACAATGTCTCGTATTTTTTTAATCCATTTTCTTTTTTGCCCTAGTGCCATTCCACACCTGAATTCTTTCACCTTCCCTTAGCTAGCAAATCAAGCAATAGTCGATAATTTGTGGGCTAGAATATTAAAAAGAAACTCGTTACCTATTCTCTCTAGTATGTTGCTCGACAATTTGGTTTAGCTTAAGCTTTGCCTTCACCCTTTTCTTTCAATCCTGGGGCTCAATTTATTCATTATGAAGCATTTGAGGTGGAAGATCTGACCAAGATGTTATACCTGAACCATAAAAGGATATCAACTTGGTATCAGCATTTGGATGTTAATCACTGCTTCTTGTTGACTCCAAGTTTTCGTGATTAGTGGTCGAAGTACTTTTATTTACATTGTGCATCTATCAACTAAGCCTTTGCCAATTTTCTCTTTTCTACTATTGTGTAGGTTGTCATTACATCGAAGAAAATCAGAGGTAAACACATCACTAAATTCGTTAAGTTTGAGAAATACTATAAAGTTAAATGGAATTTTAGGAAGGTAAAATGAGTCTTTAATGAGGTTTTAGAGGTACGGAAAAAGAAGAAAGAGGCACACTTTAATAGGTGTCTCGACCACTTTTTCAAAGCTCGCGCTAAAGATCATTTGGCCAAAAGAGAATCTTTTATGCGTTCTTTCAAATTTCCTTTGTTTCCCAATACCCTTTTTGGCCTTGCAGATGGACTTCTTAACCCTCCTAAAGGAGCTTTAGGGGTAATTTATGAACTTCAGAAAAATGATCCAAGGACATGTGGAGTAACTTCGACTAGTCTCGAATATGGTTAAGACGCTCATCATATGGTGAGTGGTCCGACGAAGATCCTTAAATATCTTCCAAGTATTTCATACTCTTTTGGATTGCTTATTCTTGTCAAAATCCCTTATTGTAACTTCTTTCAATGCAGGTGCTCGAATGACTATCATTACTCGAGTTGCTACTGATCCTCTCCAGGTTAAGAAGTCTGGAACTCGGATGAGAATACTGCTCTACCAAGAGCCAAATCTGGCTGTGGTGGTCGAGAAAGAAGTAGGTCTAAGGGTGCAAACCTTATTTCAAATAAATGTAGTCCCATTGACATTTTAATGAATGCTGAACCACAAAAGAAGAGTTGGCCCGCCACTTCTTCCACGATACATGCTTGGTCATTTTTGTGGTTTTTTTTTTCAACTTTCTGCACCATGTACTTGTTTTTCTTATAATAATTATTTTGCAGTCGAGGCAATCTTAGTCAAAGCAATCTCAGAAAGGGACTTATTCTCAAATTACTAATGATGACACCCCCTCTGACCCAGAGGTCGATAAACTTGTTTATGATGAAACAAAAATTCTTCAACCTCAATTGATCCCTTTTCCGATTCCAACTCATAATCCACCCTCAACTACTGCTTTACATACTTCGATGACTTCTCCTATGGTACGTTTTCTATTGATCAAATTCGTCGAGTCAATTCTTCTTTGCTATTGGAGTTGTTTTTCTTTTCAGGCAAGCTACTACCCTCTTCCAAGTGGCGCTGAAACTCACCAAGGTCTAGTCCTACCCATGGGTGGGGATCGATCGCTGCAGCAAGTGTGGTTTCTCATATTCAACCATCGACACAGAAATCTTTCGATCTAGATTACTGTACCTCCGGAGATTTATATTTTGATGATGTCGAATTTAACTTTTTTGAAGCTCGACAGGTATACACTTCTGAAGGAACCAAAGTAGTATCTTCAGGTCTAGAGTTGAGTGCTATCGCTCCACAAGTCAAAGAATCGATCCCTAAGGAATCACTTCACAAAAAGGAAATGGCAGAGGAAGTCACTTCTCCTGCTCTTACAGGCCTCGTCCATCAGATCGTCGAACAAGTCAATATCATTCTTGATTGTCTGAATCACCCTCTAGAGGATATTAATAATGATGGCAATTTAAAGGTTCGACTTATTAATGCTCTAGCTTTCCTTAGTCCCCATATTCCTTCTGACACTCATTTAGCTCTAAGTTCCTTTATCGAAGATGTTTATGTTCATCTATCGAAAATTCAAGATGCTGATGATGAGCTGAATCAGTCAATCAAAGCCTTAGCTAAACATAACACACATTTGAAGAAATGTGAGAAGGCTAGGTCCCAGGTAGGGGTGGAAATAGGCCAAGCCAGGCCAGGCTTTACTCTTAACAGGCCAGGCTTGTAATAGAGTATATTGGCCTAAGCCTGACCTGTAGCCTGGTATAGACTTTTTAACAAGTACTAAGCCTGGCATGAACCCTGTCAATAGGCTTTTTATGGACAATATTGATACAAAATAAAGAGAAAATATCGATAAATAACTATCATCGATTAAAAATAAAAGACAATGTATATTAATATGTTTCCACTTGACTACTTACAAAATATGTAGCATATCAAAATAAAAGACTTCATCAATATCGAAAGTTGTAATAAACCAACTAAACATAGCATCAAATAAAAGCTAATAACTACTTAAATCAAAACAAAGTAAAGGGAATGTTGGACAATTAATCGATTTAACCCTCCAAGCTTAAAAGTGATTTAATCTTCTTGTTCCAACACCTTGAAAAAAAAGCTCACATATTCATATAATTAGATTTTTAAATAATGCAAATGCAACAAATATTTTTTTTATTAGTACAAAAAAGAATGTTCAAAATAAAATTGTGATCAAAATCTTAATATAAATGATATGATACCTCATTTATATATCATGAAAATTCAACTTTATTATTCTAACTACTCACATCATACAAATATCAATGTTCTCACATTTGAAAAGAGAAATATTTTCTATAACATGGATACTTAGTCAAAAAGAGAAATATTAGAAAGTTAATTTATACCTTTGATTTTTTCTTCAAACCATACTTGTGCGAAGCCAATCTCCTCTACAAATGAGAGTTTTAATAGACTCTTGATTCAGTCGAGAACGATATTCATCAATAACTCATCATCCCGCGCTAAATGAAGATTCTGAAGCCACCATTGAGAAAGGAATTGCTAATATGTCTGCTGCCATTTTAGATAAAACCTTAAACTTTAGGCTACTGTTTTCCCATCACTCCAAATTAAAGCACTAAAAGACTTAGAATTACCTTCAGGAATGTAACCACTCTCATCAAGATAAACCTCTAATTCTGATTTTGTTAGATGAATGGCTTCTTTTTCACGAACCATATTTAACATTTCATCAATTTCACTGATTTCAGAATCAACCATATTAGAAGAAGCAACTAGACCATTAGTGTTAACTCCACTTATTGTTGTCTCACCATCATACTTTTCAACATATTCATCATACATTTCTTGTAATGTATTCTTCACTTTATCAATATTTTCAGCAACCACATGCTTAGATTTGTAAATTAAAGGATGATAAACCACTATTTTATGATATATCTTGTGCTTTAATTGAATGATTTTATCAATTCTTCACCCACTTATTCATATGAATTTGCATGGTTTTAAAATTCTTTCCTTGCTTTATGATATATGAGAAAGCATGTTTCCTTTGCTTTAAAAATATTAAATTTAATTATCCTTTATTACCATTCGATGCCGTGATTTGTGTGTTGAGTACTTTCAGGTTTTATAGGGCAGGAATGACTTAAAGGATGGAAAGGAAACATACAAAAATGGAAGGAAAGCATAAATTGGAGTTTTGGAGAAACTAGCAGCGACGCGACCGCGTGGATGACGCGGACACGTGCTTAAGCACAAAGAGCACCGACGCGAGCGCATAGATGATGCGAACGCGTGACTCACAGAACACAACTGACGCAGACGCATGATTAACGCGACCACGTGGAAGAGCAAAACTCCAGATGATGCGACCGCGTGACCCACGCGGACGCGTGACGTGCGCGCTATGCAGATGTGGTAGAAGTCGATCCCAGTGACTTGTAGACCCTTTTTGGCCCAGATCCAAGCCCAGAGAACACAGATTAAAGGCCATAAATTGGGAGAATCCATTGATTCATGGAAATCATCAGATCATAACATATAGTTTGAAGACACATTTTTTCACAATTTGGATGTAGCTTTTAGAAAGAGGTTCTCTCCTCTCTCTTAGGATTAGGATTTCGTTTAAAGGATTTAGGAATATTTTCATTTTCTTCATACAGGTTCAATAATTTATGTTTCTCTTCCACTCTTATTTACTCTGATGCTTTTTATGTGTATTTGACTTATGTTGCCCAATTAGCTTATGGACCATTCATGTTATGATTTTCTTAGTTAATATAATTTGAGGTATTTTAGACTCATGATTATTTGCTCTGTTTATGATTTATTTTCCCTTTTGACTTTGGTTAATTAATTGATAATACTTGAGTTATCAAACTCAGCAGTGGTTGAAATTGGCAGATTGCTAATTAATTTGGATCGCTCTAAAAGTTGACTAAGACTTGAGGATCAATTTAGTTAGTCCACTTGACTTTCCTTTATTTAATAAAGGATAACTAAGTGGGATTAAAACCCAATTCTCATCACATCTAATAAGAATAACTAGGATAGGAATTCCGGTTTTCATACCTTGCCAAGAGATTTACAGTTATTGAATTGTTAATTCATGCAATCCATTTCTCTTGTTCAAAACCCTTTCAAAACCCACAAACACTGTTTTCCATAACCAATAGTAAAACACACTTCCCTGCAATTTCTTAAGAAGATGACCCGAGGTTTGAATACTTCAGTTTATAAATTTTATTGGGTTTGTTACTTGTGACAACTAAAACGTTTGTAAGAAAGAAATTCTTGTCAGTCTAGAAACTATACTTACAACGCAATCATATTTTTATACTTCTTTACCGATAGGAAATCCGTTCTTCAAAATGGTGCCTGATGAGCGGATAATTTATACGCTTTTTGGCATTGTTTTTAGTATGTTTTTAATATGTTTTAGTTAGTTTTTAGTATATTTTTATTAGTTTTTAGTTAAAATTCACTTTTCTGGACTTTACTATGAGTTTGTGTGTTTTTCTGTGATTTCAGGTATTTTCTGGCTGAAATTGAGGGACCTGAGCAAAAATCTGATTCAGAGACTAAAAAGGACTGCAGATGCTGTTGGATTCTGACCTCACTGCACTCGAAGTGGATTTTCTGGAGCTACAGAAGCCCAATTGGCGTGCTCTCAACGGCGTTGGAAAGTAGGCATCCTGGGCTTTCCAGCAATGTATAATAGTCCATACTTTTTCCGAGATTTGATGGCCCAAACCGGCGTTCCAAATCAGCTTCAGAATTCCCAGCGTTAAATGCCGGAACTGGCACAAGAATGGGAGTTAAACGCCCAAACTGGCACAAAAGCTGGCGTTTAACTCCAAGAAAAGTCTCTACACATGAAAGCTTCAATGCTTAGCCCAAGCACACACCAAGTGGGCCCGGAAGTGGATTTTTATGTCATTTACTCATCTCTGTAAACCCTAGGCTACTAGTTCTTTATAAATAAGACCTTTTACTATTGTATTTTCATCTTTGGATCTTTGGATCTTTGGATCTTTGGATCACTTTAGATCTCTAGATCATCTTTGGACGTCTAGTTCTTAGATCATTGGGAGGTTGGCCTCTCGGCCATGCCTAGACCTTGTTCTTATGTATTTTCAACGGTGGAGTTTCTACACACCATAGATTAAGGTGTGGAGCTCTGCTGTACCTCGAGTATTAATGCAATTACTATTGTTCTTCTATTCAATGCAGTTTATTCTTGTTCTAAGATATTCATTTGCACCCAAGAACATGATGAATGTGATGATTATGTGACACTCATCATCATTCTCACTTATGAACGAGTGCCTGACAACCACTTCTGTTCTACAAGCAAACAAGGCTTGAATGTTTATCTCTTGGATCCCTTAATCGGAATCTTTGTGGTATAAGCTAGAATTGATGGCAGCATTCAAGAGAATCCAGAAGGTCTAAC
>NC_029774.3:48280920-48299221 GCF_000817695.3 Arachis duranensis
GGTGCGTTGAACATTTTCACTGAGAGGATGGGAGGTAGCCACTGACAACGGTGAAACCCTACATACAGCTTGCCATGGAAACGAGTAAGAAGGATTGGATGAAGACAATAGGAAAGCAGAGAGACGGAAGGGACAAAGCATCTCCATACGCTTATCTGAAATTCTCACCAATGAATTGCATAAGTATCTCTATCTTTATCTTTCTGTTTTATTCATACATCATCCATAACCATTTGAGTTTGTCTGACTAAGATTTACAAGGTGACCATAGCTTGCTTCATACCAACAATCTCCGTGGGATCGACCCTTACTCGCGTAAGGTTTATTACTTGGACGACCCAGTGCACTTGCTGGTTAGTTGTGCGAAGTTGTGATAAAGAGTTGAGATTGCAATTGAGCGTACCATGTTGATGGCGCCATTGATGATCACAATTTCGTGCACCAGTGCCGTTGCTGGAAAATTGCAAATGTGTACCTTATTATTAGTTATTGTAAATATTTTTCTTTTACTTGTTTATTTGTTTTTGTTTTCCCCTCTTATTTCTGAGAGCTACTATGAATTCTCACCCCTCTCACTTTGAGTTTGGTTCTAATTTTGTTGAAAGAAATGGAAGCTATAACAGGACTATGCATCACGGTCAGAGCAATCAAAGATGGATAGAGCCACGAGGACTTGATCAACCCTTTAGGCAACAACACAGACGACGACCATTATACAATGCATACCAAGCTGATAGATATGGTGGACCCCCGAATAGTTACCAACAAATTCCACCCTGTGCTTATAGACCATCCTCTCAACGTAGCTTTGAACCACCACACTCACAAGTTCCTTTTCGCCATTCACCACCATATGACCCTTATCCACCACAATTCCAATCCAATTACTCCCAAGAACCACCACATTCTTATTATGAACCCTCTCTCCCAACCAATGAACCCTCATACCCACCCCAACCTCCAATAAATGACAAACTTCGTGTTCTTCTTCAAGGGAAAGCGAAGATGCAAAGGGGCGTACTGGAACTCACTACTGCGTTAACCGAGGTAGTAAATATAATAGCTTCTCGATATTTGAACACTCAAAGTACTCCCATGGTTACATGTGGAGAATCGAAAGAAGAGGGTAGCATGAATGAGACACTAGAAACTTCGGTGGACAATGAGAAGCATGGCTTTGTCTTGGAATAAGTGGAAGAAGCCATATTAGTTGTAGAAGAAGAAGTGGTTGAAGATTTAGGAGATGCTGAACCTCCATGGGAATCGAGAACTGTAAAGGATTCCACCGAGATGCTCGGAATGGACGCCAAGGAAGATAGTGCACAACCTCCAAATCATATACCTCGTGAAAAATTGGATGGAACAGACCAAGAAGTTGATTCCATAGGTAGTGATGATCATGAATCAAGCTCTCCTAGTCACGAACTTGCATCCACAACTGAACTCCTTGAACCTGAAGAACCTTATCTCAGTGAGTACGAAGATGATGTCGAGGTAGATTTCTCTCATTCTCCAACTTATGACTTGAGTGACGAGGAAGACATAGAAGACTTTGATCAAGACGCAGTTGCAGTTGGAGAAGTTCGCAAGGAAGTGGAGGAATTCACAGAAGGATACAAGGGAGTAGAGCCTACAGAACCACTGGAAACACCTATCCCAAGGCCATTACCACCCAATACAAACTTCAAGTGGGTAAAATCCTTAGCTTTCACCTTTAATTTTCCACTTGAATATGGTTTACTTGAGACAGATGGCCAGCTTAGAGCTCTATGCGGCTTTAAGAACAAAGGGGAAATGACTCGCACTCAGAGTTGGTATGCAAGGTTCAATGAGGTTTCACACTTCAATTTGAGGCACAAGGATTGGTGTCAAGCTCAATTGTATGGGTCTCGGAAACTGTTTGGTCGCTGCAGTGAGAATTCAAATTGCTCACCACCCAGCTAGAAAATTGCAGATCAAGACAAAGACGGGTGTAGAAGAAAAGTTTGGGATCTTGGAGTCTGTTCTAACCTTCAAAACCCCAGGAGCCTCGAAGCCTATTTGAACCCCCCTAAGGGCTTTACGTACCTTGTTTGGGACCCCGGAGGCTGTTGGCATTCCAAACATTGGTGGAGATTTCTGGATGAATTCAAGCACAGGCCACCAAAACAGGAAGCTCATCACATGTCCAACTTAAGGACTTTAACTAAAAGTGCTAGGTGGGAAACAACCCACCATGGTATGATCGTTTCTTTTCCATTTTAGTTTGTTTTTGAATTTTGAATTTTGATTGAACTTGGAATTTTTGCATGACATTCATTGCATTTTGCATTTTGCATGCTGCATCAAAAAAAAAAGAGAGCACGCGACGCGACAGCGTCGCTGACGCGTCCGCGTCAGAAGTGCATGAGGAAGAAAAGGAAAGTGAATAGAAAGTCACGCAAAAGCATGGCTGGAGGCGTGCCTCTGGCACAAATTGCTCCACGCGACCACGTGCCCCACGCGCTCGCGTCAGTTGCGAAAAATGCCTCCCATGCGTCCGCATCACTCATGCGAACTCGTGGTCCAGAAATCGGCGTAAAGATCCAACACCCAGAAATCTGGGATGGAATCGTGCGACTAGTATGCGTTTAGCACAAATCGGCCCACGCGTCTACGTCCTTGATGCGAACGCGTCACTTGCAAAACACTAATCCTATGCGAAAGCGTGAGCGACGCGTTCGCGTCGCATGGATATTATGGCCCTTAAATGGAGACAGAGAGTTACGCTGAAACGACACTGGAAGTATGTGTCTAGCACAATTTTCAGCGACGCGGTCGCGTGCCCCACAAGTCCGCGTCATCCATCTTTTACCCAACCCACGCGATTGCGTCAACCGCGCGACCGCGTCATTCCAATTCACCCTAGTCACGCGACCGCGTGCCCCACGCGTTCGCGTGGATTTAAATCCACTAATCCCAAGTCACGCGAACCCTAACCTCATCGCGCCCACCATACCCCCCTTTTTTCTCCTTCCCCTTTCTGCAACTCCCTCCTCTGCCACCATCACCACCGCCAACCACCTCCGACCGCCGCACCACCCCCAACCACCTAGACCCCGCTGCGACACCTACCCTCCTCTCTTCTTTCTTTTCTTCCTCTACCACTTCCAACCCTCCCTCTCACCCTCCCCTGCCACTGCCTCCCACCGCGGCCAACCTCCGATGGCCGCCTCCCACCATCGACCACCACCACAACCCCACTACCCTCGCCCCCTTCCTTCCTCTTCCCCTCGCCCAACCTCCAACCCGCCCTGCTCCACCACCGCGACGCCGTGCCCCCAGTGCCACTGCGTCACCACCACCACCTCTCTGTCCTCATCTCTGTTCCTTATATTTGTACTTATACGCACCAGGTTCCACCGAACGCCATTTTTCTTTCTTTTGTAGTTGATTGCATATTTTTCAGTTTATGTTCAATTTAGGATAGTTAAAGATGCATGTTGTAGTGAATTCTAGGTGGTTAGGTCGCTAGGATGTGGTTAGTGGATTTAGGCCTGATAATTGCGCCGTACTTGTTGCTTGCTTTACGTATTCTGTAATTTTAATCTGGTTGTGATTTTTACACTATTCATATGTTGCTCTTTACTGTTTCATGCTGCTGCTACACTGCTCTTTCTTGTTCATGTTATTTGTGTCTATTTGCAGCCTTATTTCAATTCATATGAACTATTTTTTTTGCTGTTTGTTTCCCGGGAATATCCAATTTTAGCCGGAATGCTGCCCAATTTTCTGCAAATTATTTCACTTTTACATTCAGGAATTGGTATTGGCAATTTTCAATTTTGCACTACTTAGCGACATCCAAACCAATTCATGAATGCACGGGCCTGCTTTCTTATTCCTTTCGGTTACCTGGTTAATAAATTGTATTATTGATGATTTGATTTTAATTTTTGCTACTTCTGTATCTATATGAATCATCATTAATACCTTGTTATCCTTGCTTGAATATGAGTGGATTATTCTTTCAATTTGTGAATTTGCTGTTACCTAGGAAATCGTTATCATGCCACTTACTTTAACCTTCTTTTACTAACTCACTGCTTTCACTTTCTAACTTCCTTTTTCACTTATTAACCTTTCTAACTTTCTACCTTCTCTTTTTACCTGCCTACTTTCCCTTTTAACTCAAGGCATGATCACTGTTTTCCCTTATTAACATAAATTCCACTTATCATGTATTTTGGATTATCATTTTTTCAGACTTTTTCACTTGAACACAATCCCGAATGCCCATATATCTGACTCAATTCATGCTTCTCTTGCTCTTTTGCCACTCTATGCTTCTATTACTATTATCCTATTTGCCTACTTATTTTCCTGCTTTTATTCTTCAATTATATCCTGGAATTTTTGTTTTTCAGGATGTCTGACTCTCAAAGCAGAGGAAAGGGCAAAGTAACCACTGGCAAAAGGAAAAGAGGCGAATCCTCTGTATCTATCCTTGGCATCTTACATGATGATTTTTGGCGAGAGAAGAACTTTACCCCGCAGAAAAAAGCTGATCAGTTGGTACCTGCGGCTAACCCACTAAAATTTGCAAACAAATACTGTGAGCTGAAGTACCCAGTTTTTGCCACATCCAGAACCTATACCTGGAAAGGACACTCAGAATTCCAAAAGAACTCTGGCAGTACACTTCATACCAAATTAAACAGAGAGGCTGGTTCTTCCTGGAGAAAAACCTGACTGAGATCAACTCATCCTGGGTCAGGAAATTCTATTGTAACTACTTTTTATCATTCCTGGATGTAGTACAGCTCAGAGGCAAGCAAGTTCTAGTTACTGAGGAAGCAATTGAAGACATCCTCCAGCTCCCACCTAAATCAGATTAGCTAGATGGTTACCAGAAAGCTGAGGAGGATATGAGATTCATGAGGTTTGATTTGGATGCAGTGAAATGGGATATCACTCTTGATCCTACTGTTCCATGGGTCATGGGCAAGAGCACGGTGGTACCCAAGGGAATCAGGCTAATATATCTGAATAATGAGGCTCGGCTGTGGCAACAAATTCTGAGTAACTACGTGATGCCGAGCATTCATGAGACGGAGGTTCCAGCTGCCATGATTACTCTCATCTGGTGTGTGATGACGGGTAAGGACCTCTATCTACCCCGCTTCATCCGGCATTACATGGCCAGGGTCCATGTTAGAGGCACCCTCCCGTTTCCATTCCTAATTACTCAGTTGGGTCGCCGAGCTTAGGTACCTTGGGAGGTTGCTGATGAAAAGCCATCCGCCGCAGACTGCAGGAAGATCATCCCTCACAGTCGGAAGTTTCAGGCTTTAGGCTACCAACCTCCGTTTTTCACTAACTCTATTGAGGCAGCTACATCCTCAGCTGCTCCTTCTGCTTCCACTGCCCCAGCACCACCCACTGCACCTCCACCTGCTCCTGAGCCCGTATATCTTTTGGTGCTCTGACTCTTTGACCGCTTAGACCAGATGGAGCGCCGCCACCAGCAGCACTTTGAGAGATCTGAATGTCGCAACAGGTGACATTGTGAGAGGTCTGAGCGTCACCACAAGTGACGCTATGAGCACTTCAAGCTGATGATCTGATCTGGTGGCGACATCCCCTCCGAGCCCGACACACCATCAGACACATCTGAGGAGGAGGCGGGCGATCATGAGGAGGAGGCACCTATCCAGGCTGAGCAGGGAGGTCCCATGCACACTGTCCGATATCATGAGGAGCACTACCAGGTAGCTGATCCAGACATTCTTCTACAGACAGAGCCTCCACTTCGGCAGACCGCTCCTCCTACACTCACTTAGACCGCAGACCCTCCACCTACCACCGAGACATCGGCAGCCCATCCTTCCGGAGATGACACTTCTTCACACCCATTTTGAGTGAGCATCGAGGACGATGCTATTATTTAAGTGTGGGGAGGTTGCCATCTCTGGCATATTTTTTGGTGAACCACTACAGACTCTTATCTTATTTTGTTCATTTTCTGTATTTTATTTGCACATTTTTTTTTCTCTTTTTTTTGCTTTTGTTGTACTTTTGCATTATGCACTTTGGGCTGTATAGATATCTTGGATATTTTAGCTTAATTTGCACCTTAGTTTACTAGTTATATATTAAGTGGATTAATTAGTATAGTTTACCCTTTTTAGCATATGATAGTTTGTTTTAATTAAAAAATAAAAAGAGTAAGCTAGGAACCATAGATATTAAAACAATCCACACACCTTGTATATATAGAATTACATGTTAGTTAGTTAACAACATTTCTTCAAGGAGAAACACTAAGATTTTAAGGGGCACCTTAAAATATTTACATTGAGTTGAATGAAAACTCTTAATTTCTACTTGCACGACATACATAACTGATATATGATTTATGAGCTTCAGAAGACACAGCCCGTGAGTTTTGAGCTTAATTGTATGGTTACATCAAACCATAAATTTCATTCGTGTGTGTTTCACACTTCTTTTCTATGCTTGCAATCTTTATTTTTGTTTTAATCTATATGTCCAATTATAGAATATAGATGCATACCAAGAGATAATTGAGGCCATTATTTGTATTTATGCCCACTTGTCCCAAATAAACCTACCTTTTATGCCATCCGTGTTAGCCCCTTTGAGCTTTTTAATCCCTGAAGAACTGAAGATTGATGGTTTAGAAGTTATAATAAATTCTCGTTGCAAGTATGGTTTCTAAACCAAGCAATCAACCTTTCTTACAAAAGTTTTGGTTGTCACAATTAGCAAACCCCTTTGGAATTGATAACCGAAGTATTTAAACCTCGGGTCGTCTTCTCAAGAAATTGTAGAAAGGTGTTCTTATTATTGGTTATGCAAAGGTATATTTTGGGTTTTTAAAGGGGTTGAACAAGTAATGTAAAATAACAAGTCGTTAAAATAATAAATAGTAAAGCTCTTGGCAAGGTATGAGAACTGGAAGTCCTATCCTAGTTATCCTTATCAATTGTGATGAGAAACGGATTTTAATTCCACTTGGTTAACCTCTAACTATGAAGGTAAGTTAAGTGAATGAATTAATTTTGATTCCTCAGGTCCTAGTCTTTCCTTAGGAAAGACTAGAGTTATTGGAACTCGAGTTAATTCTTGAAGAATTTCAATTTTCAATCAACAATGAGTTTGATAACTCAAGTGTCTCCAATGACTCAACCAAAGCCAAAAGGGAAAAATCTAAATTAAATTAAAAGCATCAATAACATAAATAGAAGAAGGCAATCAAATTACGTTTAAACATAAATTCAATTTAACATGAAAGAGTTCATAAATTAAATTGGAAAAATAAATAAAAGGAATAATAAACCTGGAACTCAGAAGAGATTGTAAGTTGAAATAATAATAAACCCTAATTTCTAAAAATCCTAATTCTAATCCTAATCCTAAGAGAGAGGAGAGAACCTCTCTCTCTAAAAACTACATCTAAAATTATGAAAAGTGTGTTATGAATGAATTGATATCCTGAGTCTCTGCATGTTCCCAGACTTTAATCTGTGTTTCTGGGCCAAAAACTGGGTTGAAATGCGGCCCAGAATCTGTGCCAGCGACTTTTGTAATTCTGCAGATCGCGCTCATCACGCGTCCGCGTCGTCCATGCGTTTGCGTCACTCAGCATTTCTCGTACCACGCGTGCGCGTCGTCCACGCTTTCGTGTCGTTCGTGCAGCTTCCAATCCGTGCGGTCGCATCAGGCACGCGAGCGCGTCACGGTAATTCCTTCTATTTCGCACGGTCGCGTGAGCCATGCGACCGCGTGACTTCTCGCTGGTCATCTCCTCAATTTCTTCTGTTCCTTACATTTTTGCATGCTTCCTCTTCATTCCTTGCGCCATTCCTGCCCTATGAAGCCTGAAACACTTAATATACAGATCATGGCATCGAATGGTACGTAGGAAGATAAAAATATACAACAAAAAGGTCTTTAGGAAGCAAGTTATTAATCATAGGATATTTTTAGGAAGGAATTGTAAATACATGCAAATCATATGAATAAGTGGATGAAAAGCTTGATAAACCCACTCAATAAAACAAAATATAAACCATAAAATAGTGGTTTATCAACCTCCCCACACTTAAACATTAGCATGTCCTCATGCTAAGCTCAAGGAGACAAAATAAATGAGTAAGGAAAAGCAGGACTCATCCAATGTAACCTATGAATGTGAATGCAACCACATGCTAAAATGATTCTACCTACTTGGTGAAAAAGTAAATAAATCTTTCAAGAATAAATATGAGCTGGATTTCACTAATTCAAGTCACAAAATACAATACAAATAATTTTCAAGAAGAAGATAGCTCATGAAAGCAGGGAACATAGAATTAAGCACTGAACCCTTACTGGTAGTGTATATCATTCTAATTCTCAAGTGTCTAGGGTCAATTCTCTCAATTCTCTACTAATCCTGCTTTCTTTAGCTTGCTCTTCATCTAACAATCAACAAAAATTTAATGCACCAATACACAAATCAAGAGGTCTTTTAAGGGTTGTAATGGGGTTAGGGTCAAGGTAGGATTGTATTTGGCCAAGTGGACTAAAATCTGAATCCTTAATTAACATAAACTTTTCCCACCTAACTTAAGACAATCCATATAATCACAATACAAGATCTAACTTCCCATTAACTATGTTTTCCACATATTCATGCATCCTAAATTTGAGTTCAGTACATATGCATTGATACCAACACTTACTTTGGGGCATTTTGTCCCATTTTATTATTTGCTTTTTTTCTTTTTCACTTTCTTTCTTTTTATTTTTCTCTTCTTTTTTATTATTTTTCTTTTATTTTTTTCTCAATGCATGTGATTAAAGTATTGAATGCAATAATATGTGCTCAACTATTATTTTGCACATTTTCACTAAAATATACAACACCCAATTACTCAAACCAAATATTTTCAAATCCAACTTCCCCACACTTAAATCGTGAGCACTTTTACTAGTCTAAGCTAACTAAGGATTCAAATTAAGGACATTATTGTTTTCCGCTTAGAGTTAGTAATGAGCTAAAGTAAAGAACAAATGGGTAAAATAGGCTCAAATTGGTTTGCAAAGGATAATGGAAGGGTAAGGCCATATGGGTATGTAAGCTTAGTGAAACAAGGCCCCAATCATATAAGTGCATGCATACATCAAATAGTGGAAATATAGAATTAAGCAAGACAAAGATCACAATTTTAGAGAGAAAAACACACAAAAATAAAATATATTGTTTGATAAAATGCAACCAATCAAATAGGCTCAAAATCTCACTGGTTTTGTGTGGTCGAGCTCTAAACCATGTTCCAGTATAATATTTCTTCAAACAAGTTCAATAAAAATTTTAATTCAAATTAGTGAAATGCTATAAAAAAGTTTCTTGAAAAAGAAATTATTACTTCAACCAAGTGGTAAAATATGCACAAAATCAAACAAACATGCAAATGCAACAACTATTTTAGCAAAGAAAATTTAAACATTGGTGTTGAGATAGGAAGGTACTAACCCACGGAGATCGGTATCGACCTCTCCACACTTAAAGATTGCACCGTCCTCGGTGCATGCTGAGATGTGCAGGTGGACGGGTGGTTCCAACTGATGCTTTTCTTCAAGGATTGAGCAGATAGACTTGTTTGTCTCCCTTTTTAGAAGTTTCTTCCTTTTTTTTCGTCTTTGTTGACCAGCCTGAAAGAAGAGAAAAAGAAGAACAATAACCCAGAAATAAAGATAAGAAAGCAAATAAAACATGGTTGGGTTAATGCCAAATAATGAGGGTCTCAATGACATGGCAGCTACAACATGCAAGTGAGAAAATAGTAGAAGTACATGGCAAAGCAAGAGTGCAAAAATTTGCAACAATGGGGAAGAGAGTGTGGGTAGGGAGAGATAATATAAATTTATGTCAATGCAAAAGTAATACAGGTATAAAATATTGGCATTGATTTAAATAATATTACCTAACCAGAATAAAACAGGTCACTAAGCACCCATAATAAATCAAGAGAAGATGCAACAGTTAAATAAGAAAATTTTAACACCAAAGGAAAAATAATGATTTTAAAAAAGAAAATAAAAATGTGCACAAAATTAAGATACAATGAATGAAATATGAAAATAAATAAAATGAAAGATAAGAAGAATGATAAGGGAAAGAAGGCAAGAAAGAAGTAAGGAAGAAGAGAGGGACGAAAAATTAGGATTGTGGGAGAAAAGATAAGATATTTTGGCAATGTAGGGTAAGCTGTGCGGCGCAAGCGACGCGGACGCGTCGGGGACGCGGTCGCGCGACTTGTGCTTAAATTAATCGACGCGGTCGCGTCGGTCACGCGGACGCGTGATGCATTTTGTGCTACTGGTGCGAGGGCAGCCTCGCGCTCGCACTACTCTCTGTTCAAAATTCATTATTGCCAAATTCCAGGGTGACATAGTCGCGTGGTCGACGTGATCGCGTGAGTGGCCATTATAAGGATATGACGCGGACGCATCAGCCATGCGTCCACGCGGTAAGGCTTGCGTGTTCAGCACCAATCCAGCACAACTTTCAGTCCTGCACTCTTTCTTACGTCGAATTGCAGGTCACGCATTCACGTGGGTGACGCGGACGCGTGGGAGGCATTTTTCCCACATGATGCGGACGCGTCAGTGATGCGGTCACGTGGAATGATTTGTGCCAAAGGCACGCCTCCAGCCACACTCCTGCATGACTCTCTGTTCGATTTATTTTCATCCCAATGCACATGCGACGCGGACGCGTCTGCGACGCTGGCGCGTCGTGTGCGATTCCCTCTTTTTTTTAACATGCAAAAATGCAGAATGCAATGCTAATGCGGATGTTATGAATAATTCCAGGTTCAATAAAATAAAATAGAATAAAATAAAACTTAAAAACAAACAAAACAAAATAGAATTAAATTGAAAAAGAACGATCATACCATGGTGGGTTGTCTCCCACCTAGCACTTTTAGTTAAAGTCCTTAAGTTGGACATTTGGTGAGCTCCCTGTTATGGTGGCTTGCACTTGAATTCATCCAGGAATCTCCACCAATGTTTGCGAATCCAATATCCTCCAGGATCCCAAACTTTGTTTCTACACCCGTCTTTGTCTTGATCTACATCTTTTCAGCCGGGTGGTGAGTAGTCTGAATTCGTACTGTAGTGACCAAACAGCTTCCGAGATCCTTTCAATTGAGCTTGACACCAATCATTGCACCTTAAATTGAAGTGCGAAGCCTCATTGAAACTTGTACACCAACTCTGAGTGCGAGTCATTTCCCTTCTACTCTCAAAGCCGTAAAGAGCTCTAAGCTGGCCATCTGTTTCAAGTAAACCATATTCAATTGGAAAAGTAAAGATAAAAGCTAAGGATTTTACCCACTTGAGGTTTGTATTGGGTGGTAGTGGCCTTGGATAGGTGTTTCCAGTGGTTCTGCAAGCTCTACTCCCTTGTGGTCTTTTGTGAATTCCTCCACTTCTTTGTAAACTTTTTCCATTCCAGCCATGTCCTGGTCAAAGTCTTCCATATCTTCCTCATCACTTGAGTCATAATTAGGAGGTTGAGAAAAGTCGACCTATGCATTATCTTCGTATTTGCTAGGGGAAGATTCTTCTGTCTCAAAGAATTCACTTGCGGATGCAAGTTCATTAATAGGAAGACTTGACTGGTGACTATCATCATCAAGAAAACATGCATCTTGGGTTATTCCGTCTAGTTCTTCATAAGATATCTGTATTGGAGGCTGTGCAAAATCCTCTTTAGCGTCAATTGTAACATTCTTGATGGAATTCTCCACAACTCTGGATTCCTGCGGAGGTTCGGCATCTCCTAAATATTCAACCAACTCTTCTTCTTCTACAATGACAGCGTCCTCTACTTGTTACAGTATGAAGTTATGCTCTATGCTGTCCACTAGAGTTTCTAGCGTCTTCTTTATGCTGCGTTCTTCATTAGATTCTCCACATGAAGCCATGGAAGTCTGTTGAGTGACTGAACGTCTGGAAGATAATTGATTTATTACTTACTTCAGTTGATGAAGGGTTGCATTAAATTAGTTTACTGATTCTTCGAAGCGAACCTGTGATTCTTGGCTTGATGGATATGGACATGGTGCATAGGGGAGTGGTGGTTCTTGGGAGTGATTGGATTGGCGTTGGGGCAGATAAGGATCATATAGTGGCGAATGGTGGAAAGAAGCTTGTGAGTATGGTGGGTTGAGGTTGTGTTGAAAGGATGGTCTCTGAGCATAGGGTGGGGCTTGTTCGTAGCTACAAGGCGGTCCACCATATCTATCAGCTTGGTATGCATTGTAGAATAGTCTCTGTCCATGATATCTAGGAGGGTGTTGTTGCCTAAAGGGGTTATCAGATCCTCTTGGCTCCATCCATCTTTGATTGCTTAGACCTTGATGCATAGTCCTGTTATAGCTTCCATTCCTTGCAACAAAATTAGAACCAAACTCAAAGCGAGAGGGGTGAGAATTCATAGTAGTTATCAGAAATGAGGAGGGAAGAGAAGAAACAAATAAACAAGTAAAAGAAAAATATTTACAATAATCAATAATAAGGCACACGTTTGCAATTCCCCGGCAACGACGCCATTTTGAAGAACTGAATATTGATGGTTTAGAAGTTATAATAAATTCTCGTTGCAAGTATAGTTTCTAAACCAAGCAATCAACCTTTCTTACAAAAGTTTTGGTTGTCACAATTAACAAACCCCTTTGGAATTGATAACCAAAGTATTTAAACCTCGGGTCGTCTTCTCAAGGAATTGCAGGGAGGTGTTCTTATTATTGATTATGCAAAGGTATATTTAGGGATTTTTAAAAGGGTTGAACAAGTAATGTAAAATAACAAGTCGTTAAAATAATAAATAGTAAAGCTCTTGGCAAGGTATGAGAACTGGAGGTCCTATCCTAGTTATCCTTATCAATTGTGATGAGAATTGGATTTTAATCCCACTTGGTTAACCTCTAACTATGAAGGTAAGTTAAGTGAATGAATTAATTTTGATTCCTCAGGTCCTAGTCTTTCCTTAGGAAAGACTAGAGTTATTGGAACTCGAGTTAATTCTTGAAGAATTTCAATTTTCAATCAACAATGAGTTTGATAACTCAAGTGTCTCCAATGACTCAACCAAAGCCAAAAGGGAAAAATCTAAATTAAATTAAAAGCATCAATAACATAAATAGAAGAAGGCAATAAAATTATGTTTAAACATAAATTCAAATTTAACATGAAAGAGTTCATAAATTAAATTGGAAAAATAAATAAAAGGAATAATAAACCTGGAACTCAGAAGAGATTGTAAGTTGAAATAATAATAAACCCTAATTTCTAAAAATCCAAATTCTAATCCTAATCCTAAGAGAGAGGAGAGAACCTCTCTCTCTAAAAACTACATCTAAAATTATGAAAAGTGTGTTATGAATGAATTGATATCCTGAGTCTCTGCATGTTCCCAGACTTTAATCTGTGTTTCTGGGCCGAAAACTGGGTTGAAATGCGGCCCGGAATCTGTGCCAGCGACTTCTATAATTCTGCAGATCGCGCTCATCACGCGTCCGCGTCATCCACGCGTTTGCGTCACTCAGCATTTCTCGTACCACGCGTGCGCGTCGTCCACGCTTTAACGTCGTTCGTGCAGCTTCCAATCCGCGCGGTCGCGTCAGGCACGCGAGCGCGTCACGGTAATTCCTTCTATTTCGTGCGGTCACGTGAGTCATGCGACCGCGTGACTTCTCGCTGGTCATCTCCTCAATTCCTTCTGTTCCTTCCATTTTTGCATGCTTCCTCTTCATTCCTTATGCCATTCCTGCCCTATGAAGCCTGAAACACTTAATATACAGATCACGGCATCGAATGGTACGTAGGAAGATAAAAATATACAACAAAAAGGTCTTTAGGAAGCAAGTTATTAATCATAGGATATTTTTAGGAAGGAATTGTAAATACATGCAAATCATATGAATAAGTGGATGAAAAGCTTGATAAACCCACTCAATAAAACACAATATAAACCATAAAATAGTGGTTTATCAATCCCCCTTCATTTTATAACCACATTTCTAGCCTTAAGCAGAAAAACAAAATTAAAAAAAATCCCAAGTTGAATCCTTGGTTAGCTTAAGATATATATTGTGTATAATTTAAGTGTGGAAAACTTTATGGGAATATGGAATGATAGAAAAAAGTAGGGAATTAAATTGAATAATTAAAATTTGGGAAGCATGCTCATGTGAAATCAGAATAATTAAATTACCATGTGCATTAAAAAAATTTACAAATCAATGCACATGGGACAAAAGTAAAAAATAAAACGTATGAGCATGTAACACAAAAGTGGAAAGATTTGGGTAGCTAGGTGAAGAATTATGAAATTATACATGTATATGTTAGGTGAGATCTTAGACTAGTCAAGGATTCACTTTGTTAGCTCACTTAGCCTTATATATACATCCTTACCCTTACCTCAGCCCCATTACAACCTAGGAAAAGACCTCATGATTTTTGTATGTCTATATTCAATAATTGTTGATTGATTAGAGAAAAAAAATAAAGTTTTAGAAAGTATGACTAGAAAAGAAGAGAGTGATTAACCCCAAACACTGAGTGACTAGAGAGTAAAGAAATAATCCAGTGAGGGTTCAATAGCTCATTCTCATATGTCCATGTTTAATTATCAATTGTTTTGTGATGAGCGGATAATTTATACGTTTTTTAGCATTGTTTTTAGCTAGTTTTTAGTAGGATCTAGCTACTTTTAGGGATTTTTTCATTAGTTTTTATGCTAAATTCACATTTCTAGACTTTACTAGGAGTGGCTGAAATTGAGGGACCTGAGCAAAACTCTGATAAGGAGGCTGACAAAGGACTGCTGATGCTGTTGGAATCTGACCTCCTGCATTCGAAATGGATTTTCTGGAGCTACAAAACTCCAAATGGCTCGGTCTTAACGGCGTTGGAAAGTAGACATCCAGAGCTTTCCAGAAATATATAATAGTCCATACTTTATTCGTGATTAGACGACGTAAACTGGTGCTCAACGCCAGTTCCATGCTGCATTCTGGAGTAAAACGCCAGAAACACGTCACGAACCAGAGTTGAACGCCAAAAATACGTTACAACTTGGTGTTCAACTCCAAAAGAAGCCTCAGCTAGTGTAAAGTTCAGGCTCAGCCCAAGCACACACCAAGTGGGCCCCGTAAGTGGATTTTTGCATCAATCAATTACTTTTGTAAACCCTAGTAGCTAGTCTAGTATAAATAGGACTTTTTACTATTGTATTAAGTGTCTTTTGATTGATCTTTAATCAGTGTATGCGATTTTAGACCTTCATGGGGGCTGGCCACTCGGCCATGCCTGGACTACTTTCACTTATGTATTTTCAATGGTGGAGTTTTTACACACCATAGATCAAGGGTGTGGAGCTCTGCTGTAACTCGAGTTTTAATGCAATTACTACTATTTTCTATTCAATTCTGCTTGTTTTTATTCTAAGATATTCGTTGCACTTCAACATGATGAATGTGATGATCCGTAACACTCATCATCATTCTCACCTATGAATGCGTGACTGACAACCACTTCCGTTCTACCTTAGACCGGGCGCATATCTCTTGGATTCCTTTATCAGAATCTTCGTAGTATAAGCTAGATTGATGGCGGCATTCATGAGAATTCGGAAATTATAAACTTTGTCTGTGGTATTCCGAGTAGGATTCAGGGATTGAATGACTGTGACGAGCTTCAAACTCGCGATTGTTGGGCGTGATGACAAACACAAAAGAATCAAGGGATTCTATTCCAATATGATCGAGAACCGACAGATGATTAGTGATGAGCGGATAATTTATACTCATTTTGGCATTGTTTTTAGGTAGTTTTTAGTAAGTTCAAGCTACTTTTAGGGATGTTTTCATTAGTTTTTATGTTAAATTCACATTTCTGGACTTTACTATGAGTTTGTGTATTTTTCTGTGATTTCAGGTAATTTCTGGCTGAAATTGAGGGACTTGAGCAAAACTCTGAAAAAGGCTGACAAAAGGACTGCTGATGCTGTTGGAATCTGACCTCCCTGCACTCAAAATGGATTTTCTGGAGCTACCGAACTCCAATTGACGCGCTCTCAACGGCGTTGGAAAGTAGACATCCAGAGATTTCTAGAAATATATAATAGTTTATACTTTATAGGATAATTTACTATTGTATTAGACATCTTTGGTCTCAGTTTTGTTTTATTCTTCATCTTAGGAGGCTATTGATCACATTTTAGGGGGCTGGCCATTCGGCCATGCCTGAACCTTTTACTTATGTATTTTCAACAGTGGAGTTTCTGCACACCATAGATTAAGGGTGTGGAGCTCTGCTGTACCTCAAATTTCAATACAATTACTATTACTTTCTATTCAATTCTCTTTTTTTCTTATTCCAAGATATACGTTGCACAACACTTTGATGAATGTGATGATCCGTGACACTCATCATCATTCTCACCTATGAACGTGCGTGACTGACAACCACTTCCGTTCTACTCTAGGCCGGGCGCATATCTCTTAGATTATCCAACAGAATCTTCATGGTATAAGCTAGATAGATGGCGGCATTCATGGGGATCCGGAAAGTCTAACCTTGTCTGTGGTATTCCGAGTAGGATTCCGGTATTGAATGACTGTGACGAGCTTCAAACTCCTGAAGGCTGGGCGTTAGTGACAGACGCAAAAGAATCAAGGGATTCTACTCCAACCTGATTGAGAACCGACAGATGATTAGCTGTGCTGTGACAGAGCATTTGGACCATTTTCACTGAGAGATGGGATGTAGCTATCAACAAGGGTGATGCCTCCAGACGATTAGCCGTGCAGTGACAACGCATAGGACCATTTTCCCGAGAGGATTAAAAGTAGCCATTGATGATGGTGATGCCCTACATACAGCTTGCCATGGAAAGGAGTAGGAAGGATTGGATGAATGTAATAAAAAAGTATAGATTCGAGAGGAGCACAACATCTCCATACGCCTATCTGAAATTCCCACTATTGATTTACATAAGTATTTCTATCCCTTTTTATTTTCTATTTATTATTAATTTTCGAAACCTATGACCATTTAATCTGCCTAACTGAGATTTACAAGGTGACCATAGCTTGCTTCATACCAACAATCTCTGTGGGATCGACCCTTACTCACGTAAGGTATTACTTGGATGACCCAGTACACTTGCTGGTTAAGTTGAACGGAGTTGTGAGCTTCTCTAACAGTGCCTGGAACTCTTGTATCACAATTTCGTCCACCAAGTTTTTGGCGTTGTTGCCGGGGATTGTTCGAGTATGGACAACTGACGGTTCATCTTGTTGCTCAGATTAGGTAATTTTCTTTTCAAAAATCTTTTTTTTTAAATTTTTCTTTTATTTTATGTTTTTTTTCCAAACTTTATTTTCGAAAATTTTTTATAAAAATCCAAAAAAATCATAAAATCATAAAAATCAAAAATATTTTGTGTTCTTCTTTGAGTCTTGAGTCAATTTTTAAGTTTGGTGTCAATTGCATGCTTTAAAAATTTTTCTTGCATTTTTCGAAAATTCCATGCATTCATAGTGTTCTTCATGATCTTCAAGTTGTTCTTGGTAAGTCCTCTTGTTTGATCTTGATGTTTTCTTGTTTTGTGTTGTTTGTTGTTTTTCATATGCATTTTTTGTTTGTTAGAGTCCATGCATTAAAGATTTCTAAGTTTGGTGTCTTGCATATTTTCTCTGCATCAAAAATTTTTCAAAAATATGTTCTTGATGTTCATCATGATCTTCAAAGTGTTCTTGGTGTTCATCTTGACATTCATAGTGTTCTTGCATGCATCTTGTGTTTTGATCCAAAATTTTCATGTTTTGGGTCATGTTTGTGTTTTTCTCTCTCATAATTAAAAATTCAAAAAAATAAAAAAATATCTTTTCCTTATTTTTCTCATAATTTTCGAAATTTTGAGTTGACTTAGTCAAAAATTTTTAAAATTAGTTATTTCTTACAAGTCAAGTCAAATTTTCAAAATTTAAAAATCTTATCTTTTCAAAATCTTTTTAAAAAATCATATCTTTTCAATTTTATCTTTGTTTTTCGAAAATTTTCAAAAATCTTTTTTTTAAAATTATTTTCAAAATCTTTTTTATCTTTATATCATATTTTCAAAATTACACTAACAATTAATGTGATTGATTCAAAAATTTGAAGTTTGTTACTTTTTTGTTAAGAAAGGATCAATCTTTAAATTCTAGAATCATATCTTGTAGTTACTTGTTAGTTAAGTAATTAATTTTAA
>NC_029774.3:48299399-48300107 GCF_000817695.3 Arachis duranensis
AATTTGATTTTAATATCTTTTTCAACTAACTCTTTGACTTTGTGTTTGTTTCTTATCTTTTTCAAAACCACCTAACTACTTCTACCTCTCTAATTTTCAAACATATCTCATCTCTTTTTCAAAAAATTCTTTTTTTGTTTTAAATTTTAATTTTAACCTTATCTTATCTCTAATTTTCGAAAATTACTAACCCCTTTTCAAAATTATTTTCGAAATTTTCTATCTCTTCTCTCTTATTCTATTTAATTATTTAAATTACTAACACTTCTCTTCACCTCTCTCCATCTAAATATCCGAACCCACTCTTCTACATTCTTCTCCCCTTTCTTTTTCTACTAACATAAAGGAATCTCTATACTGTGACATAGAGGATTCCTCTTCCTTTCTTGTTTTCTTCTCTTTCATATGAGCAAGAACAAGGAAAAAGGCACTCTTGTTGAAATAGATCCTGAACCTGAAAGGACTTTGAAGAGAAAACTCAGAGAAGCTAGATTACAACAATCTAAAGGTAACCTTTCAGAAATATTAGAGCAAGAGAAGGAGATGGCAGCCGAAAATAATAATAATGCAAGGAGAATGCTTGGTGACTTCACAAAGCCAACGTCCAAATTTGATGGAAAAAGCATCTCCATTCCTGCCATTGGAGCCAATAACTTTGAGCTGAAACCTCAGCTAGTTGCCTTAATGCAACAAAACTGCAAGTTTTAT
>NC_029774.3:48301792-48302398 GCF_000817695.3 Arachis duranensis
ACCTTGTGTTTAAGGCACATGGCCATCCCTCTGTGACAAAAGAGAGTGAGCACAAAGAGCTTCTCTCAGTTCAGAGTCAAGAAGAGCCCCCACAGTCAAACTCTAAGTTTGGTGTTGGGAGGCCACAACCAAACTTTAAGTTTGGTGCTAAGACCCCATATCCAAACTCTAAGTTTGGTGTTGAGACTATACAACATTGACTTGATCACCTTTATGGCTCCATGAGAGCCACTGTCAAGCTATTGACATTAAAGAAGCGCTTATTGGGAGGCAACCCAATTTTATTTATCTTATTTTCTTTTATTGTTATTTTGTGTTTTATTAGGTACATGATCATGAGGAGTCACGAAAAAAATATAAAAATCAAAAACAGGATCAAAAACAGCAGAAGAAAAAAATCACACCCTGGAGGAAGTACAGACTGGCGTTCAACGCCAGTAAGGAGCATCTGGCTGGCGTTCAACGCCAGAACAGAGCATGAAACTGGCGTTGAACGCCAGAAACAAGCAACATTCTGGCGCTAAACGCCAGGAATGTGCCTAGAGGAAAAGCTGGCGCTGAACGCCAGTAACAAGCATGAAACTGGCGTTCAACGCCAGAAACATG
>NC_029774.3:48302479-48303715 GCF_000817695.3 Arachis duranensis
CAAAGGCATTTTACATGCCTATTTGGTGCAGGGATGGAATTCCTTGACACTTCAGGATAGGGATGGAATTCCTTGACACCTCAGGATCTGTGGACCCCACAGGATCCCCACCTAACATATTCCCACCTTACCTCCTAATTCTATTTTACTCTTCCCCATGTCACACTTCCCAAAACCCTCTACCAATCACCTCAAACCCTCTTCCCAATCACCCCCTTCACCACTCACATCCATCCACTCTTCCCCATAAACCCCACCTACCTTCCTAATTCAAATTCTCTTTCCCACCCAATCCCACCCTATATGGCCAAAACTTCACTCTCCCCTCTCCCTCTATATACCCTTCCTTTCTACTTCATTTTCACACAACACAACCCCCTTTTCTTCACCTTGGCCGAACCTACACTTCCCCTTCTCCTCCATATTCTCTTCTTCTTCTTCTTTTCTTCTTTCTTCTATTGCTCGAGGACGAGCAATATTTTAAGTTTGGTGTGGTCAAAGCATAATCTTTTTTGTTTTCCATTACCATCAATGGCACCTAAGGCCGGAGAATCCTCTAGCATAACCATTAATGGCACCTAAGGCCAGAGAAACCTCTAGAAAAGGGAAAGGGAAGACAAAAGCTTCCACCTCCGAGTCATGGGAGATGGAAAGATTCATCTCCAAATCCCATCAAGACCACTTCTATGATGTTGTTGCCAAGAAGAAGGTGATCCCTGAGGTCCCTTTCAAGCTCAAGAAAAATGAGTATCCGGAGATCCGACATGAGATCCGAAGGAGAGGTTGGGAAGTCCTAACCAACCCCATTCAACAAGTCAGAATCTTAATGGTTCAAGAGTTCAATGCCAATGCATGGATCACTAGGAACCATGATCAAAGTATGAACCCGAATCCAAAGAATTATCTCACAATGGTTCGGGGGAAATACTTAGATTTTAGTCCGGAAAATGTGAGGTTGGCGTTTCACCTGCCCATGATGCAAGGAGATGAACGCCCCTACACTAGAAGGGTCAACTTTAATCAAAGGTTGGACCAAGTCCTTATGGACATATGTGTGGAAGGAGCTCAATGGAAAAGAGACTCCAAAGGCAAGCCAGTTCAACTAAGAAGACTGGACCTCAAGCCTGTGGCTAGAGGATGGTTGGAGTTCATTCAACGCTCCATCATTCCCACTAGCAACCGATCTGAAGTTACTGTGGATCGGGCCATCATGATTCATAGCATCATGATTGGAGA
>NC_029774.3:48305109-48305878 GCF_000817695.3 Arachis duranensis
GGCTGAAATTGAGGGACTTGAGCAAAACTCTAAAAAAAGGCTGACAAAAGGACTGCTGATGCTGTTGGAATCTGACCTCCCTGCACTCAAAATGGATTTTCTAGAGCTACAGAACTCCAATTGGCGCGCTCTCAACAGCGTTGAAAAGTAGACATCCAGAGATTTCTAGAAATATATAATAGTTTATACTTTATTCGGAAATTGACGACGTAACTTAGCGTTGAACGCCAAGTACATGCTGCTGTCTGGAGTTAAACGCCAGAAACACGTCATGATCCAGAGTTGAACGCCCAAAACACGCTATAACTTGGGGTTCAACTCCAAGAAAAGCCTCAGCTCGTGGATAGATCAAGCTCAGCCCAAGCATACACCAAGTGGGCCCCAGAAGTGGATTTATGCATCAATTACTTACTCATGTAAACCCTAGTAGCTAGTCTAGTATAAATAGGATAATTTACTATTGTATTACACATCTTTGGTCTTAGTTTTGTTTTATTCTTCATCTTAGGAGGCTATTGATCATGTTTTAGGGGGCTGGCCATTCGGCCATGCCTGAACCTTTCACTTATGTATTTTCAACAGTGGAGTTTCTGCACACCATAGATTAAGGGTGTGGAGCTCTGCTGTACCTCAAATTTCAATACAATTACTATTACTTTCTATTCAATTCTCTTTTATTCTTATTCCAAGATATACGTTGCACAACACTTTGATGAATGTGATGATTCGTGACACTCATCATCATTCTCACCTATGAACGTGCGTAACT
>NC_029774.3:48305947-48311705 GCF_000817695.3 Arachis duranensis
ATCCCGGGAATCTGGAAAGTCTAACCTTGTCTGTGGTATTCCGAGTAGGATTCCGGTATTGAATGGCTGTGACGAGCTTCAAACTCCTGAAGGCTGGGCGTGATGACAAACGCAAAAGAATCAATGGATTCTACTCCAACCTGATTGAGAACCGACAGATGATTAGCTGTGCTGTGACAGAGCATTTGGACCATTTTCACTGAGAGGATGGGATGTAGCTATCAACAAGGGTGATGCCTCCAGATGATTAGCCGTGCAGTGACAGTGCATAAGACCATTTTCCCGAGAGGATTAAAAGTAGCCATTGATGATGGTGATGCCCTACATACAGCTTGCCATGGAAAGGAGTAGGAAGGATTGGATGAATGTAATAAAAAAGTAGAGATTCGAGAGGAGCACAACATCTCCATACGCCTATCTGAAATTCTCACTATTGATTTACATAAGTATTTCTATCCCTTTTTATTTTCTATTTATTATTAATTTTCGAAACCCATGACCATTTAATCTGCCTAACTGAGATTTACAAGGTGACCATAGCTTGCTTCATACCAACAATCTCTGTGGGATCGACCCTTACTCACGTAAGGTATTACTTGGATGACCCAGTACACTTGCTGGTTAAGTTGAACGGAGTTGTGAGCTTCTCTAACAGTGCCTGGAACTCTTGTATCACAATTTCGTCCACCAATTAGCCATGCTGTGACAGAGCATTTGGACCTTTTTCACTGAGAGGATGGGATGTAGCCATTGACAACGGTGATGCCCTACATACAGCTTGCCATGGAAAGGAATAAGAAGGATTGAAGGAAGACAGTAGAGAAAGCAGAGATCCAACAGGGACAAGCACCTTCACACACTTATCTGAAATTCCCACCATTGAATTACATGAGTAACTCTATCTTTATTTTCTGTTTTATTTATTAGTCGAAAACTCCATAACATTTACTATTCGCCTAACTGAGATTTACAAGATGACCATAGCTTGCTTCATACCAACAATCTCCGTGGGATCGACCCTTACTCACGTAAGGTATTACTTGGACGACACAGTGCACTTGCTGGTTAGTTGTGCGGAGTTGTGACTAAGTGTGATTCACGTTGAGAGCGCTACCAAGTTTTTGGTGCCATTATTGGTGATCACAATTTCGTGCACCAAGTTTTTGGCGCCGTTGTCGGGGATTGTTCGAGTTTGGACAACTGACGGTTCATCTTGTTGCTCAGATTAGGTAATTTTCTTTTTTTATTTTCTTTTCAAAAAGTTTTCAAAAATATTTTTCAAAATTTTCCTTTAATTTTCGAAAAATCCTTCAGAGTTTTTAAGAATGAATTCTAGAGTTTCAAAATGGTATGCTGAAGCTTGGCTGGCCATCAAGCTTTAGACTAACCTGGTATGATTCCTGGGATTTTGATTGAGGACTTTGAATTCATTACTTCCTTTTTCCTATATGTTTTCGAAAAAAATAATAAATAAAATAAAATCCAAAAAATTAATAAAATTATAAAAAAGTCAAAAATATTTTTGTGTTTCTTGTTTGAGTCTTGTGTCATGTTTTATGTTTCGTGTCAATTGCATATTCATTTTGTTCTTGCAATTTTCGAAAATTCATGCAATCATAGTGTTCTTCATGATCTTCAAGTTGTTCTTGGTAAGTCTTCTTGTTTGATCTTGATGTTTTCTTGTTTTGTGTCTTTTACTGTTTTTCATGTGCATCTTTGCATTCATATTGTCTAAGCATTAAAGATTTCTATGTTTGGTGTCTTGCATGTTTTCTTTGCATCAAAATTTTTTTCAAAAATATGTTCTTGATGTTCATCATGATATTTAAAGTGTTCTTGGTGTTCATCTTGACATTCATAGTGTTCTTGCATGCATCATTGGTTTTGATCCAAAATTTTCATGTTTTGGGTCATATTTGTGTTTTTCTCTCTCATCATTAAAAATTCAAAAATCAAAAAAATATCTTTTCCTTTTTTTTCTCTCAAAATTTCAAAAATTTGGGTTGACTTAGTCAAAAATTTTTTAAAATTAGTTAGTTCTTATAAGTCAAGTCAAATTTTCAAATTTTAAAAATCTTATCTTTTCAAAACTTTTTCAAAAATCAAATCTTTTTTATTTTTTTATTAATTTTCGAAATTTATTTTTTAAATTATTTTTCAAAAATATTTTTCTTAATTTTATCTTTATTTTCGAAAATTATGCTAAAAATTAATGTGATTGGTTCAAAAATTTGAAGTTTGTTACTTTCTTGTTAAGAAAGGTTCAATCTTTAAATTCTAGATATCTTTTAGTTTCTTGTTAGTTAAGTAATTAATTTTAATTTTAAAAATTAAATCTTTTCTAACCATATCTTTTTAATCATATCTTTTTATTTTATCTTTTATATCATATCTTTTCTCAAAATTTTATCTTTTTTCAAAAATTTGATTTTAAAATATCTTTTCTAACTTCTTATTTTCTTATCTTCTTATCTTTTCAAATTTGATTTTCAAATCTTTTTCAACTAACTATTTGATTTTTTGTTTGTTTCTTATCTTTTTCAAAACCACCTAACAACTTTTCTCTCTCTAATTTTTGAAAATACCTCCCTCTTTTTCAAAAATTCTTTTTATTTAATTAATTGTTTGAATTTTAATTTTAATTTCATTTCTTATCTTTATTTTCGAAAATCATTTAACTCCTTTTCAAAATTTAATTTTGAAAATTTCTCCCTCTCTCATCTTTTCCTATTTATTTATTCATTTACTAACACCTCTCTTAACCTCTCTTCATCTCAAATCACTACCCCTATCCTTACCCTTGTGTTTGGATTCTCCTTTCTTTATTCCCTTCTTCTTCTACTAATAATAAGGAACCTCTTTACTGTGACATAGAGGATTCCTCTTCTTTTTTTGTTCTCTTCTCTTTCATATGAGCAGGAACAAGGAAAAAGGCATTCTTGTTGAAACTAATCCAGAACCTAAAAGGACTTTGAAGAGGAAACTAAGAGAAGCTAAATTACAACAATCCAGAGACAACCTTGCTGAAAATTTCGAACAAGAAAAGGAGATGACAGCCGAACCCAACAACAATAATGCAAGAAGGATGCTTGGTGATTATACTACACCTACTTCCAAGTTTGATGGAAGAAGCATCTCAATTCCAGCCATTGGAGCAAACAATTTTGAGCTGAAACCTCAACTAGTTGCTCTAATGCAATAGAACTGCAAGTTTCATAGACTTCCATCAGAAGATCCCTACCAGTTTTTAACTGAGTTCTTGCAGATCTGTGAGACTGTTAAGACTAATGGAGTAGATCCTGAAGTCTACAGGCTCATGCTTTTCCCTTTTGCTGTAAGAGACAGAGCTAGAGCATGGTTGGACTCTCAACCTAAAGATAGCCTGGACTTTTGGGATAAGCTGGTCACAGCCTTCTTGGCTAAGTTCTTTCCTCCTCAAATGCTGAGCAAGCTTAGAGTGGATGTTCAAACCTTCAAACAAAAAAAGATGGTGAATCCCTCTATGAAGCTTGGGAAAGATACAAACAGATGACCAAAAGATGTCATTCTGACATGTTTTCAGAATGGACCATGATAGATATATTCTATTATGGTCTATCTGAGTTCTCTAAGATGTCATTGGACCATTCTTCAGGTGGATCCATCACCTAAAGAAAACGCCTGTAGAAGCTCAAGAACTTATTGACATGGTTGCAAATAACCAGTTCATGTACGCTTCTAAGAGGAATTCCGTGAATAATGGGACGCCTCAAAGGAAGGGAGTTCTTGAAATTGATCCTCTGAATGCCATTCTGGCTCAGAACAAAATGTTGACTCAGCAAGTCAACATGATTTTTCAAAGTCTGAATGGATGGCAAAATGCATCCAACAGTACTAAAGAGGCATCTTCTGAAGAAGAAGCTTATGATCCTGAGAACCCTGCAATGGCAGAGGTAAATTACATGGGTGAACCATATGGAAACACCTATAATTCATCATGGAGAAATCATCCAAATTTCTCATGGAAGGATCAACAAAAGCCTCAACAAGGCTTTAATAATGGTGGAAAAAATAGGCTCAGCAATATCAAGCCTTATCCATCATCTTCTCAGCAACAGACAGGGAATTATGAACAGAATACCTCTAACTTAGCAAATTTAGTCTCTGATCTGTCTAAGGCCATTTTAAGTTTCATGAATGAAACAAGGTCCTCCATCAGAAATCTGGAGGCACAAGTGGACTAGCTGAGTAAGAAAATTACTGAAACTCCTCCTAGTACTCTCCCAAGCAATACTGAAGAAAATCCAAAAAGAGAGTGCAAGGCCATTGATATAATCAATATGGCCGAACCTAGAGAGGAAGGAGAGGACGTGAATCCCAATGAGGAAGACCTCATGGGACGTCTCTCAAGTAAGAAGGAGTTCCCTATTAAGGACCCACAGGAATCTGAGGCCCACATAGAGACCATAGAGATTCTATTAAACCTCCTTCTGTCATTCATAAGCACTGAAGACTATTCTTCCTCTGAAGAGGATGAAGATGTAACTGGAGAGCAAGTTGCTCAATATCTAGGAGCTATTATGAAACTGAATGCCAAGTTATTTGGTAATGAGACTTGGGAAGGTGAACCTCCCTTACTTATTAATGAACTAGATACATGGGTTCAGCAAACTTTACCTCAAAAAAGACAAGATCCTGGCAAATTCTTAATACCATGTACCATAGGCACCATGACCTTTGACAAGGCTCTGTGTGACCTAGGGTCAGGCATAAATTTTATGCCACTCTCTGTAATGGAGAAACTGGGGATCATTGAGGTACAACCTGCCATATTCTCATTACAAATGGCAGAGAGAGGACGCATAGGTAAAGGTTAAAGGCCTCACATCCTTGCTGATTTCATAATCTTAGACATTAGGAAGGAGGAGGATGAATGCATCATCCTTGGAAGACCTTTCCTAGCCACAGCAGAAGCTGTGATAAATGTTAACAGAGGAGAATTAGTCCTTCAATTGAATGGGGACTACCTTGTGTTTAAGGCTCAAGGATCTTCTTCTTTAACAGTGGAGAGGAAGCATGAAAAGCTTCTCTCAGTACAGAGTCAAACAAAGCCCCCACAATCAAACTCTAAGTTTAGTGTTGAGAGGCCACAACCAAAATCTAAGTTTGGTGTTGAATCCCCACATCCAAACTCTAAGTTTGGTGTTGGGAATCTACAACATTGACCTGATCACCTGTGAGGCTCCATGAGAGCCCACTGTCAAGCTATTGACATTAAAGAAGCGCTTATTGGGAGGCAACCTAATTTTTATTTATCTAATTTTATTTTATTTTCATTGTTCTTTCATGTTTTATTAGGTTCATGATCATGTGGAGTCACAAAAAAATATTAAAATTAAAAACAGAATCAAAAATAGCAGAAGAAAAATCACACCCTGGAGGAAGGACTTACTCGCGTTTAAACGCCAGTAAGGAGCATCTGGATGGCGTTCAACGCCAGAACAGAGCATGGATCTGGTGTTGAACGCCAGAAACAAGCATCATTTTGGCGTTTGAACGCCAGGAATATACCCTGAGGAGAGCTGGTGCTGAACGCCAGAAACAAGCATGGAACTGGCGTTCAACACCAGAAACATGCTGCACATGGGCGTTGAAAGCCCAGAACTTGCATCACCTCGGCGTTTAAATGCCAGAATTGCATGCAAAGGCATTGTACATGCCTAATTGGTACAGGGATGTAAATTCTTGACACCTCAGGATCTGTGGACCCCACAGGATC